>NC_092237.1:12679800-12699800 GCF_036320965.1 Panulirus ornatus
ACCCGCAGAGAGCGTTATGAAACAGTAGCGTTTTCTATAACCCGCAGGGAATGTTATGAAACAGTAGCGTTTTCTATAACCCGCAGAGAATGTTATGAAACAGTAGCATTTTCTATAACCCGCAGAGAATGTTATGAAACAGTAGCGTTTTCTATAACCCGCAGAGAGTGTTATGAAACAGTAGCATTTTCTATAACCCGCAGAGAATGTTATGAAACAGTAGCGTTTTCTATAACCACTGAAAAATGCCTCGGGAAATCGACAGCAGTGTTGTTCAGTCGCCGGATAAGTGTTCGTGAAAGGCAAGATTTAAAATAGGCAAAGAAGTAATGGTTCGATATGTTTGATTTTTTGTTTTTTTTACCATCTTCGAAGGTTTAGTATTATTCTAGCTGTTTATTCTATACATGACTATGTTATATCTATAGTTATGCTGTTCATGATATCTGTAATGATACATACTATTTTCCTGTCGAAATATTATTTGTAAGTCTCTTGCTTCTATAAGGGGGTACTTAGCAGTTTCCTTGTACCCCCGGGACCTTCTCTTTTCCTTCCTGTGGAGGGCTATAGCACCTTCCTTCCAGGATCGTCACCACCGCGCCCTCCCAGCCTGGCCACAACACTTTCCCTCCACCACCACCACTCCCTCCCTCCCTCCTTGGCTACTACATCCTCTTTCACCACCACCATCGCTAGTCTTTCCCTGGGTACCATACCCTCCCTCACTACCAGCACCACGCCCTTCCTCATCACTACTACGCCCACCCTCCGTGGCCTTTTTTACACCCTCTCTCACCTCTGTTTCCTCCTGTCTCCTTGTCCACCACATCCTGAACGGCGGATTAGCATTGTTCAGTGGTCCTAACCTGTAACCCCCGCCATTTTCCCACTTATACTACCCATATTGCCGGCACAGCCCTCCTGCCCGACTATGAGATATTTTCCCGAAAATACATCACCCCTCAAGCCACCAATTTCTCTCCTGTTAAGGAAGTTGAATTATTTTCAACTGTGTGCTTATTAGGGTTAGTTGCCTTGCGTTTGGCAACCTCTTCGGCCTGTAGGCAGACAGACAGACAGACTGGCTCTCCATTTTATATTATAGATTCAAAGGATCTGCAGGTGCTCTGTTATTCTCACTCAGTAAAGACAATCTTTTCATATTCATATTATTCGCAGCGTCCATGAAGGGAAGGGAGAAAATGGGAAGGGGTAGTGGTAGGGAGTGGGGAGCTTTGGTTGGGAGGCAGTGGAGTGTGAGAGTGGCTATAGATGGCAGGTAAAGAACCTGGAGGATAGACGAGCAGATTCGAAAGGAGGAAGAGAAAATATGCTTCAGAGAGGACTTATGGGTTAAGTACTTGTTCGTTAGAGATGGAAGGGGGGGGGAGTGTTGGAGAAGGACAGACGGCCGAGGGAGAGGAGATAAAGAAATGTGGGAGAGGTGGAGAAGGATGGGAGACTGAGAGAAAGTGGCATAAAGAATGTGTTGAGTGGTGGAGACGGGTTGGAGGCTTAGGGAAGGGGAAGAATGTTAAAAAAGGTGTGGAGTGGTGGAGAAGGATAGGAGACTGAGGGAGAAGGTTGGTAGGTAGCGGTGGAGAAGGCCAGAGAGCTGGAGGGATATGCGCCATAATTTCCTCTGAGTGGGACGCCCGCGCCCTTCTGACTGCCCGGGTTACATGCAGTGGGCGTGACGTATGGTCCAGTAAAACTCGTTGTTGCGTCCCTGTCGGGCATTTGCATTATGTACACATGTATCTTTCAGAATGCACGTGTAGCCGACGTGCAGACGCTCATGCATCTTGTTAAACAAAGCACAAGGAGGAGGAGGAGGTGGTTGAGTTACAGGGCTTTAGTGTAGTGTTTTAGATATGGTTTTTGAGTGGAATTCTGACCGCTCCGCCGGCCTCGTCTTGCAAGCGCCGTGATGAATTGATCTGCGTACATCAACGCTCGTGAACGCTTCTTGGCCAGTATGTATTTGCAATACATCCTGTGTTGTGGGGTCACGCGTCAAGGGAGGAGCTGGTGGCTACGCCTTGCAACGCCGACGGCCATTTAGAGATAGCCTTATTCAAGGGATGACTTTCTTCTCCCATCTAATGATTTACAACTCGCTAAGTACAGCGTGATTGAGTATGTAGAGCATCGTTGTTAGGGAGATTCTCCCATGCCACCTCCAGCCTTCCATTCCCCTCCACCTCCTGGGTAGACGACATCTCCTCCTCCCTCACCATTAGCCAGGGGTATCGTTTCCTCCATTAGATGTTTGGGTGACACCTCTAGACAGACTCCGTGCACACTCCCTGACGGATCGGCTTGCTGGAGGTTGGCCAGAAATAATGATTAAGATTCCTGGCGTCGTCTTCGCCGCCTCAAAGCAACCTGAGACTGACTAATTGCTTTCATTTTTATCCTGGTAGGGGCTCTAGTCACGAGCAGAAATGCTCATCCAGGTCAGGCCTTGGATAAAGAGGGGAGATTGAGGTCAAAATGCGTAGAGTAGGAAAGGATTATTTGGGAGAATTTTCAGGAACAAAAAGGGACAAGAAATTGTGTTTTGACGAGAGGTTTGAATACATGAGGATTAGGTATATGGTGTATGGGATATATGAGGAGTCAAGACTGGTTGCTGAGGTGAAATGGGACCGGAAATATAATCAGCAGTCCTAAGCGCCACCTCCGTAGGAGGGTAGTACTTCCCTGGGCGGCTGCTGGTCTACAGCCTACTGACACGGAGGTTGTAAGATGGTTCTGGGCATCACGTCATCACTCCCTATGTCAGGAGGGTAGTAGTACTTCCCTGGGCACTTCCATCATGGTCGGATATGTTAGTGTGCAGCCTCCTAATTTCTCTGTGTTCTCGCAACGCCACTGAAGTGACCAATTCATGTATATACACATTATCAAACACGGGTATGGTGGTGCTGAGGCTAGACAGGGAGGATGTTCACGGCAGGTTTAGCAAGCGTCGAGGCTCAGATAGCCAAAATGGATGTGTGTGTGTGTGTGTGTGTGTGTGTGTGTGTGTGTGTGTGTGCGTGCGCGCGCCTGCATCACCGTGTTGCGCTCCTGTGGCTGTGCCTGTGTGGTTGGGACGGCCTCCGACCGAGGCTCCTGTTCACTCCATCATTGCGACGACTTCAACCCAACCCGAGGTGCTACTGAATTGCAATGTACCCAGGATTGAATATTTTCGTTACCTTCTCCACTGCCGGACGGACACGAGCCAGAAATTGATATAGAGCATATCGCCGAGCGAGACCACCAGGTATCGTGGTCACCATGTCCATACTCACACCTTGACGTTAACCCGACCATCCCTCACCGAAGAGGGATCATTCTCCGTTATTTGCAACTGGTTATCCACCATGAGATAATACTCGAGAGGATTACCTCCTGCTAAGATCGCTAAATTGCTTCGTTTTTTTAAGAGAAAAAAAAAAAGAAGACAAGAGGTGCGTGTGGAGTGAGGATGTGAGGTTTGACGGGGGAAAAGACTGAGAGTGAAAAACGCTGATGGATATGCCTCACTACCCCAGCAGCCTCTGTTAACAGGTCTATTGCAGGGATGCGAGGAAGGGGAGCGGCGGTGGCCTGGGGGCCTTATTTATCATTACCGCCTTGCAGTTTTTCGTGAGCACATTCATCTCTCCTTTTCTTCTTCAGCACGTAAGGCCGATAATCTGTCGTCTCAAAGGAAGGGAAAGCCTTCGTCCACAGAGGGTATTTATACGTATTTCGTGCCAACGGGTGGGCGGGTGTGTGGTAGTGTATGTAGTATATCATAGGCGTTTTAACCACATATCTTTCGTAAGGTTTTCTCAAACGTGGTAGTTTGATGGGGCGGGACCCAGCCAGCACCAGTGTTGAGGTGCCTTCCCTTGATCACTTTCATCCGTTCCTCGTTCGTACAGTGGGCCAAAAAAGTCATGTCATGCGGTGCTAATACAAAAATTAATATCATTATTATTATCAGTAATAGTAGTAATAATAATATTATTATTATTGTTATTATTATTAATATTATTATTATTATTATTATTATTATTATTATCATTATTATTATTATTATTATTATTATTATCATTATCATTATTGTTATTATCATTATTATTATTATTATTATTATTATTATTATTATTGTTATTATCAATATATATATGTATACGAACAAAGTGCATGTGAACGCGCACCTTCATAGAACACATATATATATGTGTGTGTGTGAACGTATATGCAGTGGAATTCAGTGAAGTATTTTAGATAGTTTACACCCCTGTGTTTACCCGGCATGGAACATTATGATCACGTTTGGCCGACCATGATGGTCGAGTTTCTGTGTTTCTCATATATATATATATATATATATATATATATATATATATATATATATATATATATATATATATATATATGAGAGAGAGAGAGAGAGAGAGAGAGAGAGAGAGAGAGACTCTGCCTGCGTGGGGTTGTGCCACAAGTTGGAAAGTTACCTGAGGTTGTATATCATCGAAACAGTCTCGTCGAAACTCTTATTAGTCGAAAGGGGCCCATCCTTTCCCTGCTGCTGATTGTGGTGGCGTACCCTTGAGCTGCAGGTCCTCTTTCAGAAGAGGTATCTGGGGTAATGATAGTATTAGTATTCCTAATGATAGTCATAACGATGATATATAAATCATGTTTATAATGTAACCCAAAAGTAATTCTGTTATTTCTGGAGGCAACCAAAAATGGGAAGCATTTTACAATTTCTAATCCCGTTTTCTACAATAGCTTAATAATCTAGATCCTTCCAGCATTGGCCTTCGACTTTTACTAAGATTTTCCTTTGTTTCAAACTTACGTGAAGTAATTACGTTGAACCTGCCGATAATGCCTCTGGGCACTGACCACATACATTGCCCTCCAGTCTTTAGGTATGATTTTAACTCCTCGTTATTTTCGTGTGTTTACCTGTCTTCTCACCACTCTTGAACGGCTTCATATGTATATATATATATATATATATATATATATATATATATATATATATATATATATATATATATATATATATATATATCCCTGCCTATATGTGATTACTGCGGAGAGAACTTGTTCGTAGCCATATAGCAACTTATTGTTAGGAAATTTTTGGTATAAAACATGACTGACTGATTGTCTGATGGCCTTTAAGTGCCACACTTCTGACTGACGTACGCGAGTGTCCGTCTGTTCGCCTGTCTGTCTCTCCCTCTCCCCGCCAATTACCTGTGGGGTCCACACTTACCCGGAGAACCTGTTTTGAAGTGTGGCATAGCATGTCCACTTCACAGTGATATTAAATGAGGATGAAAAAAAATATATATGAGCAATGTCGGTTGAATGTTTACAATGTCTGGTGAGAGAGAGAGAGATATATATATTTGAGCAAGCTTTAGTGGGCTGCCGTCCTAATATTAACACTTCAAAAATCGCAGCGTGACTTGACACGGAGGAGGAGGAGGAGGAGAACCAGTCTCCCAGAACCGGATTGCCCAGCCTGAGAGAGAGAATATATATAAGATCTAAACTGAGGCAGACAGTGGTCTTCGTTGGTGGGTATCATAACGAGTGGGTCGCCTCAGGCTCTGATGGTCTGCAGAGGTTGGTGGTCTGGCCTTACTTGCTCTTTTGGCTAGGGTGTGAGTCCCTCCGCGTGCTCTGGCCTTCCTTCCTTCCTAGGCTGTTTGTTAACTTCTCCGCATCTCTCATAAGGAGGATTTCAGAAGTTTTGTTTTGTGAAATCGTCCTAATTTGTATCATCTGAGCTACATGAACTCTACCTTTTTCTCGATAATCATTCTGAAATGATATAATTTTCATTCGAGATTTTCTTTTTTTCCTTAGTTTATATATCATTTGTGAACATCGGGGATAGGTTTTATTTCCACATTTTCCCTTAAGAGAGAGTCGATCGAATCAAAAGCAATCAGACGTACATGATCCCCCACTCGCTCTATATGCCTTAGTGTTTGTTCACTCCCCTTCCTCTACAGATATTACTCTTGCCATGCAAGACTCGGCATGCTGCTGCATCACATCATTACCGTGTGGCTGTTAGCAACTCTAGGATGAGCCGTTTTGATGTCTTCTTTTTTTTTTTCACTCTCTCTCGTGCACTACAATGCTTCAGAAATCTTTTCCTTCTCATGTCTTTCCCAACGGTGATGACCTGTTTCATTTAAAAAGAGTTTCCATTTCCTCCAACGCTATTAGATACTCTCTCTCTCTTTTTTATATACTACTTTTGAAGTCCAATTTTATTTGGCTCTGTGAAATGGATGAAGAGAAATGTTCTTATACACTTTGCATCCCCATCTTCGTCTTCGTTCTCGTCCCTGTGCGTCCACATCTTGGTCAAGTTTTACATCCGAATTTAGTTGTCTGCCATTACCTGATGCACGGTCATGGACAAGGCTCGATTCTGAAAAAGAAAGACACGATTTACGATAAAGTGAATTTATTGTTTTTGTGCTGATATCCGTTGGGCATTGTTGCCGTAATTAAGGTCAGTATTGATCATTATTTCTTGGGCATCTCCTTCTTGAACTTCTAGTTGTGGTCAAGGAGCGATTTGTACTTTTTATTTATATTGTTGGCAAAATAGTGCACACCCTTGCTTTTGTCTACGTTGAAATCCACTTGCCCTGTCTCATTCTCCGCTCAGCCAATTTGCCCAACTCCATCCGAGTCTTCAGACATTCTTTCTTTGCGCTGGCTTTGTTTTCCTGCTGTACTGGCGAGTCCGACTTTCAGGTCATTGATGTAGATGACGAAAGAGTGGAGGTCCGAGTTCTGAGCCTTGTGGAACCCCACCAGACGCTTCGAGCCAAGTCGGATACTTCCCCAATTAGATACATCTTTTGTTTCCGTCCGGAGAGCCACGCCACTATCCACCTGCGGATCTTATATGTGATAGTTTAGTTTAGGATTTATGAAGGTCTAAGTCTGTGTAACGTCAGAGAGTATTTGGGAGTCCCAGACCGATTTGTGACACGCGATCTTTCACTCCGGATACCACGGGACGTCATATATACACACATGCATACTAGTGAGCGCTTCAGTATCTCACCAGAAGTAGGTCGCCCTGACCTACATTCCACGCCTCACAGGCGAACTTTGTGATCGGAGATTGCGTATGTTTCATGTCTGATCGAAGGCCGGCTCTCGAATTGCAATTTTGTCCCCGCTCGAATACTACAGCATAAGAAAAAAAAAAAAAAAAAGTCGGACTGTGACAACGGGATCTAAGTTTCATTAAACGGTGTTAGATGTGACAACGGGTCACTAAACGGTGTTAGATGTGACAACGGGTCACTAAACGGTGGTAGATGTGACAACGGGTCACTAAACGGTGGTAGATGTGACAACGGGCCACTAAACGGTGGTAGATGTGACAACGGGTCATTAAACGGTGGTAGATGTGACAACGGGTCACTAAACGGTGGTAGATGTGACAACAGAAACCAAGTCCCATTAAACATTGGTAGATGAGGCCAAAGAAAATCTTCTCAAAACGTTGGTTTGATATGACAATTAGGAACTAATCAAATTCAAAATTGGTTTGTAGATTTTGAAGAATGATAAATCATATATAGTTGGTGGTAGAAAATCGCAGGGGAAACAATATCTTGCGTGACTTTGTGAAAATGTGATGATAGGTACGAATATTTTTCAACAGTAAGATTTAATGACTTTCGTACAGGATAACAAAAGCAAAAGAAATGTAACAACTTGATTAAAATGTGATACGAGACATCAACAGCATCCACACAGCTGACGACGCTGTGTCATGCATTTAAGACGTCCCTCCAGAACTTCATGCAGCCGTCGTGCGATAGATTCGACATCTGCAGCTTCAGTAAAAAGAAGAGAAGAGGACCTGCGAATGTGCCATTACTGCATACCAGACGCTGCATGTCATGTGGAGCGACAGATCCGCTCCTCACCCGGCCATACCTGCCAGCGCTCAACTCGCACGGCCCCTCTTGAGATAGGGACGCCCCGTCAAGTCCTGCAATCACCCCGTAAAGAGCCAGGGAAGGTCGTCGTCTCGGGTACCTCTTCGCTGGCCCACTCTACCTCTCTGCCTCCCCGCCTGCTGAAGGACGAGGAGACGGACGTGATATCATCGCCGTAGCGAACACAAAAGATGTTGGTGAGGTCGTTGACACCTGGGTAGAGATGCCCCCATAGCCCGGCCCCTCCTCCATTTCCACCATCGCTGCGCCACTCATTCGCTTCTCATCTTTCCTCTTCCTTCTTTTGTCCTCTCCTTCTTTTCTCTGTTTCTCCCGTGTTACCTGTGTGTGTGTCTTGCTGTTACCAATGTCCCTCCCATGTTACCAGTGTCCCTTCCCTTGTTACCAGTGTCCCTTCCCTTGTTACCAGTGTCCCTTCCCTGTTAGCTGTGTTCGTTCCCCGTTACTCATGTCTCCTTGTTACCCGTGTCCCTTTCGCATCACCTGTGTCTTTTCCGTGCTGCCTGTGTGCATTCGTCATAGCTCGACCTCTGTCTCCTCCCTGCCCCTCCGTCTGAACGTGCATTTCGAGCCGACTTGAGGTTTCGACATGAAAGAAACATATATGCATATGATATGGATGTTTGATTCTGTGATACACGAGGTATGTGATCCCAACTGTATATCGGATTATTGTGATGAGACGACGTGCGTTGATCTCCTGGTGCGATACATGGTTATTATTACGATGGTACAATGTGGTCTTGGTGGGATGGACATGGACGGCTCGCAACGATGTGGACCCGCAGCTCATGGGATGCAGCACAGCGGCTCGCTGAGAGTCCAGCGCGGTGGTATACTTAACTTCGTGTCTCTGTCATTTTTGTACAGAGGTTCTTGTTAAGTGTTGTAGCCGTGTGGTCCTTTCCGCTGCTGTAGAAGGAATGTGTGAGGACAAGACTATGTGTATGTGTGTGTGTATATATATAGTGAACTATCCGTGTATATGTGAATCATGTTTCACCTTACTACTATTCTTCGCCTTGAATCATCGCCTCGAGGGACCTACGTAGGCAGGGACCTCCCTGTATTCATAGGGACGACTGGCAGAGACGTGGCTATGACGACTCGCTTCCTCCTTGTGTCCTGTTGCCGCCGTTGGCTAGCTCGTAGGGGTGGCGGCGTGGATTACAGGAGTATATTTCCCCAGTCAACTTCTCGGTATCTCCCGCACATTTGGATGCATGGGGTCTGTGATTTTGTCGACGTCTTCACTTGGATGTAAAAAGATTTGATCTCTTCCTTCTCACTCATGATTTATCTCGGGGGTTGAAAAGTTTTCTGGTCGCTTTGTTGATGAAGATTCTTGGAAACGAAGTGAGCAGCGCGGTGTCAGAGTTACCGACCTCTGCCGCTCTCCTGTTTCACGACGTCTCCCTTGCGTCCGTCATAGCAAAATGTCATGTTATATTCTGTGCATTACTCTTCCAAGTAGAGTCTCTCGTTCTAAGTTTTGTTTCTCTTGGTCATACGCAATAATAAGACGCCCAATACACTCGTTACGACACAGGTGTTGGGGGGGACGCGCGCGCAACACACACTGGCAGACAAAACAAGAGGGTTAATCGATTTTTGAAACAGTTTCTCCCGTCACTTGGAGCCCAGGCTCAGCGAAGATTTATATACACCCTTCAGCCTGCGCATGGTCTCCTGTGGTGTTCTTGACATAACCTTTTAACCCCCTTCCCTCCCCCACCCTACCCGACCTTTCTTCCATTTACCATCTCCTGAATCCGTTTTTCCCCCCCACCCATGTTGCCCCCCTTTCCCTTTGCTGTCGAGTAAGTAGTCTCTCCATGTTGGGCTTGATCTCATTATTTCCATGACATGATCCTTGTGTTGATGTGTCGGAACCCCCAACCCCCCCAGCAGGTCGCGTCCTGTTGCCTGCGATGACGTGCGTGGCTCCGTGGAGATGGAGGGGGTTGGGGGCGGCATAAAGAGGAGGAGGAGGAGGAGGGTGTATAAGGATATATGGAGGAGGAACTAACGAGGGTTGGCAGTACTTAAGGAAAATCCAGGTAACATAGGAATCAATGGTGTCTGATGAGGTTATCAAAGTACTAGATGTAGTAACGTAGGTTTCTGTCTGAAGAGATGGAGACGCGATAGTAGATTGGGAGGGGAATGAAGGGGCTCTGAAAGGAAGGAGGAGTGAGGAAGGCAGGTGGAGTTGATGGAGATAGAGAGCAGTCTGGGGTTGTAGAGGCGTGAGAAGGTTAACGCTCTGATGTGATGTGTTGGGTCGGTATATGTGGAGGTTTGATGTCGCCATTCCAAGAGGGGAAAGTTAGATTGCATGAAGTGGCTCATTACGAGAAGAATAGAAAAAAAAAAACGTGTTTAAATTATCTTGACTTTTGTAAACTCTCTCAAACAGAATGAAGGTCTCCACACGAGCGCGCGCGCGCGCACACACACACACACACACACACACACACACACACACACACACACACACAAGCTCAAGTAAGCAACATGTTTACAAAAAGAGAGAGAGAGAGAGAGAGAGAGGGCGAGTTGGTGGATTAGATATTCCTGGACTGCCAGAAGGCCTGTGATTTTGTCTTCCCCCGTCACACAAGACTGTTGAGGAGCCAGACGTCCAAAGTTGGAGTCGCAGAAACGGCTGCTGAGGTGTGTTAACAGCTGGGTTAACCAGGAGGGAACAGAATGTAAAGATATATCAGAGGATCCTTCTCATGTGGGACGAGGGTGACTTTGTGGGTATTCCCCAAGGCTCAGTGCTGAGGCCGCTCATGTTCCTGATGTACGTAAATGATTTACAAGACCAGGTGACTTCATATCTGATTATATTTGCTGATGTTGGCTGAATTTATGAAAGACAGAGTACAAAACCCGCGAGGCCTGCGCAGTACTGAGAAGTGTCCGAGATATGAATGAGGCAAAATCATACCTCATTACGTGTATCTGATGATGTTGAATTTATGAAGATGATGCTAAAGGGCATGGACAACAAAATGCTGCAAAGTGGCCCACACAAGATACAGCAGTGGTCGGACATTTTGGCTTATGAAATTCAACCGCTACCAAAATGTAAAGTCTTCGTTTCTTCCTCAGCGAAGGAGTTGAATTATTCTCTCCACGTTGGTTATCGCGTTATTTAAGTTGATATGGTCCCTGGTTTTCAATGTCTGCTGACGACGAGGATGCCATACTAATGCTGGTGTTGGCACCGGTGTCAGATGGGAGTCTGAGGAACAAGATGGGAGCATGAGACGTGTTCCGTTGTGGGACAGAACCTCCCACAAAGGAGGTGTTTCCAAGAGCCATCATTAGTACGAGGTACATTAATTCCTCTCGATGATAAGTTTCCTGGATGACTCTGGAGCATATTTCCAGGACGAGGCGTTTTCCAGTAACCAACGTATATGGTTCTGTTACCATGCGTTTCCAGTATTTGACAGATCCATTATCGTATCTTTCCAGAACCCCGGGTATCTATTGCCATACCATTTCAGTCGCCCACATATCCTTTGCAGTACGTTTCCAGAGTTCAGCATATCCATTACTAAACCAGTACCCAAGCACATTCATTACCATACGTTTCCAGTGCCCAGCGAATCCCCCACTATACTTTTCGTATATAGAACATACCCATTACCAAACGTTTTCAGTCCGACTTATCCATGATTAAACGTTTCCAGTACCCAACACATCCATCACCGTACGTTTCCAGTACCTAGAAATTCCTTTACCAAACCTTTTCTATCACCAAACGTTTCCATTACCCAGAAAATCCATTACCAAACGTTTCCACTACCCATTATATCTATTACCAAACGTTTCCACTACCCAGCGTATCTATTTCCAAATGTATTCAGTACCCAGCGTATCTATTACCAAACGTGTCCAGTACCAGTGTATCTATTACCAAACGTTTCCAGTACCCAGCGTATCTATTACCAAACGTTTCCACTACCCAGCATATCTATTACCAAACGTGTCCAGTACCCAGCGTATCTATTACCAAACGTATTCAGTACCCAGCGTATCTATTACCAAACGTTTCCACTACCCAGCATATCTATTACCAAACGTTTCCACTACCCAGCATATCTATTACGAAACGTTTCCACTACCCATCATATCTATTACCAAACGTTTCCACTACCCAGCATATCTATTACCAAACGTATTCAGTACCCAGCGTATCTATTACCAAACGTTTCCACTACCCAGCATATCTATTACCAAACGTATTCAGTACCCAGCGTATCTATTACCAAACGTTTCCACTACCCAGCATATCTATTACCAAACGTTTCCACTACCCAGCATATCTATTACCAAACGTTTCCACTACCCAGCATATCTATTACCAAACGTGTCCAGTACCCAGCGTATCTATTTCCAAATGTATTCAGTACCCAGCGTATCTATTACCAAACGTATTCAGTACCCAGCGTATCTATTACCAAACGTATTCAGTACCCAGCGTATCTATTACCAAACGTATTCAGTACCCAGCGTATCTATTACCAAACGTTTCCACTACCCAGCATATCTATTACCAAACGTTTCCACTACCCAGCATATCTATTACCAAACGTTTCCACTACCCAGCATATCTATTACCAAACGTATTCAGTACCCAGCGTATCTATTACCAAACGTATTCAGTACCCAGCGTATCTATTACCAAACGTATTCAGTACCCAGCGTATCTATTTCCAAATGTATTCAGTACCCAGCGTATCTATTACCAAACGTATTCAGTACCCAGCGTATCTATTACCAAACGTGTCCAGTACCCAGCGTATCTATTACCAAACGTATTCAGTACCCAGCGTATCTATTACCAAACGTATTCAGTACCCAGCGTATCTATTACCAAACGTATTCAGTACCCAGCGTATCTATTACCAAACGTTTCCACTACCCAGCATATCTATTACCAAACGTATTCAGTACCCAGCGTATCTATTTCCAAATGTATTCAGTACCCAGCGTATCTATTACCAAACGTATTCAGTACCCAGCGTATCTATTACCAAACGTATTCAGTACCCAGCGTATCTATTACCAAACGTATTCAGTACCCAGCGTATCTATTTCCAAATGTATTCAGTACCCAGCGTATCTATTACCAAACGTATTCAGTACCCAGCGTATCTATTACCAAACGTTTCCACTACCCAGCATATCTATTACCAAACGTTTCCACTACCCAGCATATCTATTACCAAACGTTTCCACTACCCAGCATATCTATTACCAAACGTTTCCACTACCCAGCGTATCTATTACCAAACGTTTCCACTACCCAGCATATCTATTACCAAACGTATTCAGTACCCAGCGTATCTATTACCAAACGTATTCAGTACCCAGCGTATCTATTACCAAACGTATTCAGTACCCAGCGTATCTATTACCAAACGTATTCAGTACCCAGCGTATCTATTACCAAACGTATTCAGTACCCAGCGTATCTATTACCAAACGTATTCAGTACCCAGCGTATCTATTACCAAACGTTTCCACTACCCAGCATATCTATTACCAAACGTATTCAGTACCCAGCGTATCTATTACCAAACGTTTCCACTACCCAGCATATCTATTACCAAACGTATTCAGTACCCAGCGTATCTATTACCAAACGTATTCAGTACCCAGCGTATCTATTACCAAACGTATTCAGTACCCAGCGTATCTATTACCAAACGTATTCAGTACCCAGCGTATCTATTACCAAACGTATTCAGTACCCAGCGTATCTATTACCAAACGTATTCAGTACCCAGCGTATCTATTTCCAAATGTATTCAGTACCCAGCGTATCTATTACCAAACGTATTCAGTACCCAGCGTATCTATTTCCAAATGTATTCAGTACCCAGCGTATCTATTACCAAACGTGTCCAGTACCCAGCGTATCTATTACCAAACGTATTCAGTACCCAGCGTATCTATTACCAAACGTATTCAGTACCCAGCGTATCTATTACCAAACGTGTCCAGTACCCAGCGTATCTATTACCAAACGTATTCAGTACCCAGCGTATCTATTACCAAACGTATTCAGTACCCAGCGTATCTATTACCAAACGTATTCAGTACCCAGCGTATCTATTTCCAAATGTATTCAGTACCCAGCGTATCTATTACCAAACGTATTCAGTACCCAGCGTATCTATTACCAAACGTATTCAGTACCCAGCGTATCTATTTCCAAATGTATTCAGTACCCAGCGTATCTATTACCAAACGTATTCAGTACCCAGCGTATCTATTACCAAACGTATTCAGTACCCAGCGTATCTATTACCAAACGTATTCAGTACCCAGCGTATCTATTACCAAACGTATTCAGTACCCAGCGTATCTATTACCAAACGTTTCCACTACCCAGCGTATCTATTACCAAACGTATTCAGTACCCAGCGTATCTATTACCAAACGTATTCAGTACCCAGCGTATCTATTACCAAACGTGGGAGGGAGGGAGGGATCACAGTCCACCACGTTATTCATCCACCGTCCACCTTCCTCTTATGGGTCATGTTGTCTTCGCCAGCTTCTTGTATACTCGGATTTATCCCCTCTCCTCCTCCTACCTCTTCCTTCAGACCCGTTCTTCTCCTCCTCTTTTTTTTTCCCCCGTTTCATTTCTCTCTCTCTCTCTCTCTCTCTCTCTCTCTCTCTCTCTCTCTCTCTCTCTCTCTCTCTCTCTCTCTCTCTCTCTCTCCGGCTGCAGTGAAAGTGAACCATCCCACTTAGGCGGCACAACCATATCATAGGGGGAGTCTGCCTCCCGATCACGTACATAGCCGTGCCGCCTCTCTCTCTCTCTCTCTCTCTCTCTCTCTCTCTCTCTCTCTCTCTCTCTCTCTCTCTCTCTCTCTCTCTCTCTCTCCAGGGGCGGACTCGCATAAAGAAAAAAAAGAAAAAAAAAACAGGACTGATGCCTCTCGGATGGAGAGCCACAGTCTGGAAACATGAGGAGTTTTGTGGGTTTTATTTTTTTTTTTCTGATAACCTTTTTGTATCTTGTGGAGACTCATTAAAGATCAGATCAGAGCAGGTTGATTGGACGCCATCCGAGATAAGGACATTAAACTACATGAACATAGGAGAACGGGACTGGAAGACTGTTATTCTTTCTTTCTTGTGCTGCTTCGCCAGCCTCAGAGCCCCGTGGAAAAATGTTGGTGAAGGATACTAGAACTTGAGCTCAGGCATTTCCATAACTGTGCTGATTCGTAAGGCAAGGTTTATGATGGTGATGGAGCGGCTGGACCGCTGGATGGTGTGTGTCTTGTCTCCCTGCTCAGCTCATAAGACGTTTTCCTCCCAGCCATCTTAGTGATGCTGCCACACACACACACACACACACACACACACAGGTGGTCGACCACCATTTGTGCACGAAGTCAAGCTTGTTTTCATTTCGGCGATGAGGACTGGGAAGAATTCCTAGAACAGCTTGGGATCATCAGGTTGTTGGTAGCCCTGGATGAGCTAGGATCATCAGGTTGTTGGTAGCCCTGGATGAGCTAGGATCATCAGGCTCTTGGTAGCCGTGGATGAGCTAGGATCATCAGGTTGTTGGTAGCCCTGGATGAGCTAGGATCATCAGGTTATTGGCAGCCCTGGATGAGCTAGGATCATCAGGTTGTTGGTAGCCCTGGATGAGCTAGGATCGTCATGCTTGTGGTAGCCCTGGTTGAGCTAGGATCATCAGGTTGTTGGTAGCCCTGGATGAGCTAGGATCGTCAGGTTTGTAGTCCTGGATGAGCTAGGATCGTCAGGTTTGTAGTCCTGGATGAGCTAGGATCGTCAGGTTTGTAGTCCTGGATGAGCTAGGATCGTCAGGTTTGTAGTCCTGGATGAGCTAGGATCGTCAGGTTTGTAGTCCTGGATGAGCTAGGATCGTCATGCTTGTGGTAGCCCTGGATGAGCTAGGATCGTCAGGCTGGTGGTAGCCCTGGATGAGCTAGGATCATCAGGTTTGTAGTCCTGGATGAGCTAGGATCATCAGGTTTGTAGTCCTGGATGAGCTAGGATCGTCAGGCTGATGGTATCCCTGGATGAGCTAGGATCGTCAGGCTGATGGTATCCCTGGATGAGCTTGGATCACCAGGCTGGTGCCAGCCCTGGATGAGCTAGGATCGTCAGGCTGGAGATATCCCTGGATGAGCTAGGATCATCAGGTTTGTAGTCCTGGATGAGCTAGGATCGTCAGGCTGATGGTATCCCTGGATGAGCTAGGATCATCAGGTTTGTAGTCCTAGTTCCTCAGGGTTACGACCCAGGTTTGGAAGGAAGAGGAGGTTATCAGCTGCGAGTAAGAGAGAGAAGAGTGGTGTATGGGCGTTGCCTGTAGGAAAGGGGTGCATGTGACTGGCAAGTTGGGTCGAGTAAGTATTTAAGGAAGTCGTCTTAAAAAAGAAAGAAATAAGGTGGACAGACTTTAACTCTACCTTCGGCTTGGAAGTTGGTGGTTTGGTTGAACCCACAGCTAAGTTTGATTTGGTGACGACAACCACGTCCTTGACCACAGGTAAGCTGGTGGCGTCAGCTACGTCTGTGACCACAGCTAAGTTGGTGGCGACAACTACGTGTCTGTGGCCACAGCCAAGACGGCTACCGTAGCTAAGCGAGACCCGCGTCTGGAAGAGGATCCAGAGTCGCTCGGATTCAGAGGAAGGATTTTGACCCTCAGCTTTAGGCTCTGATCCTTCCTTGGAAGGAGGCCTGGCAGGCAGCCTTTGGGGAAGAGACGGGCCTTAAATTCCTGACCCCACCCCCCACCATCCCCCCACCCACCCACCCCCAACCTCCCGCCGGTCGAGTTATGGACCATCGAAATGAGGGAAGTTCTTCCGCTATTTGTGTTTGCCAATTTGGGACCTTTTTGAAAAATGTTCTGTGGGTTCTCTCTCCCCAGGATGACGTTACGGGGAGGTGGTGCCACTTCGACGTGGTTGGGTTACTGTTGTCATAATGGCCCAAACGGTAGGCCTCCTGCTGTTGCATGTTGTTCATTCACGATCAACAGGACACTGTTGTGTGAATATTTTTTTTATTGTGTGAATTTTGTATCTGTGGAACTGTAAAGGATTTTAATCCCTGGAATAGAAATTGAAAATGTAAGTCAGTCGGAAAAATAAACGCAGTGCTGGTATTTGAACAGTTGGTTTATATGTATGGAAATGAATATATATATATGTATTTTTTTTTTTCAGAAATGTAAAGGAAGAGATATATTTTCCATGTATACATACACACACACACACACACACACACACACACACACACACACACACACACACACACACATACACATACATACATACATACATACATACATACATACATACACACACACACACACACACACACACACACACACACACACACACACACACACACACATATACAAACACACACACACACACACACACACACACACACACACACACACACACACACACACACACACACACATGTACAAACACACACACACACACACACACACACACACACACACACATCACAAACTGAACTAAAATCAGACTTTGCGAAGTTTTACATTACCTCTCCGTCTTAATATGTGTTATCTGCTCATCTGCCAGCTTATACTCGGTGTGGTTTTTTTTTCTCTACATAAATCAGGGAGGAAAAAAGTTTGTTGCGACAGTTTTGCTAAATAGCGTTTGAGGTTGTGTGTGTAAATGTCTGTTAAACCTTTGTTGACTTTTTTTTTCTGGGAGAATATTAAATATCTTAATGTATCGTGTTGGCAGTCCGCACCCCCTCCTGATCCACGCTTGCTTTACAGAGGCGACGCCACACCGCTCCCGGGACACCAGGGCCGATTGTGTGTGTGTGTGTGTGTGTGTGTGTGTGTGTGTGTGTGTGTGTGTGTGACATCCGTGGTGACTCCTCCTCCTCCTTCAGGAGAGTGTCGGGCTACCTCGGTTCATGCTGTCAACACATCACTTCGATCAAAAGACCCGACTTACTCAGGCAGTACATGTGTACTATAAGGACGCGCGCACACACACACACACACACACACACACACACACACACACACACACACACACACACACACACACACACAGATGGGCCCCCTCGACTGTAAAATTCCCTCCCAGTACAGTACACGTGTCAGTCTGTCTCTCTCTCTCTGTCTATGTCTTTATTTTATTGTTATATATCCACTATCGTGGCACAGTAGAAGTGCTACAGTTCGTGTGTTGCACAGGATCGTGGCGTGCCATCGTGGGTAACACATGTCCAGTTTTGGTAGTTTACGTTCCTGGCACAGAGGGGGAAACGAAAAAATGAGATAGAGAGAGAGAGAGAGAGAGAGAGAGAGAGAGAGAGAGAGAGAGAGAGAGAGAGAGAGAGAGAATCACTCAGACGCGTGCAACCTGTGCGTCCTCCGCCATCCTTGCCCACCAGGAGGTGGCATGCGAGAGTCCATGAGAAGAGCTTTGGTGCGGTGCACCCGCCTGCCTCGCCCTCCCGCTGGCTCACAGATGAGGTCTGACTGTACCGACTGGCCGCTGTAGCTGCCAGCCAGGAGACCACAGGGCAGGAGGGTCAGTGCACCACGAGACAAGGGGGCCCCGTCTACCACAGGGCCCCCTGTGCACCACAGGCCCTGCACCACCAGAGCAGGGGGCCCTGTACACCACAGGCCCTTACACCACAGAGCAGGGGGCCCTGTACACCATAGGCCCGTCCACCATAGAGTAAGGGGGCCCTGTACACCATAGGCCCTTCCACCACAGAGCAGGGGGCCCTGTACACCATAGGCCCGTCCACCACAGGCCCATCTACCACAGAGCAGGGGGCCCTGTACGCCACAGTAAAGGTGGCACCGTGCACCATAGGGCAAGGGATATTGTGCACCTCCGATCCCGGTGCCCCGTGCAGGATGGGACGAGGTTGGCCGTGCACACACGCCCCAGCAGCCCTCACCGCCCCACCCTTACCTCCACAGACCAATAGGCCTCAAGATAGAGAGCCGGTTTCATCACGATCTTATCCGGTAATCAAGGGCCATACACGTAGGCGAGAAATACCAGTATCTTGACATTTATTGTCTCTCTCAAGGCCTTTGTGTTGCGTGCGCCGCCGCTGAACCTACGTCACCACCAATACGGCCGCCACCACCACCACCACCATCGCCACCACCACCACCATCGCCACCAGCACGTCCGCCAACACCACCCTCACCTCTAATATGGCCCTCACCACCACCACTCACCAACACTACCACCCTGTTTGCATTTCTCTCCACCTTTCGACGATCTTGCCATCCCTTCTCCCTTGTCCTCTCTTCCTCTTCTCTCCCTCTTTTCTTCTTTCTTCCCCCCATCTCCACCTTACTAACCACCTCCTCCTTCTGTTGGAGTCATGCACGATGCCTGTTGCATGACGCTCCTCTACTGTTGTTACTATGTGACTGTTGTCAGCGTCCGTTTACCGAACTGAAGTCAGACGCAGTTAGCGAGCGCACGAGTAGGTTAAAGGGCAGTTAGCGAGCGCACGAGTAGGTTGAAGCGCAGTTAGCGAGCGGACAAGAACGTTGAAGGGCTGTTATTGTGCACACAAGTAGATTGTTGAAGCAGAGTTTGCAGGTGTACGGGTGGGTTGAAGCGCAGTTAGCGAGCGCAGGAGTGGGTTGAAGCGCAGTTTACAGGCGTATGAGTGGGTTGAAGCGCAGTTAGCGAGCGCAGGAGTGGGTAAGGACCCAGATAGCGAGCACACGACTAGGTAGGTGGGCACGTGGAAAAGCACGAGTGAGTTGAAGCGCAGTCAGCGAGTACACACTTAAGTAGTAGCGCATTTAGCGAGAATCTGAATAGATTGAAACACTGTCAGCAAGTCGTAGAGTGAAATGAAGTGCAGTTAGTAAGCGCGCGAGTAGGTCCAAGCGCAGCCGATGAGCGCACGAGTGGGATA
>NC_092237.1:12702300-12737300 GCF_036320965.1 Panulirus ornatus
CTTTACGTCTGCCTGTGGTTTATCTTTACTCTTACTGTACTTACTTTACGTCTGTCTGTGATTTAGCCTCACGCTTACTCTACGTCTGTGGTTTAGCCTTACTCTTACTGTACTTACTTTACGTCTGTCTGTGATTTAGCCTTGCTCTTACTCTACTTAATCTACCTCTGTCTGTGGTTTATCCTTGCTCTTACTCTTCTTTACGTCTGTCTGTGGTTTATCTTTATTCTTACTCTACTTACTCTACGTCTGTCTGTGGTTTAGCCTTACCCTTACTCTACTTACTCTACGTCTGTCTGTGGTTTAGCCTTACTCTACTTACTCTACGTCTGAATATGGTTTATCATTACTCTTACTCTACTTACTCTACGTCTGTCTGTGATTTAGCCTTACCCTTACTCTACTTACTCTACGTCTGTCTGTGATTTAGCCTTAGCCTTACTCTACTTACTCTACTGCGTCTTGTTCCCCCGCCACATCCCTGTTAGGCAATTCTTTGAGGGCGAAGGGCTGGGGTGGGCTGGGCTGGGCTGGGCTGGGATGGTGTTATTGTTGGAGGATCGGAACCTATGATTTATGAGCCCCTTTTCTGTCCCTGTCCGGGTATAACTGGGCTGTTCACTGTGTTCGTCGTGTTCCGATCCTGTTCTCGTTCAGTCATGCACCGCCACCTACATCTATCCATCCATCCATCCATCTCTCTCTCTCTCTCTCTCTCTCTCTCTCTCTCTCTCTCTCTCTCTCTCTCTCTCTCTCTCTCATTTATGTTCTCGTCTGTTAGTCTCAGGTTATCGCCTTCTTTACCTGATCCTTCTTCTCCCCCTGTGTGGCTCTCTGTCTCTTCCCTCCCTCCCTCCCTATGTGTGGATCTCTGTCTGTCTGATCCACCTCCATGTTTATGCTGTAGTTTATTCTGATCCACCTACAGTAATATCGATATCTGTCTGATCCTCTGTGTGTGTGTGTGTGGTTGTGTGACCACTCCACTACACGTCTACCAAATCATACCTCTATTTCTGAAGCATTCTTCTTGACTCAGTGAGCCTCAATAACCAATATTGAGATATATATATATTTAACATTATTATTTAAGAATTCGAATGGCCTGTGTTTAAACTGCCCATCCCTTAAAGTGTCAGAAAGAACAGACACATCTCTTTCAAGTAAATCCAAACTGAATGATATTAGTGTCTTGATGGGTTGATACGGGGTAAGGTGTTCCCGTTTTTGTCTTGGGAGAAAAACGCAGTGGAGACTTGTGGGTCGTGTGTGTGTGTGTGTGTGTGTGTGTGTGTGTGTGTGTGTGTGTGTGTGTGTGACAAGAATTGACTTCGAGTGAGGTTCTTCGTCGTTGTCTCGTAGCCGCCGCCGGGCAGACAACCCCGCCTTTCCATTAAGCGGGAGGACGTGATCAACACACCCTTCGGTCTCTTCACAGAACTCCACAAAAACTAGTTCGTCTCTCGTTGGTAGCTTGGAAATTAACTGTGGAGCGAAATCCTTGTCGTTTGGGTCCCCCCTCCGGCCATTAATTAGTCTCAAGTTTCTATCTATCTGTGTGTATCATGTGGTATACGCTTTCAGCACGTAAAACAGAGTGAGTTGATGCATTGGCTTCCCCTCAAGTACCTCTGGGTTAGGGGCGAGGTGTCTGGGTTTGCTGGTCTGTAATGAGGAGCCAGCCAGCCAGACGCGTTCTCCAGCGCCCAGTCCCGCCCGTTTCTGCTCGGGCAAAAGCACCTGCTGGTCTGCTGTTAATTGGCTTTACACCTGTGTCCTCTTATGAACACCAGATTAAGAGTTTTCATGTTAAGTTGGGTTTAACCTGCATTCTTAATACTCGCGCTGTATCAGACCCTTCTTGTTAATGATGATTTAACTTGTATTCTTACATTAGCACTGAATCGTGGGTTTTAGGTTAACTTTGGTTGACTGTTCTTTCTTGTACCCAAATTCAAGGAAGGTTTTGTGGTGAATTTTTATTTTTCGTGCCTTCAGAGATCTTCAAAGCCCTCACGAGTAGCTTGCAGATGTTCTACAACTCCATCATGCAATAATGTATCATGAATTCACTAACATCAAAGAGTAATGAGAAGTTTCATGTTTAGACCCAGTGTTTTGAGCGACGTGAACCATACAGTGAACACTTGTACTGATGACATTCATTATGTGTGATAATGTATCGTATAGGAAAGCAGGTAGTCAAAATATTGTTGAGAAAAGGAAACAGTCTTATAACGATCTGGTGAATAAAACATATGAAAGAAAGAATGTCTAGTGGATAAAACATATGAAAGAAAGAATATCTGGCGGACAAAACATGTGAAAGAAAGAATATCTGGTGGACAAAACGTATGAAAGAAAGAATATCTGGTGGATAAAACATGTGAAAGAAAGAATATCTGGTAGATAAAACATGTGAAAGAAAGACTATCTGGTGGACAAAACATGTGAAAGAAAGAATATCTAGTGGATAAAACATGTGAAAGAAAGAATATCTGGTGGATAAAACATGTGAAAGAAAGAATATCTGGTGGACAAAACGTATGAAAGAAAGAATATCTGGTGGACAAAACGTATGAAAGAAAGAATATCTGGTGGACAAAACATGTGAAAGAAAGAATATCTGGTGGACAAAACATGTGAAAGAAAGAATATCTAGTGGATAAAACATGTGAAAGAAAGACTATCTGGTGGACAAAACATGTGAAAGAAAGACTATCTGGTGGACAAAACGTATGAAAGAAAGAATATCTGGCGGACAAAACATGTGAAAGAAAGAATATCTGGTGGACAAAACGTATGAAAGAAAGAATATCTGGTGGACAAAACGTATGAAAGAAAGAATATCTGGTGGATAAAACATGTGAAAGAAAGAATATCTGGTGGATAAAACATGTGAAAGAAAGAATATCTGGTGGATAAAACATGTGAAAGAAAGACTATCTGGTGGACAAAACGTATGAAAGAAAGAATATCTGGTGGACAAAACATGTGAAAGAAAGAATATCTGGTGGACAAAACATGTGAAAGAAAGAATATCTGGTGGACAAAACGTATGAAAGAAAGAATATCTGGTGGACAAAACATGTGAAAGAAAGAATATCTGGTGGACAAAACATGTGAAAGAAAGACTATCTGGTGGACAAAACATGTGAAAGAAAGAATATCTGGTGGACAAAACGTATGAAAGAAAGAATATCTGGCGGACAAAACATGTGAAAGAAAGAATATCTGGTGGATAAAACATGTGAAAGAAAGAATATCTGGTGGATAAAACATGTGAAAGAAAGAATATCTGGTGGATAAAACATGTGAAAGAAAGAATATCTGGTGGACAAAACATGTGAAAGAAAGAATATCTGGTGGACAAAACATGTGAAAGAAAGAATATCTGGCGGACAAAACATGTGAAAGAAAGACTATCTGGTGGACAAAACGTATGAAAGAAAGAATATCTGGTGGATAAAACATGTGAAAGAAAGAATATCTGGTGGATAAAACATGTGAAAGAAAGAATATCTGGTGGATAAAACATGTGAAAGAAAGAATATCTGGTGGATAAAACATGTGAAAGAAAGAATATCTGGTGGATAAAACATGTGAAAGAAAGAATATCTGGTGGACAAAACGTATGAAAGAAAGAATATCTGGTGGACAAAACGTATGAAAGAAAGAATATCTGGTGGATAAAACATGTGAAAGAAAGAATATCTGGTGGACAAAACGTATGAAAGAAAGAATATCTGGTGGACAAAACATGTGAAAGAAAGAATATCTGGTGGATAAAACATGTGAAAGAAAGAATATCTGGTGGATAAAACATGTGAAAGAAAGAATATCTGGTGGACAAAACGTATGAAAGAAAGAATATCTGGCGGACAAAACATGTGAAAGAAAGAATATCTGGTGGATAAAACATGTGAAAGAAAGAATATCTGGTGGACAAAACATGTGAAAGAAAGAATATCTGGCGGACAAAACATGTGAAAGAAAGAATATCTGGTGGATAAAACATGTGAAAGAAAGAATATCTGGTGGATAAAACATGTGAAAGAAAGACTATCTGGTGGACAAAACATGTGAAAGAAAGACTATCTGGTGGACAAAACGTATGAAAGAAAGAATATCTGGCGGACAAAACATGTGAAAGAAAGAATATCTGGTGGATAAAACATGTGAAAGAAAGAATATCTGTTGGACGAAACATATGAAAGAAAGAATATCTGGTGGATAAAACATGTGAAAGAAAGAATATCTGGTGGATAAAACATGTGAAAGAAAGAATATCTAGTGGATAAAACAAATGAGAGAAAGAATATCTGTTGGACGAAACATATGAAAGAAAGAATATCTGGCGGACAAAACATGTGAAAGAAAGAATATCTGGTGGATAAAACATGTGAAAGAAAGAATATCTGGTGGACAAAACATGTGAAAGAAAGAATATCTGGCGGACAAAACATGTGAAAGAAAGAATATCTGGTGGATAAAACATGTGAAAGAAAGAATATCTGGTGGACAAAACATGTGAAAGAAAGAATATCTGGCGGACAAAACATGTGAAAGAAAGAATATCTGGTGGACAAAACGTATGAAAGAAAGAATATCTGGTGGATAAAACATGTGAAAGAAAGAATATCTGTTGGACGAAACATATGAAAGAAAGAATATCTGGTGGACAAAACATGTGAAAGAAAGAATATCTGGCGGACAAAACATGTGAAAGAAAGAATATCTGGTGGATAAAACATGTGAAAGAAAGAATATCTGGTGGACAAAACGTATGAAAGAAAGAATATCTGTTGGACGAAACATATGAAAGAAAGAATATCTGTTGGACGAAACATATGAAAGAAAGAATATCTGTTGGACGAAACATATGAAAGAAAGAATATCTGGTGGACAAAACGTATGAAAGAAAGAATATCTGGCGGACAAAACATGTGAAAGAAAGAATATCTGGTGGACAAAACATGTGAAAGAAAGAATATCTGGTGGATAAAACATGTGAAAGAAAGAATATCTGGCGGACAAAACATGTGAAAGAAAGAATATCTGGCGGACAAAACATGTGAAAGAAAGAATATCTGTTGGACGAAACATATGAAAGAAAGAATATCTGGTGGACAAAACATGTGAAAGAAAGAATATCTGGTGGATAAAACATGTGAAAGAAAGAATATCTGGTGGACAAAACATGTGAAAGAAAGAATATCTGGTGGATAAAACATGTGAAAGAAAGACTATCTGGTGGACAAAACGTATGAAAGAAAGAATATCTGGTGGACAAAACATGTGAAAGAAAGAATATCTGTTGGACGAAACATATGAAAGAAAGAATATCTGGTGGATAAAACATGTGAAAGAAAGAATATCTGGTGGACAAAACGTATGAAAGAAAGAATATCTGGCGGACAAAACATGTGAAAGAAAGAATATCTGTTGGACGAAACATATGAAAGAAAGAATATCTGGTGGACAAAACGTATGAAAGAAAGAATATCTGGCGGACAAAACATGTGAAAGAAAGAATATCTGTTGGACGAAACATATGAAAGAAAGAATATCTGTTGGACGAAACATATGAAAGAAAGAATATCTGGTGGACAAAACATGTGAAAGAAAGAATATCTGTTGGACGAAACATATGAAAGAAAGAATATCTGGTGGATAAAACATGTGAAAGAAAGACTATCTGGTGGACAAAACGTATGAAAGAAAGAATATCTGGTGGACAAAACGTATGAAAGAAAGAATATCTGGCGGACAAAACATGTGAAAGAAAGAATATCTGTTGGACGAAACATATGAAAGAAAGAATATCTGGTGGATAAAACATGTGAAAGAAAGAATATCTGTTGGACGAAACATATGAAAGAAAGAATATCTGGTGGATAAAACATGTGAAAGAAAGAATATCTGGTGGACAAAACATGTGAAAGAAAGAATATCTGGCGGACAAAACATGTGAAAGAAAGAATATCTGGTGGATAAAACATGTGAAAGAAAGAATATCTGGTGGACAAAACGTATGAAAGAAAGAATATCTGGTGGACAAAACGTATGAAAGAAAGAATATCTGGTGGACAAAACGTATGAAAGAAAGAATATCTGTTGGACGAAACATATGAAAGAAAGAATATCTGTTGGACGAAACATATGAAAGAAAGAATATCTGTTGGACGAAACATATGAAAGAAAGAATATCTGGCGGACAAAACATGTGAAAGAAAGACTATCTGGTGGACAAAACGTATGAAAGAAAGAATATCTGTTGGACGAAACATATGAAAGAAAGAATATCTGTTGGACGAAACATATGAAAGAAAGAATATCTGGTGGATAAAACATGTGAAAGAAAGACTATCTGGTGGACAAAACGTATGAAAGAAAGAATATCTGGCGGACAAAACATGTGAAAGAAAGAATATCTGGCGGACAAAACATGTGAAAGAAAGAATATCTGTTGGACGAAACATATGAAAGAAAGAATATCTGTTGGACGAAACATATGAAAGAAAGAATATCTGGCGGACAAAACATGTGAAAGAAAGAATATCTGGTGGACAAAACATGTGAAAGAAAGAATATCTGTTGGACGAAACATATGAAAGAAAGAATATCTGGTGGATAAAACATGTGAAAGAAAGAATATCTGGTGGACAAAACATGTGAAAGAAAGACTATCTGGTGGACAAAACATGTGAAAGAAAGAATATCTGGCGGACAAAACATGTGAAAGAAAGAATATCTGGTGGACAAAACATGTGAAAGAAAGACTATCTGGTGAGGTTTAAATGTGATGCCACAGAGCACTTTTAAGGTCCAGGGGAACTGCCTCAAACACTGTCATTTGCGGTCGTTCTGGAGCTGATGAATGCATTGAGATTTCCTTGTTAAACAGGGCCTGGAGACTGGTAAGTGGGGCACCATTCTTGACATTCTGGGTCAGTGAAGCCATCACTTATAGATTAAGTAAGTAAGTAAGTATTGTAAGTAAGTAAGTAAGTAAGTTCACGGAGTTTATGGATAGACGTAGAATGTATGATTATCAGAATTGCTTGTTCCATGATAAGATGGAAGGTTGGTTGTGTTGCAAGGATAACCACCAGTCTGGCGAGGGCCACATGGTGGTCAGTAACCCAGGAGACTTGAGGCTCGAGTCACACACACACACACACACACACGAGAGAGAGAGAGAGAGAGAGAGAGAGAGAGAGAGAGAGAGAGAGAGAGAGAGAGAGAGAGAGAGAGAGAGAGAATGATGATCGGTATTCGAAAACTGGACTTCACTATACACCTGGGTTGGGTGTGGTTAGACGAGCCATGGTTTAGGTAAGTTCGTTGTGGTTTAGAAGATTCATGGTTTAGGTAATTTAGGTGTGGTTAGACGAGTCTCGGTTTAGCTGGCAAGTTCGGTTTAGCCGAAATGACCACAGTCACACGTCTTGAACGCTTGCTGCCCCTCTTCCTCCTTTTTACCGAAGAAGGGCGTTGTTGGCGCATGCGCGGTCTTCATCTGTGTCCCCTGGTTTATTCTGGAATACATTTAAGGTCAGCTGGCTACGTGTTGTGCCTTCTATAGACGCTTATTGATAAG
This sequence comes from Panulirus ornatus, assembly GCF_036320965.1. Classification (NCBI taxonomy): domain Eukaryota; kingdom Metazoa; phylum Arthropoda; class Malacostraca; order Decapoda; family Palinuridae; genus Panulirus; species Panulirus ornatus. The sequence continues at coordinate 12,709,904 of NC_092237.1, forward strand.
TTCTTGTCTGTTGGTGGGCACATATCCACGTAGATCGGAAGGCGCGTACAATATTCACGACGGAAGTTCGTTTGAAACGCTAACCATTTGCTTGTGGCTTGTCGTTTCGTCCTTCGAAGAGTAATCTTGGATTTTTAGTGTGATATGATATTCTCCAGGTGTCTTAATCTTTGGAGAATATTTTCGTAGAATCAACTTTTTTAATGGAGTGATTTCCGAATATTGTTTCTCCTTGGTAATAACGCAATGTGATCACGGTCACATCCCGCTAACAGTGGTGCACGGGGCAAGTCGTGTTCTGGCAACACGGTCGTCAGCTAGGCTACCTTCCTGGTGTTAGAGAGATAATCTTCTGATTGGGAGGCGGACAGGTAACAACGTGTCATTTGCTCGCCCTCCCTTCAATGCTAGTTCGTCTTGTTCCCTTCTCCCAGATCATGCCAGTCGTATACAGCTGTAAACCACTGAAGGCCATGAGCGCGACGGTACGACCCCCCCTTGCGTGTCATGGTTTGGCATTTGAGCTGCGGTCGTATATATGGGTTACCTTCGTGCTCAACGGATCGTGTCGTGGTTGGCCAAGGGCTTAGCATTCGTCTCTGTATCCCAGTAGTACCCTGGTGGATCACATCAACACCTACTACTACTACTACTACTACTACTACTACTACTACTACTACTACCACTACTACCACTACTACCACTACTACTACTACCACCACCACCACCATCACTACTACTACTATTACTGCTACTACTACTACTACTATTACTACTACTACTACTACTACTACTACTACTACTACTACTACTACTACTACTCTACTACTACTAATACTACTATCGCTACTACTATTACTGCTACTACTACTGCTACTATTCTACTACTGCACCGTCATCCTACCCTGTACCTCTCCACCACCTGCATTATGTCTTCCTCGTTACACCACTTCTCAGTTATCACGTACCTTATTTAAGTTTCTTTCCTCAATGTGCACACCTGGTTCCCTCCGCCCCTCGACACTCTGCTTCCTGTTTTACCATTAGCTCCTGATTCAGTCCCTCGTGTGTCAGCATCTTCGTGTTCACGTGTCTCCTTCCTCTGGGGTCGTGGGGGAGGAGACGCTGGGGTTCCGATGCGTTGCACATGCCATGAGCGAATGGGGTGGGGGGACCATTCTTCGTCTGCTCCTGGCGCGCTGCTACCTCGCCCACACGGGAAACGGCGAACGAGCCTGAAGGAGAGAGAGAGAGAGAGAGAGAGAGAGAGAGAGAGAGAGAGAGAGAGAGAGAGAGAGAGAGAGAGAGAGAGAGAGCTCGCGCTTGGCTGACGCGAAATAACGCCAGCGGTTGCTGAGTGTCTCAGTTGTGGCTGCCGCTGGGCTCTTGAGGTATGTCCTGCCGTCAAACACGACACTGTGATGGATGCGTAAATAGGAGGTTTGCATCATCCAATCAGCTAAAGCAATATTACCGCTAATGCTAATGATGATGACCTCATCAAAGCAACGCACGTCTTATACAGACGTCTATTTGTTCGCCAAACATATCTGGGGGTGAACGGATCATTCTGAAATGTGAGAGGAGGTGGTACAGTCATAAGGAGGATCATAGTGTCATCCAGTTTCATTGATTTATACTCACCCTTCGTATCCTATCGCTCAGATGGAAGATATATATATATATATATATATATATATATATATATATATATATATATATATATATATATATATATATATATATCCATGGAGACAGGGGATAAGATTACTGGCCACATATTCCCTGCGTGTCGGAGAGGGCGACTAAGGAGGGGCGGGAGCGGGTGGCTGGAAGTCCTCCCATCCTGTATTAACCTCCAAATGTAAGAACAGACCAAGAAACCAAGCGAGGAATTTTCCCTCTTAAGCTCTGTCATGTGTTCTTGACGCTACCTCGCTCGCGCGGGAAATGGCGAGCTTGTATGAAAAAAAAGAAAATATCTATCTATCTATCTATCTATCTATCTATCTATTCCTATAGCATCTATCTATTTATACTATTCATTTTCATTCATTTTCCATCACAAGGCGCAAGTCTCTGCCCCACGTTGGCTCAGACTCCCTACCAAGTGTCCCCCCCCCCCACAGGTGAGCGTCACAGACCAAGTACACCTACCCTACCTGCCGTTTAAGACAAAGTATTATTTCTCTTATTTTTTCATTGTAAAACATTTTGTCTCGTGGCATTACTAGTGGACCCTGCCCTCCCATCCCTTCTCCACCAACCCCCCCGAATTCGGCAATGTAGCATATGTGGTTCAAAGTGGTAGCATCAGGATTTACGTTTTCTTTCAACGAACCATTACTAATTAATCATCGTCTTGAATGATTTTGAATGAATTTGACTGATTGTGTGACCTTCGTTTAACCGACGTGGTTATTAAAGCTCTTTTGCCTACGCAATCGGCTGGCGCTACCACACCCTCCCTCCTCTTCCTCCTCCTTTCTCTCGATCATGCGATTCCGCAACCAAAATAAAACTTAGAATGAATATAGTAAATCAGGGGAGACCTAGTATGTATCCTGCAGCTCCTGTATACGCATTTGCGTCCTCCTCCTTCCCCTGACGCAACTCGCGTCAAGCGATGATCCTTTATAAGGGCTGGTGAGAACATCATCTCATCCTGGGAAGGGAAAAGCGCTCGTCTGCCCCATTAAGAAAACCATTTAGGATATTATCCTGGGAAAGGAGAGCCTCCGGAGTAGACTAGATATAATAACATAAATTTCGTTTTACGGTGGAAGAACGGGAAGATATTTTTTGGGTACCATTTTTGAGCACATCTTGATGGGACCGTAAGACAGGGGGTAGTTCTGGACCGTAGGTCTAGTTAATGTGGATATATATTTAGTCACATATAAGCGCACGTGTGTCGTGAAATATATATCAGAACGAGTCGAGGATATATATATATTTTTTTTTTTCTTTTTTTTTTTTTTTCATACTATTCGCTATTTCCCGCGATAGCGAGGTAGCGTTAAGAACAGAGGACTGGGCCTTTCAGGGAATATCCTCACCTGGACCTCTTCTCTGTTCCTTCTTTTGGAAAATTAAAAAAAAAAAAAAAACGAGAGGGGAGGATTTCCAGCCCCCCGCTCCCTTCCCTTTTAGTCGCCTTCTACGACACGCAGGGAATACGTGGGAAGTACTCTTTCTCCCCTAATAATATATAAGGGAAAGGAAGAGAAAAAACCCTCACACATGTTCTTACAGCTCACTCTAAGCAGGGTGTTTTAGACAAGTGGATTCATACTCTACCAAATATAACAAATTTCACCATTTTATTAATGTTCGAAAAAATCCTGTTCATTTATAAAAATATTAATTTTGCCATTCAAGATGTTTTCAGAAATTTTTATTACCAAATTATTACCATAGCTGTTTATAAGATATACTCTTTTATTGTACAAAATTATGAGGTTTTAAGTGAATACATTAAATAAGTATGTTTAAAATATGTAAGGCATCATTCTAAAAAGTTTTCATTTTATTACTAAAATGAAAATAACAGTATAATGTCAAATTCAAAACACATACATAGCACCCGCATATCCATTTTATTTACAATTTATCTCCTCATTAATGATTACTGTTTGTTCCAAGATTTTCAAATAAGTAATTGCATCATAATTTTCTAATACATTAATCATAAGTTTCATATAATGCCTTATGTCATGACAATACTGCATGTGCACACTTTCAGTCACATATGAAATATTTTGTCATCACTAAAGTTTACAAGATATTTTATGTACATTAACAATTACACTAAACCAAATAGATTTTAAAAACTATGCTTCTACTGAGACTTTATCAGACTGTTCTACTTCGACAGGGGCTTCACTGGGCACTTCGTCTTTGTCATCCTTATTTCCATAAACATTAGGGTACTGTGCCATACAGTCAGACATTTGTCGGAAAGGTCCTATACAGTCACTACCTTTGGGATCTGCTTCTGAGTAGTGGAAACAAGTAAATGCTTCTCGAAACTCAACACCACATGGCCCTGTTGCCATACCTCCTAAGCATGGGCAGGACCAATTGATTTCTCCATCTGGTTGTATAAGTCCAGCTGGAGGTTCATCATCCTCTGGTAATGATACTGCTGCAGGTCCATTGTGGTCCTCCTCTGTTACAAATATTACACGATCTTTTCTTGACCAATTATTGTGTGTATCTTGCCGATTTCATCAATTGGGAAGGAGAGCCAATTACCTTCCTGTTTGCAGTAGGACATCCCTATGTATTAGGACTACGTAAAATCAGCAGCAAGTATTAGTTTGGTGTTTGTGCGGGAAATGGCAAGCAGTATGAAAGAAAGAAAAAGATGTTTATATATATATATTTTTTTTTTCTTTCTTTTAAACTATTCGCCATTTCCCGCGTTAGCGAGGTAGCGCTAAGAACAGAGGACTGGGCCTTTTTTGGAATATCCTCAACTGGCCCCCTCTGTTCCTTCTTTTGGAAAATTTAAAAAAAAAACGAGAGGGGAGGATTTCCAGCCCCCCGCTCCCTCCCCTTTTAGTCGCCTTCTACGACACGCAGGGAATACGTGGGAAGTATTCTTAATCCCCTATCCCCAGGGATAATATATATATATATATATATATATATATATATATATATATATATATATATATATATATATATATATATATATCGCATTCGACAGAATACAAGCCTTGTCATAAGAAGTTTGTCTCCGGTTCCCGACCGAACTTAGTGGATCACGACGCTACAGAGGAAGGGTTGGATGGACTGCCGTCTGCCTCACTTGTGTATGTGTTGCTAAGATACGATAGTTTGTTGGATCTGCGTCCCCGATACGGGAGTGTGGTACGAAGTCATCACATGCTGACCAGTTGGGGGTTTATCTGTTCGCGTACGGTAGTGGAAGGGACGGGGTTTGGTAGCCTTGTTGATATGACCAAGTTTTACTAGTCTTGTCCCGTTGGCTGACAGTGGGAAGGGAATAAGTGCAGTCAGCTGCATGTATCGTTAGGAATCCAGTACACTTCATTCGTTTTTCGACGGAGTTGATACTACGCTTGTTACTGTGACCCCCTTTCAGCACGACGGTAGGACCCTCTTGGAATGTGATGGCTTGGTCTTCGACCTGACCTTTTAAAGAGTTGAGAGTCAAAGACCCTGGCCATCACACACGAAGATCGTGCTCAATAGTCGTGCCGCTGTCGTGGTCAGTGTTACGTGTCGTCGTGCTCAGGCTTCGTATTGTGGCTCTCGAAGGTCGTCCCGTTGTGCTCAACATGTTCAAAGAAAAGATAATTGTGTACTCGGTTCGTATCCTGGTGGCAAGGGATCTCGTAACGTATGGCCTAAATTTACCTACAGTAATGTGGATGGCCGTACATCTTCCCTGATTTCTTGTTCACGTTTTCTTCCCCAGCTTCGAGGGAAGAAAACTGTTCACGTTTTCTTCCCCAGCTTCGAGGGAAGAAAACTAGACTTTATTCCTACGGTCTTAGCCCGCATCCCGTGGGCGGCTGGAGGAGAGTTGGGAGGGAGGTGTCGTATGTTCAACACGTACATACCCCCGCCGACCACCACCATTATCGTTGATCGATTTGATCGGTCCACGCTACGCTATCTTGATGATCCCTATAATGGGACCCTAAGCCCTGAGTGTTATATGTTAAACGATAAGTCCAAACGCCTTGTGTGAACCTTTGTGGCCTCCCGATGTTTAATGATACGTTGTCGACTGTTTGAGATACCAATCGCCAAAGGTTTGCCTGTTCAGCAGGCCTTTGGGGAAATTTTATAACTGTGAAAATAGCAGTCCTGGACTTCCATTAACTTGCAAGATTATAGACATTTGAGTCGTCCATCGGTGGACTTCGGCGGGTGCTGACTCGTTCACTGGTTTTCTTTGGTATTTTGGTTCCCCAACGGTAGCCATGGTGGGTTTTTATTTTTTCCCCTCGTTGCCTCATCAACTAAGGTGTCTTATAATTAACTTTTTTCCATCAGTAAATATAGATGTCATTATGACCTCGCGGTCCATTTCTGACATGAATGCTTGTTCTGTCATGGCTGTGAAAGATGTCGATTAAGAGGTTTACTTATTTATTTTACTTATTTATTTTTCGACATGTCTGTGACCCAGTGTTCTTCTTAGGTCATCGTAAAGTTGTGTGTGTGTGTGTGTGTGTGTGTGTGTGTGTGTGTGGGATGCCATATTCGCGAGCTGGTTCCTGCTTCTGAACTGGTATAGAGCGTTCGTATGGAGTTCCCGTTGTATTTCATACAGTCAGCAGTCCATCTGTTTCCGGGCTTATGGTGGTGGTACGATTGGATTCGAACGTTCAGTTCTCGGAAGCTTGTAAATCACACAGTGGTCCCTGTGAAGTTAGGTTAGGTTAGGTTAGGTTCGGTTAGGTTAGGTTAGGTTCGGTTAGGTTAGGTTCGGTTAGGTTAGGTTCGGTTAGGTTAGGTTCGGTTAGGTTCGGTTTTGGTTAGGTTCGGTTAGGTTAGGTTAGGTTAGGTTCGGTTAGGTTAGGTTAGGTTAGGTTAGGTTCGGTTAGGTTAGGTTCGGTTTTGGTTAGGTTAGGTTAGGTTAGGTTAGGTTAGGTTTGGTTAGGTTCGGTTCGGTTAGGTTAGGTTAGGTTAGGTTCGGTTAGGTTAGGTTAGGTTAGGTTAGGTTCGGTTTTGGTTAGGTTTAGGTTAGGTTAGGTTCGGTTTTGGCTAGATAGCTTGACGCTCAAGATCTTCTGTTGCCTGTTTGATATCCTTCGTTACGCATTTACGGCGGTGTTGGCGAATACCCCCCTCCCTTTCCCAGAGTCTTTTGCGTATAGCATGGTCGTGGCAGCTAAGAAGGACAAGGAATTCCCAAGATGTATTTGTCATGAGAAACATGGAAAACTGAGAAGATGGTCATTCTTATGAATATGCTAATTGACGTCTTTTGATTACGGAAACCAGTTCCTGATGGTTTTGCGTCTCTTCTCTGGGATGTCAGGAATGTTTCATTCACTTTATTAGATGGAGAGAGACTGAAGTCTTCGTCAGGAGCGTAGCTGAATGAAGTCGGCGTCAGGAGCGTACTTCACTGAAGTCATCATCAGGAGCCTTAGTTCGCTGAAATCAGCGTCGGGGCGTAAACTTAAAAAAGCGGCGTCATTTCGTACTTCACTGAAGTCATCGTCAGGAGCCTTTGTTTGCTGAAGTCAACGTCAGGAGCGTAGCTGAATGAAGTCGGCGTCAGGAGCGTACTTCACTGAAGTCTTCGTCAGGAGCGTAGCTGAATGAAGTCGGCGTCAGGAGCGTACTTCACTGAAGTCTTCGTCAGGAGCGTACTTCACTGAAGTCTTCGTCAGGAGCGTACTTCGCTGAAATCAGCGTCAGGAGCGTACTTCACTGAAGTCTTCGTCAGGAGCGTACTTCACTGAAGTCTTCGTCAGGAGCGTACTTCACTGAAGTCTTCGTCAGGAGCGTACTTCACTGAAGTCTTCGTCAGGAGCGTACTTCACTGAAGTCTTCGTCAGGAGCGTACTTCACTGAAGTCTTCGTCAGGAGCGTACTTCACTGAAGTCTTCGTCAGGAGCGTACTTCACTGAAGTCTTCGTCAGGAGCGTACTTCACTGAAGTCTTCGTCAGGAGCGTAGCTGAATGAAGTCGGCGTCAGGAGCGTACTTCACTGAAGTCTTCGTCAGGAGCGTACTTCACTGAAGTCTTCGTCAGGAGCGTACTTCACTGAAGTCTTCGTCAGGAGCGTACTTCACTGAAGTCTTCGTCAGGAGCGTACTTCACTGAAGTCTTCGTCAGGAGCGTACTTCACTGAAGTCTTCGTCAGGAGCGTACTTCACTGAAGTCTTCGTCAGGAGCGTACTTCACTGAAGTCTTCGTCAGGAGCGTAGCTGAATGAAGTCGCGTCAGGAGCGTACTTCACTGAAGTCTTCGTCAGGAGCGTACTTCACTGAAGTCTTCGTCAGGAGCGTACTTCACTGAAGTCTTCGTCAGGAGCGTACTTCACTGAAGTCATCGTCAGGAGCCTTAGTTCGCTGAAGTCAACGTCAGGAGCGTAGCTGAATGAAGTCGGCGTCAGGAGCGTACTTCACTGAAGTCTTCGTCAGGAGCGTACTTCACTGAAGTCATCGTCAGGAGCCTTAGTTCGCTGAAGTCAACGTCAGGAGCGTAGCTGAATGAAGTCGCGTCAGGAGCGTACTTCACTGAAGTCATCGTCAGGAGCCTTAGTTCGCTGAAGTCAACGTCAGGAGCGTAGCTGAATGAAGTCGGCGTCAGGAGCGTACTTCACTGAAGTCTTCGTCAGGAGCGTACTTCACTGAAGTCTTCGTCAGGAGCGTACTTCACTGAAGTCTTCGTCAGGAGCGTACTTCACTGAAGTCTTCGTCAGGAGCGTACTTCACTGAAGTCTTCGTCAGGAGCGTACTTCACTGAAGTCTTCGTCAGGAGCGTACTTCACTGAAGTCTTCGTCAGGAGCGTACTTCACTGAAGTCTTCGTCAGGAGCGTACTTCACTGAAGTCTTCGTCAGGAGCGTAGCTGAATGAAGTCGCGTCAGGAGCGTACTTCACTGAAGTCTTCGTCAGGAGCGTACTTCACTGAAGTCTTCGTCAGGAGCGTACTTCACTGAAGTCTTCGTCAGGAGCGTACTTCACTGAAGTCTTCGTCAGGAGCGTACTTCACTGAAGTCTTCGTCAGGAGCGTACTTCACTGAAGTCTTCGTCAGGAGCGTACTTCACTGAAGTCTTCGTCAGGAGCGTACTTCACTGAAGTCTTCGTCAGGAGCGTACTTCACTGAAGTCTTCGTCAGGAGCGTACTTCACTGAAGTCTTCGTCAGGAGCGTACTTCACTGAAGTCTTCGTCAGGAGCGTAGCTGAATGAAGTCGCGTCAGGAGCGTACTTCACTGAAGTCTTCGTCAGGAGCGTACTTCACTGAAGTCTTCGTCAGGAGCGTACTTCACTGAAGTCTTCGTCAGGAGCGTACTTCACTGAAGTCTTCGTCAGGAGCGTACTTCACTGAAGTCTTCGTCAGGAGCGTAGCTGAATGAAGTCGCGTCAGGAGCGTACTTCACTGAAGTCTTCGTCAGGAGCGTACTTCACTGAAGTCATCGTCAGGAGCCTTAGTTCGCTGAAGTCAACGTCAGGAGCGTAGCTGAATGAAGTCGGCGTCAGGAGCGTACTTCACTGAAGTCTTCGTCAGGAGCGTAGCTGAATGAAGTCGCGTCAGGAGCGTACTTCACTGAAGTCTTCGTCAGGAGCGTACTTCACTGAAGTCTTCGTCAGGAGCGTACTTCACTGAAGTCTTCGTCAGGAGCGTAGCTGAATGAAGTCGGCGTCAGGAGCGTACTTCACTGAAGTCTTCGTCAGGAGCGTACTTCACTGAAGTCATCGTCAGGAGCCTTAGTTCGCTGAAGTCAACGTCAGGAGCGTAGCTGAATGAAGTCGCGTCAGGAGCGTACTTCACTGAAGTCATCGTCAGGAGCCTTAGTTCGCTGAAGTCAACGTCAGGAGCGTAGCTGAATGAAGTCGGCGTCAGGAGCGTACTTCACTGAAGTCATCGTCAGGAGCCTTAGTTCGCTGAAGTCAACGTCAGGAGCGTAGCTGAATGAAGTCGGCGTCAGGAGCGTACTTCACTGAAGTCTTCGTCAGGAGCGTACTTCACTGAAGTCATCGTCAGGAGCCTTAGTTCGCTGAAGTCAACGTCAGGAGCGTAGCTGAATGAAGTCGGCGTCAGGAGCGTACTTCACTGAAGTCATCGTCAGGAGCCTTAGTTCGCTGAAGTCAACGTCAGGAGCGTAGCTGAATGAAGTCGGCGTCAGGAGCGTACTTCACTGAAGTCTTCGTCAGGAGCGTACTTCACTGAAGTCTTCGTCAGGAGCGTAGCTGAATGAAGTCGGCGTCAGTAGCGTACTTCACTGAAGTCTTCGTCAGGAGCGTACTTCACTGAAGTCTTCGTCAGGAGCGTACTTCACTGAAGTCTTCGTCAGGAGCGTACTTCACTGAAGTCTTCGTCAGGAGCGTACTTCACTGAAGTCTTCGTCAGGAGCGTACTTCACTGAAGTCTTCGTCAGGAGCGTACTTCACTGAAGTCTTCGTCAGGAGCGTACTTCACTGAAGTCTTCGTCAGGAGCGTACTTCACTGAAGTCTTCGTCAGGAGCGTAGCTGAATGAAGTCGGCGTCAGGAGCGTACTTCACTGAAGTCTTCGTCAGGAGCGTAGCTGAATGAAGTCGGCGTCAGTAGCGTACTTCACTGAAGTCTTCGTCAGGAGCGTACTTCACTGAAGTCTTCGTCAGGAGCGTACTTCACTGAAGTCTTCGTCAGGAGCGTACTTCACTGAAGTCTTCGTCAGGAGCGTACTTCACTGAAGTCATCGTCAGGAGCCTTAGTTCGCTGAAGTCAACGTCAGGAGCGTAGCTGAATGAAGTCGGCGTCAGGAGCGTACTTCACTGAAGTCATCATCAGGAGCCTTAGTTCGCTGAAGTCAGCGTCAGGAGCGTAGCTGAATGAAGTCGGCGTCAGTAGCGTACTTCACTGAAGTCATCGTCAGGAGCCTTAGTTCGCTGAAGTCAACGTCAGGAGCGTAGCTGAATGAAGTCGGCGTCAGGAGCGTACTTCACTGAAGTCTTCGTCAGGAGCGTACTTCACTGAAGTCATCGTCAGGAGCCTTAGTTCGCTGAAGTCAACGTCAGGAGCGTAGCTGAATGAAGTCGCGTCAGGAGCGTAGCTGAATGAAGTCGGCGTCAGGAGCGTACTTCACTGAAGTCTTCGTCAGGAGCGTACTTCACTGAAGTCTTCGTACCGTCGTGCTTAAGTGTCGTACCGTCGTGCTTGAGGGTCGTACAGTCTTGCTTAAGGGTCGTACCGTCGTGCTTGAGTGTCGTACTGTCGTGCTTGAGGGTCGCACTGTCGTGCTTGAGGGTCGTACCGTCGTGCTTAAGTGTCGTACCGTCGTGCTTGAGGGTCGTACCGTCGTGCTTGAGGGTCGTACCGTCGTGCTTGAGGGTCGTACCGTCGTGCTTGAGGGTCGTACCGTCGTGCTTGGGGGTCGTACCTTCGTGCTTGAGGGTCGTACCGTCGTGCTTGAGGGTCGTACCGTCGTGCTTGAGGGTCACATCGTCGTGCTCAAGGTGCCTTACCGTCGCGCTCAAGGGTCGTATAATCACACTAAAAGGGTTAAGTAACCGCCAGAAGGATCGAATCCGTTCCTTGATCTCAAAGAGACTATGTGAACCGCTCATTCGAGCCATGAGTAGCAGTGAGTCTCTCACACGAGACAAGGTTTCGAAACAGAGCATCGTAAAGACCATAAAGACTCGCGGTTTCGAAACCAGACGTTGCGGTGAAGCTGATTTGCATACGAGAAAGGTCATGGCTTAACAACAACTTGACCAACATGACCTTGTACAGGGGAGCTCCGCGGCCACTCACAAAGTAACAGACTCATAATATTGTGGTAATATATTCCTTTTTTTATATATATATATATTTGAGTGTGTGTGTGTGTGTGTCTGTGTGTGTGTAAAAATCGTGCTATTCATTGAAGTTGTGTGCACCTGTGTTGCCTCTTGGGCGCGACGGTACGACCCTGGATCACGGAAGGACGACCCTTGGGTGTGTGTGTGTGTGTGTGTGTGTGTGACGACCCTGACCCTACGACCTGGTTCTGATGACCATGGGTCGTCCCCGTCGTACTCAAAAGGGGCGCTAGATCATTGCACCATCAATCCTTGAGCGACTTGCTTCATGAACATGGATGGTGGTGGACTGTAACAAGTGATTTCACAGGCGTGTTGCCCGTTGTGGTGTGGGTTGTGTGGGGGCGTCCAGCCTGTGCTGTGCGCCAGGGGCAGGGGAGCGAGCGCGTGCATCAGTCAGTAGCAGGATGACCGCCTCTCACCACCCGAGGCGTTCCCGCTGTTCGTAAGGGCTCGTCGTGTCATCCAGGACTCAGAAACGGGAGGATAGGAATGGTTTAGCACTGCGCGTCATGCTAGCTCTCTCTCTCTCTCTCTCTCTCTCTCTCTCTCTCTCTCTCTCTCTCTCTCTCTCTCTCTCTCTCTCTCTCTCTCTCTCTCTTCTACTACTACTACTACTACTACTACTACTACTACTACTAATGCAACAACAACTACTACTACTCCTACTATGTCTACTATTAATACTACTTTTTCCTTTTCTTCTTCTTCTTCTTCTTCTTCTTCTTCTTCTTCTTCTACTACTACTACTACTACTACTACTACTACTACTACTACTACTATAACGACTACCACTACTACTACTGGTACTCGTGGTGTTGTCTCCCCTCACTTTACCCCCAAGTGGAGTAGGAATTCCTTAGATCAGATCTAATGATCGTAGTATGGGGGAGCCAGCCACCCAACCAGCCAGCCAGCCGGCCAGCCATTTATCCAGCCATCTCGCCAGCCATCTAGTCATCCGGCCAGCCAGACGTCCCTAGCGAGACCAACTCCATATTATCAGCCACATACAAGACACACACGTTTAGCCATCGAGGCGAACAGACTTAAAAGAAATAACTCGTCCATTTCTGTTCATGTTAGAATGAAAAAATGGGGGTAAAGAAAACAGAAGACGTATGTTAAATATTCCTCAGTGAGGGGGGGAAGAAAACGGTAAAACAGGGAGCATCAGGCTTACACAGTGGGCAGTAAACTGAGCAGGACGGGTCTCCTGAGGCTTGGCCGTGTTGTTGCGTCTTGATGTAGTGGTACGGAAATGAAGCGTCAACCTGATTGCTTTTCTTCGGCCCTTTGATTTAGCGTGGCCGCGCGGCCATTTTTGACCCCAAGGGAGAGGTAGCGCACGGTCGAAAATGAAAATAGACGCAGTCACTGACGGTGTGGGACGAGAGAGAGAGAGAGAGAGAGAGAGAGAGAGAGAGAGAGATGGAAGGGGGGGGAAAAATGGCATTTCGGATAAGATCAACCTCAACTCCGTGTTTAGCATCTGCCAGTCATTTACATAGATATTATGTGTACAAAGGGGGGTAAAATCTCGCGTTAGTCGGCCTTGGCGAGAATATGAGGATTTTCATGGTCGACATAGGGAGGTGCGAGGTGATAAATCATGGACAACGAGAGACCTCCCACCATCTGTTGCATTCGACCCCACCCTCACTTTTAAACGCGCGGCTCGCAGTCCTAAAATTTATTCTGATTCTTTTTTCCCTCGCTCCTCCAAAGTAGATTTTTATTCCCCATTAAATTTTCATTCATTGTTTTTTCAGGCTTCTTGTGTTTGTGTGTGTGTGTGTGTGTGTGTGTGTGTGTGTGTGTGTGTGTTTCTCCTGTACTCAAACACATCACGTAATATCTTGCTCTTTTCTTAAGTCTTCCTCAGAAGTATCCACAGTTCCTGGCCTCTCACACTTCACTCTTCATCTTAGAAAATTAAGATTTTTTTATATTTGTCTTAAGATATACATTGCCACGGAGCCCTTGCCTCCCTCCCACATTGCCACGGAGCCCTTGCCTCCCTCCCACATTGCCACGGAGACCTTGTCTCCCTCCCACATTGCCACGGAGCCCTTGCCTCCCTCCCACGTTGCCACGGAGACCTTGTCTCCCTCCCACATTGCCACGGAGCCCTTGCCTCCCTCCCATATTGCCACGGAGACCTTGTCTCCCTCCCACGTTGCCACGGAGCCCATGTTTCCCTCCCACATTGTCACGGAGACCTTGTCTCCCTCCCACATTGCCACGGAGCCCTTGCCTCCCTCCCACATTGCCACGGAGCCCTTGTCTCCCTCCCACATTGTCACGGAGCCCTTGTCTCCCTCCCACATTGTCACGGAGCCCTTGTCTCCCTCCCACATTGCCACGGAGCCCTTGCCTCCCTCCCACATTGCCACGGAGCCCATGTCTCCCTCCCACATTGCCACGGACTCCTTGCCTCCCTCCCACATTGCCACGGAGCCCTTGCCTCCCTCCCACATTGCCACGGAGCCAATTTCTCCCTCCCACATTGCCACGGAGCCCATGTCTCCCTCCCACATTGCCACGGACTCCTTGCCTCCCTCCCACATTGCCACGGAGCCCATGTCTCCCTCCCACATTGCCACGGAGCGCTTGCCTCCCTCCCACATTGCCACGGAGCGCCTGCCTCCCTCCCACATTGCCACGGAGCGCCTGCCTCCCTCCCACATTGCCACGGAGCCCTTGCCTCCCTCCCACATTGCCACGGAGCGCTTGCCTCCCTCCCACATTGCCACGGAGCGCCTGCCTCCCTCCCACATTGCCACGGAGCGCCTGCCTCCCTCCCACATTGCCACGGAGCGCTTGCCTCCCTCCCACATTGCCACGGAGCCCTTGCCTCCCTCCCACATTGCCACGGAGCGCTTGCCTCCCTCCCACATTGCCACGGAGCCCTTGCCTCCCTCCCACAGTATATCCTTGTCTTTGCATAGCCTCTCTGATTCAGCAGTCCTCACGATGCGTTCATGCCCAGATCTGCCTCATTTTCTGACACTTCAATATCCCTTTTTTTCTTATCCCCAGTTTCCCCTCTTGATATCTCCCCCGAACTCGTTGAATGTGTGTCGTTTCCAGCGTTAGCGATGTAGCGCCAGGAACGGACCGAAGAAAAGGCCTCATTTGGCTTACATCCACTGTTGTATGTAATGCACATGTAATTTTGAAATCACCTGTATTATCCTTAATATTTTTTCTCTTCTCCTTTGACTGCACTGGTTTCATGAAGTGTTATATTACGCCTTACTATCATGCTCTCACAAGTTCCCCATCATATTCTAATCATACACCTTGTACTGTAGACTCAACGCCAGAAACATCAACCATCGTGCTTCTCTTAGAGATGTAGGAATCATTTTATCCCGTTATACAATATACCTGTCGTATGCTTCTTAACTACGTTGTATGTTATAAGATCATTGCGTTATACACTCTATCGTACTTTTCTTCACTACGTCGTATGTCTTCATTACGTCATACACATTCTCATATGTTTCTTGCCCAAGCTGTATAAATCATTACGTTATACACAATGTCGTTTTGTGTCCTGTGTAAGGTACGTGAATGAATCATTACGTCATACACGCAGTGTACCATGCTTTTCTTATCTGAGATACATAAATCATTACGTCATACACGCTATCTATCATACTTTTCTTATCTAAGACACATACATCATTACGTCATACGCGCTATCTATCATACTTTCTTATCCAAGATGTATAAATCCTCCTCCTTTTCTCGTGTTATCTCTATTGTATCTGTCTCACCTCCAGTATTTTTTTTTTCAGTCATGCTTACGTGTTCACTCTCGCCTTCCCCCATCGGCTATATCCCGAGACTGTCCATACCTACCCTGTCCTCTGTCCCCTGCCTGTCACTTCCCCTCCATTGTCTCTTTTGTCTGTCACTTCGCCGTCCACTGTGTCCTGCGCGTTACTTCCCCGTCCACTTTCCAGGAATACACCCCCCCCCCACCAATAGGAAGCACCAAATGATAGAAAGTTCAAAGAAAATGTGAGATATGCTGAAGCTGCGCAAGTGAGTGAAGGAGATGGGCTGTTGGTGAGGAAGAGAGGCGGATTAGTTCGTTGACCAAAGGAGTGACGCAGTAACAAAGGTGGCAGAGTGATTCGTCGTCGAGCAAGCGAAGGACAACAGCAGCATAAAAAGCCGTCGATATTAAGAAGTTTGGTGTTAGGTGGGGGAGAGAGACGAGGATGGCTTCCCCAGCCCCGGGCGGCGCACCGTTTCTGGCTGGGTGGGGGGGAAATGGATGGGGGTCTGGGGGTTGGGATATGAGGGGAGTCGGTAGCCGATTCAGGACCGTCCCAGGGGCGACAGAGGGAAGGAGGAGGAGGAGGAGGAGGAGGGAGGAGTGAGTGCCACCGTCCCCCTTCACAGTGGCAACTTTGGGCAAGGTTCTCAGAGCCGGGGCCCCTAGCATCGATGTGGGGAAACTTGTGAGAAGTCTCTCTCTCTCTCTCTCTCTCTCTCTCTCTCTCTCTCTCTCTCTCTCTCTCTCTCTCTCTCTCTCTCTCTCTCCTCATCTTGATCTTCCTCCTCTTCTTTTTCTTCTTCTTCCTCCTCCTCCTCCTCCTCTTCTCTTCTCTTCTGCATCCTCTCCGTTCCTACCTACCCCCTGCAGTTGTTGGTCCGCAGCCCTCCTTATGAACCCTCATTTCCTCTGCCTTTGGCCTCATTTCTCTCTCATACATTTCTTCTCTCACGCTTTCCCCTTGTTCTTACCCTCATTATTAATTTTTATGATTTCTTTCAGAATCTTCAATCCTTCATAAATTGGATCTCTTCCCATTTTCCCTCCTTTTCTCATTCCCGCTCTCCCTGGGTCGTTCCGATACGTATATTTTTCCACTTTTTTTCATATTCTTTCAACCACGATGACCTGTTCTTTCATTTACTGAGTTTACGTCTCTCCTTTTCGTCACTGATCCTCACTCTCTTTTTTTTTTTCGTCTCTTTATATTTCCTTTTTTTTTTTTTATTCCATTCTCTCTTCTTACCCACGTTCTTCGGTTCTCCTCTCTCTTCGTTCTTAACTCGCCGACTGCACCAAGTTCCAATCTCGCTCCTAAGGCCTCACACTGATGGATGGCGCGTCAGTTCCGGCTGTGATGATGTGGCCTGCTCTCCGGGAATGCTGTTCCTCCCGCTGCTTTTTGTTGTTGCCGCTCTTCCTACCGCCGCTCCTGCCGCTCCTGGATGTACATACACCTATCTGCTGTTCATACCAGGAACGCTGCTGATGTCGTTATCTGGTGCTGGAGGTCAAAGCGTGACTGGAAGAAGTGGTACTTGGCTCTTTAAGTGTGGCCCCGGTGCTGGGAGGTGGTTCGACGTGATATTGCCGTCCTTTTAATGCTGTTAGTGCGGGTGCTAATGCTGCAGCCACGACGTGTGCTGCATCTATCGCCCACCGTCGCCATCGGCTTGGTTTTTAAGACGTACTGAAGGGACGGGGGTGTCGCTTTCCAGGTCCTGTGTACATGGGATGATGTGGTACCATCGTATCTTCGTCCACGGAGAACTCAGACTTTCTGTTTGTACAGTATCTTGCCCTCATACACTGGTGATAGATGAAGCAGAGATTTGTTTCCGTAAAAGATTGAGGTACCTCTATCCTTTTGTTCCGTTGTAGACAGGTAGAAACATAGCCACGGCCGTGTACACATGATATCTGATATGAACTATATGCCACTGTACCCTGAGAATCGAACCCCAGTCCATCTGCGTGGCAGCCAGGTAGCTTGACTCCTAGGCCACGATGGGTTAAGAACAACAGGGCTTAAAACCTCCTGAGAATACATGATGCACTATGAACGGCGGATTGACGTTGTTCATTAGTTTAACCACTTAGGCCCGCTATTTTCCCTCTTCATACCTCCCATATTGCCGGCGCAGTTTTCCCGCTGCACTAGATGATGATATTGTATCATATTTCCTCGAAAATATGACATCTTAGGAACCAGTAATTTCTATCTTGCCAATATAATGGATGAATCTTAGGCAGATGTGGATAGAAATTAGTAATCGTGCGTCTGACAACTTCTTCGCCCGTGCTGCCGACTGGGGAGGACGGACAGACAGACAGACAGACAGACAGGAACGCCCTTTTTACAGTATGAACAGTTGATGATATTAAACATTTCTGCACACATTTGCCCAGATATACGTATACATGTTCAATATCTTACTCTTAGAACTGATATTATGTTGCGTGTCAGTTAAATATTATATAGAAAAGAGATCTATCTATCTAGATTCATAAAAGTGCCGTTTTTCTTAGGATTAAACATTTCGCAAAGCTGTTAAGCAAATTAAACTAGATGGTATTACTTTGTATTTACACCGATGTGTGAAAGAGAGACATAGCTATAAGGGAGTTAATTCCCAATACTGTGAAACAAAAAGAAATTAATCCTCAATTCCTTGAAACAGAAAGAAATTAATCCACAATACCGTGAAACTGAAAGAAAATCGAATCATGAAAAGTGCACCTCTCTGTGTGTGTCTCCCTGAGAAGCTGATACCAAACGTAATTAGCAAAGTCTGTTGAGTATCTTTGGTGTGTTTTAAGACGCACCAAACTGGGTGGAGAGTAAGGGAGAGATGGGTTTAGTCTGTCCCACGCACAATACCTCTGTGTATTTCATGGGACGAAATCCCCATCGGGGTCATTGCCCCTCAGTCCCACTAGGGGTCCGGGTGGTTCATTTACCTCCCCATGTGTATTG
Source organism: Panulirus ornatus (assembly GCF_036320965.1). Lineage (NCBI taxonomy): Eukaryota > Metazoa > Arthropoda > Malacostraca > Decapoda > Palinuridae > Panulirus > Panulirus ornatus. The sequence goes on from NC_092237.1 coordinate 12,728,180, forward strand.
ATTTCAACGATCGATTATCGTTTTCCGCCTTTGTTGCTGGTTCTCGTGGCTGGTGTGTGTGTGTGTGTGTGTGTGTGTGTGTGTGTGTGTGTGTGTGTGTGTGGTGTGGTACAGGTGGCATGGTAATGGTGGGAGCTGTCTGTCCGCTGGCCATTTCCTTCAGACCGTTGGCCAGACGAAGTGTGGCACACTGTGCTATCTAACGCACACTTGCATCACCATATATATATATATATATATATATATATATATATATATATATATATATATATATATATATATATATATATCAAATCCGTGGTAGTTGAAGCGAATTTGAATCCTCACAGGATCTCAAAAGCTTTGATACTCGATGCCTTTTATCTCTAACTCACTCTTGTACATCCTCTTATATCCAGTGCTTCCATTACCGTCGCTCAACACACACACACACACACACACACACACACACACACACACACACACGCAGCAAAACTCCTATCCGCCAGGTAATACATCACCTGTTCTCCTGCAGATCTCCGACACCTCCACCACACAGTGAGTCATGGGGGTAGCTGGCCAGCTCGACCCCCACTCAAACGCAGGAAGGATAAGTTGAACAACTCAAACCTTTGACACCTGCAGTGGTCACGAAGGTCACCACGGGCCTTGTATAGACCAGGGCCAGTGCCAGGGGAAGGGGTTAAGGAAGGCTCCCCAAGCGTGGTGCATCTCGAGCCACGTTCAGCGAGACGTGAATCCTTGTCAGAAGCAAAATGCGTATTTTCTCACTACCTCCACAGTCTCCCCGCTGCCGAGCGGGTTGTGGGCCATTCGGAATCACGTTTTCCCCTTTTCCTTTACTCGTTTTACAGTGGTAATGTCACGTGTGTTACAAATATTCCTTCGCCGCGTAGCTGTTGAGAGCAAAGATTAACAATATCTACCTCACGGTTGCTGGTACGCGGCAACACCGGTATCAGGGATCGTATCCCGTCATGTGATGTGCTCGTCTCACAATGCTGTTGATGGCTATGATGAGGATGAGTCTGCTCCTATTCCTTAGCCTGTCGTAACTGTGGCAGTCCTGCGTGTGGAGTGGTAGGTCACCCTCTGTGTATATGTATATATACACACAGAGATGCCGTCCGACCGACCGTGCTGGTAAACCCAGAGTTGGAATTTAGTGTCGGTGCACGGAGGAATGTCTTGGGGTACCCGACCTTCCCTTCCTCCCCACCGTAAAGTCGACACACTCCAGAGGTTTTATTGCATTACAGTCCCGACGTTTTATTGCATCCGTCCCCGTGCTTGCTGCCTGAAGTCACACGAACCATGGGTTCTCAAGTTACTGCTTGGGGTTACAGGGTTTTCTCACTCAAGCACTCCCGAAGTACGGGAATATATATATATATATATATATATATATATATATATATATATATATATATATATATATATATATATATATATATATATTCTTTATTCTTTTAAACTATTTGCCATTTCCCGCGTTAGCGAGGTAGCGTGTTAAGAACAGAGGACTGGGCCTTTTTTGGAATATCCTCACCTGGCCCCCTCTGTTCCTTCTTTTGGAAAATTAAAAAAAAAAAGAACTATATTTTTTGTAATAAGACGCATCATAGTGTTTCTTCCTATACCATTCATGTCTTCCTAATGTGGTGCTTTTCATCATTAAAAGCTCTTCATGAAGACGTCACGCCTCTGTACTCACAATCTTCTCATAATGAGGAATTAAACGTAATCTCATGCTGAACACTGCCGTTAAGGGGTGACTGTATTCCCGGCTTTGTGTATGATATGAACCTGTTCTTGAAACAAGAATCATCTCCTTTCCTCCTACAGAGAGAGACAGTGGGTCAATGCATGATACACATGTTCATGATTACGTAACGTATTTCATTCGGGCGATAACTGTACTTAGTCTCATTATTTGATGCCTCATTAAGCAACGTTGAACCCCCCTGCGTAATGAAATTGGATGGGCGTGTTTCTGTCGATTGTTCACATCAACTTATGGCCATGAGAAGTTCCCTCATGATCTCGAGGTGTGGCGGGGGATGTCACCAGGGGGTCAGCCATGGTCCGGGGAGTACATCAGATGTGACCCGGCAACACCCGGGGTCAGCAGAGGATGCCAGATGACCCTCCTGGAGGAGGTGGGGGTTGGGTGAGCCACCTGGCCCCGCGCCCTCTCGAACAATGTATGGAAAGTTTTGGGTGGGTGTCGGGCGCTCCCCTCCCGACGAAGGTTTTCTCTCTCTCTCTCTCTCTCTCTCTCTCTCTCTCTCTCTCTCTCTCTCTCTCTCTCTCTCTCTCTCCTCAACACCCATCTGCCCCCCAGCCCTCACCTACGCCCACGGAGGGGTGGGTGGGTGGGTGGGGGTTTCGTTCGAGCAAGCTGGTGTGACAGAGAACAAAAGTTGCAGGTTAACAGCAGGATCTTTAGTGATGTAATAAGACACTTAACTACCGGTGAGAGGCAATTCGTCCCGAGATGTGGATCAGGGATCCTAATCACCCCCATTTATTTAGATATTTTTTTTTTCGTACTCTTCCTTTGTTGCTTGAGTCTCTCGCTCCCATCATTCTTCCTCCTCCTCCGCCTCCTCTTCCTCCTCTTCTTCTTCCTCCTCCTCCTCCTCCTCCTCCTCCTCCTCCTCCTCTTCCTCCTCCTCCTCCTCCTCTTCCTGGGGACGTTGTGTACACTGCGATAAGTGTGTTAACGTGCCGGTCAGTCGAGTTCACAGGATTCCTACGCAAGAGAAATACCTGCTGATGGTGTGTGCATATGTAGTCCCCCAGGCCGCCCGTATATATATATATATATATATATATATATATATATATATATATATATATATATATATATATATATACGCACACTTCCCACGTATTCCCTGCGTGTCGTAGAAGGCGACTTAAAGGGGAGGGAGCGAGGGGCTGAAAATCCTCCTCTCCCCTTTTTTATTTTCCAAAACAGGGCCAGGTAAGGATCTTTCCTCTAAGGCTCAGTCTTCTGTTCTTAACGCTACCTTGCTAACGTGGAAAAAGCGAATATGTATGAAAAATATGTAGCACGATAAGTTCCCAAATGCACTTTTGTGTAATAATCATATCATCAAGGGAGATACAAGAAAGAAATCAGTTCATATACAACGAAGAGACGTAGCTAGGGCACCATTTGGTAAAGAAGTGACTTGTTCTCGCGCTCAATTGTGATCCTTTCCAATATATGTGTGTATATATATATATATATATATATATATATATATATATATATATATATATATATATATATATATATATATATATATATATATATATATATATATATATATATATATATATATATATATATATATATATATATATATATATATATAGAGAGAGAGAGAGAGAGAGAGAGAGAGAGAGAGTCCAGCAATATTTCACGTGCAGTTACTTGAAGCAGAACAGGTGATGCCACATTGTTCTTAACTGTTCAAAACGTCACCATTGTTTGTGTCGGACCCAGGACAAAAACCGTGGTACCACAGTCTCCTGATTACAGAAGGTGACAGATTGTCACCTACTGTGTACCTCCAGCGCTACCTCGTTAAGGTGTCGATTAAGATCATTTTATATACAGGAACAAACAGAAGCGGAGGGAGGGCAAGGTTTATCCCCCTAGCATCAGTCAGCCCTGCTGTGTGGGTCTGTGTCGTGCCATCAGATCGGAACTCATTGGAGGAGAAAAAGAAATTATATATATATATATATATATATATATATATATATATATATATATATATATATACTTAGAACAGCGGACGCTTAATAGTTTGTACTACAATAGCCCCTCGCTGATTTAATCTCTAGACCATCTTAGACAAATTACTACGAAATATATTAAGATCAAGGTATATATATATATATATATATATATATATATATATATATATATATATATATGATCCCGGGAGAGCGACTGGGGCTAACTCCAATTCGAGATACGAGTTGGCGAAGGATTTTTTTTTTAATCTCCCGTCAGCACCACTAAATACTCATCGTCTGTAATGATGGGTGGTGGTGGTGGTGGTGAAAAGATCAAAATCTCGAGTCAAATATTCGACAGCCTGATATGAGTCCACGGGGAAAATGAAACACGAAAAGTTCCTAAGTGCACTTTCGTGTAATAATCACATCATCAGGGGAGACACAGAGAAATATAACAGTCAGTTGATATTCATCGAAGAGAAAATTTGGTAAACATGTGATTGTCCAAAATCATGTTTTGGACAATCACATGTTTACCAAATGGCGTCCTAGCTTCGGCTCTTCGATGTATATCAACTGACTGATATATTTCTCTCTGTGTCTCCCCTGATGATGTGATTATTACACGAGAGTGCACTTGGGAACTTTTCGTGTTTCATTTTCCCCGTGGACTCATAAGAATATGTCGATCACGCGCAAAATTGTGATCCTTTCCAATATAAATGTATATATATATATATATATATATATATATATATATATATATATATATATATACATTGGTGTGGTTGGAATGTTAATGCAGCATTATGATAGCCGTCAGCGGGGGTAATGTTTGTACACAGAATAGCAGGAGATGGTTTGGTACTGATGCAAGACTATCGACCGGGAGGTCAACACAACAGTGACGGAAGCCAGTGAAGAGAAAGAATGTGATAAAATGAACGAAGTAGATGAAAGAATTAGCTTTGGAGTGAATAGATAACTGAGAGAGAGAAAAAAAGAGAACGAAAATAGACTGAAAGACCGAAGTGACTAGAAAGAACGACTTCAAGAAAATGAACGAAGTGAAGGAAAAAGACGACTTAAAGAAAATGAATAAAGTGAATTGCAAAAAAAAACTGACTTAAAGAAAACGAACAAAGTGAATGAACAGACCGACTTAAAACGAATTGACGAAAAAGAAGTGAATGAAAAGAAGCGAATGAAAAAGACTTCAAGAAAATGAATGGAGTGAATAAAAAGAACGTAAAGAAAACGAAGTACAGACACAAAAAAAAGAGTTACAGAAAATGAACGAAATGAAGAATGAAATAAAAAAAAACGGGCTATATAGGAGGGACGAAGTTAATGGAAAAGGAACGTATTAAGACATAAAGAACAGTTCAGAATATAACAAAAGTCAAAATAGGTTAGCGAAGTAGACGAGCAGAACAAACTTATTTGAAAACCAGGTGAGAACGATTGGGGGTTAACGAGAGACCTGTACCATGAAATTGCGTTGACCAATTAAGTCTGGAAGGTAACACCGGTGAGTGCTGGACCGCGACTCACTCACTCACTCAGCCCGAGTAGTTAACTTACTCACCTCGCTTTCCAAATATATATATATATATATATATATATATATATATATATATATATATATATATATATATATATATATATTATCCCTGGGGATAGGGGAGAAAGAATACTTCCCACGTATTCCCTGCGTGTCGTAGAAGGCAACTACAAGGGAAGGGAGCGAGGGGGCTGGAAATCCTCCCCTCTCATTTTTAATTTCCCAAAAGGAGGAACAGAGAAGGGGGCCAAGTGAGGATATTCCCTCAAAGGCTCAGTCCTGTGTTCTCAACGCTACCTCGTCAACGCGGGAGAAGGCGAATAGTTTGAAAAAAAGAAAGAAAAAGGTATATATATATATATATATATATATATATATATATATATATATATATATATATATATATATATATATCGAGTCCCCGAAATGTATAAGGGATGAGTTACCTGATACTTTGCAGTTAGATATTAAGCCATTAATCATATACTTCAGGATAAACCTTGAGTTCCGTAACAGTAATAGGGATGAGTCACCTGATACCCCTTGTACATCCTGATTGTCAGCCATTAATCATTCCGTTTAGGATGAGGGATGAGTTCCCAGATAGTAGTAACGGGGATGAGTTACCTGATACTTTGTACTGACTGATATGAATCCATCAGTCCATCAGTCATATTGGTTACTATTACTGATATTATTTTTTTTCTCAGGATTACTGTCTGTCTTTTTTTTTTTTTTCTTATTCAAGAGATAAAAATGTGGCTACTCAGTGATCATCAAGTTATTATCAACCAAGGACATAGAAGATGGGAAACGGGACCCGTTGATCGACCAGCCTCGATGGGGAAGATTAACAGCTGGCACTCGCCCAGGATTCGAACCCGGGTTGGGCCCGTGCGTGAATCATAGTGTTACTCTACGTGTGTGTGTGTTGAACACGACGACGGTACGACGCTAAAGCAGGACGGTACGACCCTTGGTCATGGTTACCCTTGCCCTTTTGACATGACCCTTGAGAGGGGGGGGAAGGGGGCGTGGGGGATGGGTCAAGTTAAAGGTCACGTCGTCGTACGCAAGGGTCGCACCCGGACCGTCGTGTTGAGGAACAGTGCCGTCGTGCGCGGGGGAGAGTCGTCGTGCCAAGAGTGGTCAGATGTCGTGTTCGTCGTGGTTAAAGGGGTTGTGAAGCAGTGATAGCGAGCGAAGCCATGGGATACAAGACGTTAAGGATGGAGGGTTGCGTCTAGGACGTAACTATATGATATGCCATTTGTGTGGTGTATGTGGCTTGATGTAGTCACCCCACATTAATGAGGGGAAAAAAAAAAGGCAGTTTATAGCAGTTTATAAGTATATCTTGTATCGAATAATTGGTGTTGATTCGAGAGAAAAAGAAAAAGTGGGACGAGTTATATAAATCTCCGAAATATAAGGTAGACGAAGCGTCGTCCGTCTGGTGGAGAAACAGATGACGATCATGAGTGTGTCTGTATATACACACAGGATCGGAACCCATCCACTGAAGGAGGTGGGGCGTGCGTCGCATCTCCCTGGATTTTCAGACCATCTGTTGCCTTAGCGGCCAGCCGGCAGGCGGTGAGAGGTGTGTGTGTGTGTGTGTGTGTGTGTGTGTGTGTGTGGAACGTGGCGGAGGGAGGGACCTGCACTGGGCCACGTCACTGTGCTTCGTCACTCGAGACATTGACATTCATTTCCAAGAGGGTCGTTAGTAGGTAATGATGGCTTGCACCATCAAACACGTCGGGACTTTTATCTGTTTCCGATGATGCCCCGCACTTCACGAGATGCGAAGTTATCCTAATTAGCATATTGACCGCTCTTTTAACAGATCCTGCGGCTCGTCATCAACTCTGTAAAAGGATTCAGTATTCCTCGTTCTCATCCTTTATGTCGCCGCATTTAATCCACGAAGGAAATGAAGATATAGGTTTCGTCCTTTATAAACTTATTGTGTATCATCAATTCCACCATTGCTGGAACCTTGCCTTAACTCAGTGTGTGACACTGCTTCTCCCATTCTTATCTACCTTGCCCCAGAATGTGTCTCTGTATCCCTGGGCATGAGGGTGTTCTACTCGCTGAATCTCTCAAAAAGGAAATGGATCTCTTATATCCGTCCCATCCGTCTGTTCGTGGCCTCAGGTATCATAATGCTGTTTACAGCGTTTGTGTCCCGTCTCATCCCCCTGCTGTAAGGACTATTCTCGCACACTGCAAGTGTCATCTGTGTTACTGGGTGGAAATCTCATGTGAGAACCACCTCCATTTCACATGCGCAATGCTCCCCTCCTTCGTCTTCTTTGATTTTTCTGAGGGTAGTAAGCGTAGGCATGCAGACACACTAGGTATCAAACGTAACAGTAAGTGTGGAAGAGATATGTTGAGGAGAAGGTTTGGAAAACGACACTTGTTCCAACACCTGTGGTTGGAATGTGAGAGTATATATATATACACACACACACACGAACGTACACCCGCTTGGGCAGGGAAAGGGTTGAAGAGTAATGTGAGGTCAGTTATATACGTTCATATTCTTTCTTTTTCATTATTCCCTCATTTATCTCCACCCGGTTCTTTGCGTTCTTCTAATTCTTTCCCTTATTCCTCGCTCCATTAACTTGTGCTCACCCCGCGCCACTTGCTTAAACCTGCTTTACCTCTTTGCTCTTTCTCGACCCCTCTTGGTGTCATCCTCTGTGTTCTTCCACTTTCCTCGTTCTTCCTCCTCCTCCTCCTCTTCCTCCTCCTCAAGAGGCTACTTGTACAAGGAAGTCTTCACCAACGAGTATGACTTCAGATGAAGATAAGGTCATCTTTTGACTGTATTCCCTGAATTCCAGGCGTGGGAGATGCGATGCATATACCTCGCGTTTTTCTTTTGTCTTGTCTCTGTGTAAAGATTTTTTTGTTTACAGAACTGCTCTTCAATCTAGGGTTTTGAAACGGTCCACGCACCAAGACAAGAATTCGATCTCGTATCCGTCCGTGCGTCCGTATCTACACCCCGGCTTTGCTGTCACCATCATTTCTTTGGTGTTGATTGATGGCTGATACGTTCTACTGAAGGCCGTGGTATCGGTGATGGCCATCGTCCATGACCGGAGCCTTTTGAATCAAAGGATAATGTAAAGCTTAACGATCTCTCTCTCTCTCTCTCTCTCTCTCTCTCTCTCTCTCTCTCTCTCTCTCTCTCTCTCTCTCTCTCTCTCTCTCTCTTCCCCCCCCAATATCCACGTTTGCGTCTCAAGTGGTGTAGCGGTTATGGCGTTACCGACTCGGACGCTTTCATTGGCCACCCGGGGGTTCGAACCCTTTAAAGATTCGAATCCTAAAACGACGCTGCAGCAGTCGGTTCGCCGTTTCAACTGACGAAAAGAGATAGAGGTTCGAAGATGAAGGTGGCTCACGCCACCTGGCTTTGGCTGGGCTGTTGGTGCATCCTAGGCTCCAGTGTTCGCTCACCAGCTGGGCTGTATTGACTGGGATTTATACCACAGTCAGTGTTAACGACCAGTGAGTCAGGATTCGCCTCTGTGTCGAAGACAGAAGTGAATCACTCATCCATATGTATATCCTTAACTTCAGTTTCAGACGATGTAACTTGCAACATCAGTTCTCCGGAACCCCAGGGGTCTATGATTGGTCCGAAACACTCACCCGCGCATTTATCCTGTTATTAATCCCAGAGTTAAGTGGGTGTTCTTGTTTGTTGGGGTTTTTACGGCCTTTACAACCAACATCGGTGAGGTTTACTGTGTGAGCCCCCATGTTCATCCT
>NC_092237.1:12742300-12802300 GCF_036320965.1 Panulirus ornatus
GGATGGTACCGTCATGCTCGAGGGTCGTACCGTCGTGTTTAAGGATCGTACCGTCATGCTCGAGGGTCAGGCACTCGTCTTCAAGGAGTTCAACTATCGTGTTGCCACCGTAAGGCATAACCTGGGATTTACTTTCACACTCACGCCCACATATTCACGCCCTCGAGTTCTCCCGGTCGTTTTTGTGAGTGCTTTTAGCAGTTTACCTTGTTTGACGATCACTTCAGAGATGATAACTGCAGCGAAGATGGATGACGTGTTTTAATGTATTATATATATATATATATATATATATATATATATATATATATATATATATATATATGTATATATTTTTTTTTCTTTTCATTTCTATTCTTTTGTCATTTATCATACGTTTATTGATATTTGCAGTCACTATTATTATTATTATTATTTTTTTTTTTTTTTTTTTTTTTTTTTTTATACTTTGTCGCTGTCTCCCGCGTTTGCGAGGTAGCGCAAGGAAACAGACGAAAGAAATGGCCCAACCCCCCCCCCCCCCCCATACACATGTACATACACACGTCCACACACACAAATATACATACCTACACAGCTTTCCATGGTTTACCCCAGACGCTTCACATGCCTTGCTTCAATCCACTGACAGCACGTCAACCCCTGTATACCACATGACTCCAATTCACTCTATTCCTTGCCCTCCTTTCACCCTCCTGCATGTTCAGGCCCCGATCACACAAAATCTTTTTCACTCCATCTTTCCACCTCCAATTTGGTCTCCCTCTTCTCCTCGTTCCCTCCACCTCCGACACATATATCCTCTTGGTCAATCTCTCCTCACTCATTCTCTCCATGTGCCCAAACCATTTCAAAACACCCTCTTCTGCTCTCTCAACCACGCTCTTTTTATTTCCACACATCACTCTTACCCTTACGTTACTTACTCGATCAAACCACCTCACACCACACATTGTCCTCAAACATCTCATTTCCAGCACATCCATCCTCCTGCGCACATCTCTATCCATAGCCCACGCCTCGCAACCATACAGCATTGTTGGAACCACTATTCCCTCAAACATACCCATTTTTGCTTTCCGAGATAATGTTCTCGACTTCCACACATTTTTCAAGGCTCCCAAAATTTTCGCCCCCTCCCCCACCCTATGATCCACTTCCGCTTCCATGGTTCCATCCGCTGACAGATCCACTCCCAGATATCTAAAACACTTCACTTCCTCCAGTTTTTCTCCATTCAAACTCACCTCCCAATTGACTTGACCCTCACCCCTACTGTACCTAATAACCTTGCTCTTATTCACATTTACTCTCAACTTTCTTCTTCCACACACTTTACCAAACTCAGTCACCAGCTTCTGCAGTTTCTCACATGAATCAGCCACCAGCGCTGTATCATCAGCGAACAACAATTGACTCACTTCCCAAGCTCTCTCATCCCCAACAGACTTCATACTTGCCCCTCTTTCCAGGACTCTTGCATTTACCTCCTTTACAACCCCATCCATAAACAAATTAAACAACCATGGAGACATCACACACCCCTGCCGCAAACCTACATTCACTGAGAACCAATCACTTTCCTCTCTTCCTACACGTACACATGCCTTACATCCTCGATAAAAACTTTTCACTGCTTCTAACAACTTGCCTCCCACACCATATATTCTTAATACCTTCCACAGAGCATCTCTATCAACTCTATCATATGCCTTCTCCAGATCCATAAATGCTACATACAAATCCATTATTATTATTATTATTATTATTATTATTATTATTATTATTATTATCATTATTATTATTATTATTTTCGTTGATTCCATATTAACTTTTTTTTTGTCATACTGATAAAGATATTTATAGTAGATATTTTCTAAGCATCATACGTCGTCTGTATACCATTCAAAATGACATCCATGGGAGTTTGGAACAGGCAAGTGCATGTTGAGGAGGTGTTGTGCTCCTGATTATTCACACGTTTACTTTATCCCTGATCTCATCTACACATTAGACCTAATGAACCCCCAGTGTGTCCCTCTCCCGTAGTGGTGGCTTCATATACCTCATAACCAATTGTCCAAAGGCTTTAATGTGCCAGTATTTCGTTAACGTTATGCATTATTGTTCGTACCCCTTAATGACCAGGTTCCTCCTTTGTGTCATGTGTGCATTAGTTTAGAAATCTTAAAAAAAAAAAAAACGCGAGTATTATCTAGACTTTAAGAGCCCAGTTTAGCCCCCTGACTTCATTTGCAGTGAGTTTCGAAATCGTTTTTGTTTCTCTTTTGTAATCATGGACACGTTGTTCCCCTCCCACTGTCTTCCAAGACTTAAGAAGCACGATGACTGGTTCGTCTTTCTTCCCATATACGTCCTTAAGCCACCGCTCCACATTGGAGGGTTTTCGCGCGTCAGTTTACCAGGCGTCAGGGCCGCGTTGGTCAGGCTGGCGTGACCCTCGTTTAACCCCGGACTGGTGTTTCGATGGTTTCCTTCAAGAGGTGGTGGAGATGGCGTCCCGTAGGGGGAAGGAGGCTCTGGTGCTGCTTGATCTCGTACATTCAGGGTTGGATGTGTGTTTGTGTGTGAGAGAGAGAGTGTGTGTGTCTGTGTGTGAGAGAGAGAGAGAGAGAGAGAGAGAGAGAGAGAGAGAGAGAGAGAGAGAGAGAGAGAGAGAGAGAGTAGTTGGATCCAGTGCTCCGTTGCTGTTTGCGTTCCAAATATAGTTGGGTAAACAAACTGTGCACCACATAGCGACCCGATCGTATTTTTTTCGTTTCTTTTCTTTTATTTTATTTTCCACGGCACAACGAACGTCCCACCTATGTCCCCACGTACACACTGTTAGAAAAACCAAGGATGGAATCGATGAATTTCGAAATGATCAATACGACTCGTGTTGTCTTGGGTAGGGTTGGCAAACGTGGACACGACACAATATTTCTTAATCATTATTGTGGCCCAGCTTCAGAAGTTATGACCGTCGAAATATGAAACAGAGATACAACCTACAGACATAACATTCGTTAGAGTAAATGACAGGAGATGTCGCTGGCAATCGATGTATTATACAGCATCGCGAAAGCAGGACATACAATATGAGGCTTGACCAATGGCCATATTTCAAACCCCGTATCGTCCTTGGTGTCATGACCACGACATTACGACCCCTGAGCACGACGGTGCGGCCTTTTGAGGGCGAAGGTCTGGTGGCCTTTGACCTGACCTATACCCTGAGGGTCAGGTCGCCAAAGACCGAGGTCCGCGAGACCCTGCAGGGTATCAATAGTGGTTAAGCAGGCAGTCTATGCTTGTTATGTGTAGGGTCTGTGTGGCGAGGAGCAGCACGCATATACCACCAGCTCTTAGATCAATGGTCTTCGTTAAAGACCCTCGATTCTGACACCTTGATGGGCGTGAGGAAGACCTACGCGACGGGTTCTCCTCCTCCTCCTCCTCCTCCTCCTCGTTCCTGTTTCATATCCTCCCCCCCCATCTCTCTCTCTCTCTCTCTCTCTCTCTCTCTCTCTCTCTCTCTCTCTCTCTCTCTCTCTCTCTCTCTCTGTCATTACTGACTTTTATCTCTTCCTTCTTCACGGAGTCGCTGGGTCTCGAGATCCTCGTCATGTGTCGCCTTTCGTCAGCATTTTCTTCCCGCGTTGGTTCGCTGTCTTCTGCGGCCATCACCACCACCGCCACCGCCTCTGCCGCCGTCTCTTGTGTAGCCTGGCGGATCCCTCTCACATCCTGCTCGTTCCTCCCTCCTCCTCCCTCTCTCTAATTCATCATAAATTTCTGGATCTCTTACACTCGCGCCACAAGATTGTCTTAATTTTCCTTTTCACACTTTTTACACGCGCGCGCGCACACACACACACACACACACACACACACGGCTGAGGACATGGTAAATGCAAGCACCGTCCATAAATCTAAGTGGCTGCATGATAGTAGAGATTGGTCAAGTGCTGGGGCCCCGACGAGTGTAAAACTCCCTCCCCATACAGTACAAATAGGTAATCACAGGAGTGAAGAAAACATATATATATATATATATATATATATATATATATATATATATATATATATATGATAGTAAGAATATCCAAGAGATGGCGCCCCACGAGCGTAAAAACTCCCCACCTCGCACAGTACAAATAGGTCATTACAACTTGTGTTGGGTATATAATGTCGGCCATAAACACACGTACGCTGGGTCGCCACACCCCCCTCCCCTGAGCCTTTCTCTGTAAGTGCTAGGCCAGGCTTAGCAGACCTGGTAGCACCTGAGGAGGTGGAGGGAGGCCACAAATCTCTCACAAGGGGAGTGAGGGAGAAGGGTAAGGGAGGAGGAATAGGGATAGTTGGGGGGGATGAGGGAAAATAATAGAGAGGGTGGTAATCACTCAGTTGATAAGGGTGGAGGTAGGGAAAGGGACCACAGTTCGTTGTAAACACGACACAGATGGAAAATGGACGGAGCTCAGTGTTGCGTCTCGTTTGGTTAGAGCTTTGTCAGTTAGCGCCGGTGGTGGACAGTCTCCTGTTGAGCCGGGATGGAAGAGGGGAGGGAAGGGAGAAGCTGGGATGAGAGGAGAGTGAAGGAAGGAGTGTAGTAGAAAGGAAGAGGGTTGATGACTCTTGCATGCAGGTCATCTTGCTCCTTGGGGGAGGAGGACATTAGTGAGAGACGATGGAGGAGAAATCTCATGTCAGTTTCCATTTCAGAGACCACATGCGAGAGAGAGAGAGAGAGAGAGAGAGAGAGAGAGAGAGAGAGAGAGAGAGAGAGAGGGGGGGGATCACCACAGACAACACGAGTCTGTGGAGACCCTAAGCAGTTGTCTTCTTGCACACCAGAGGACACAGTACTCGCAGAAGATGAAGACGCCACAGAAAACACCCTTCTCCCTTTTTCATTCTCTCTTGCCGCCCGTTTTCTAGGGATGAATCGTGCCAAAACAAACTTTGGTCTGGGTAGGAGGATGGGGAGGAGGAGGAGCCGCATCTCCTGGAAGCCTTAACCGAGATGTAGTGAAGCGTTAAACGTGTTTGGCCCAGTCAGGACACCGCCACAAAAACACTGGAAACTGGAAGGTGGAAATTTACAGCGTTCTGCGTTCGCCAGGTTTGCCGATCCAGTCGGTGCTTACAGCCCTGGAAGTCTGGAAGCGAAGTCAGTGCTTAGCGCTCTGAAAAGACTGGAGATTAAGTCGACGGTTTACGCCCTGGGCGTCTGGAAGTGAAGTCATTGTTTGGAGCTCTGGAAATCTGGATGAAAAGGAGGTGCTTAGCACTCTAGAAGTCTGGATGGAAATAAAGTTAGTGCACTGCACTAAGTAAGAGTGAAAGTAAAGTCAGCGCTCAGTGCTCTGGAATCTGGAAGTAAAGTCAGTGTTCAGAGCTCTGGAAGTCTGGAGATGAAGTTATTGCTTAGCGCTTTGGTATCTGGAAGTAAAGTTGTTTTTAAGGTCTTAAAAAGATACTGAATTCTCGCTATGGTCTTCCGCAGTTCCTTGATCTTTTATTGACAGTATTTCTATCCGAAACTTGTCTTAAAACTCTTGCTATACGCACCCCAGCTTATTTCAGGAATTACAACGGTGTCTTAGTTTTGTGAATGAAATGCTTACAAATATTGTAAGCTACATCTTTAACTTCTTCAGTACGTCGGTACGACCCTTACGGTTTGATACCATGCACTTCAGGTGGCTCTACGAGGCCAAGCCATCATTTCCAAAGGTCGCACTTCCTATGCCGGAGGGTCGTACTCTTGCGCTCAAGGGGTCGTATTGCTTTACCGAGGGGGTCGTCCTCTTGTGTTCAGGGGTCGTACCCTCTTGCTCAAGAGTTTAGAGCAATCTTTTCCCATCCGGCTGAGAGAGCTGATTTTCTCTGGCTTACCAAATGATCGTTGGTTTACACATTGATTTCCACGGAGCCAAACTTCTTAGATCGTAACCCTTAAAAAAAAAAAAAAACTCCTAGAACCTCTTATCAAGTTGCTGACCTCGAAAAAGGAACCCCCTTCCAGAAAAGGGAAAACTCGC
This sequence comes from Panulirus ornatus, assembly GCF_036320965.1. Classification (NCBI taxonomy): domain Eukaryota; kingdom Metazoa; phylum Arthropoda; class Malacostraca; order Decapoda; family Palinuridae; genus Panulirus; species Panulirus ornatus. The sequence continues at coordinate 12,748,354 of NC_092237.1, forward strand.
CTAAAAAGTTCCTAAAGTTATTAAGAAAGTTTCTCAATGGTTTTGGCCCAGTGAGCCTTGTAATGGTTGGTGTGTCAGGTACGAGCTCAAAGCCACGGGGTAATTTTCCTCTTATGGGTCGAGTTCATGGTTGAGTAGCGTGAATGTCGGGGTTGGGCGAGTAAAAAGGGGGGGCTGCTGCAGGCACCTAAAATAAATAGTCTGGTGCCCCTAAAAGTGTCTCGGTGTCTGGGACGACGCTTGCCGCCTCCCATTCTCATTTTCCAGTGCCTTGATCATGTGTTCCAGTACTCTGGACATGCTCATCTTCCAGGACTCTGGACGACCTCATCTTCCAGCACTATGGACACACTCGCCTGACCAGTACTTTGGTCATCATCAACTTCCAGCACTCTGCACGTATGGATCTTCCAGCATTCTGGTCGTCTTTATCTTCCAGTTCTGGGAATAACTTCGTCTTCCAGCACTCGCTCTGGAAATGACCCTCGCTAGCACCGTGGTCATCATCACTTTCCAGAGCTCTGGTTATCCTCATCTGTAGATATAATCATAGACAAATTATTTCAGTGAGAGTATGGGTGAAGGGGACAATGATCTAGGGGTAGGTGGAGGCCAGTCTAGAGCGAACCGTGGGTACAACGCATCGACGTAGGAGGGTGACAGGTGGGCCCAAGTGGGGCCCAAAGGGACCCCCCCCTCGCTGTCAGATGGAGAGTGAGGGAGGTCCAGGATACATCAGATACATGATCAGACTTACAGGACAGTAAGAGATGCTGACAGCAACATAGGTATGCCAACATTGGAGCAATACAAAGCAAGATTAAAATATTCCTCTCCCAGTTTTTTTTCTCCCCCTCGTCCTTTGTGGCCTCATTGTGTGAACACCTAATGCAATGAATATTTGATTCCCTCACGCCACCGCCTTCTGCATTATTATTATTATTATTATTATTATTATTATTATTATTATTAAGCAAGGTATCTGTAAGGTCAAAATTCGGTTGTGGAGTCTTACTTCAAATCTAAGGATTTTCAAGAGACTTGTAAGGCGTAAGAGTTTTCGGGAGACCCATAGGTACAAAAGAACCCCCCAATGCACACGTAAGAGGTCTCGCGAGACCCATAGGTATACAAAGAATCCCACGAAGAGGTGCCTTGCGAGGTCGAGAGAGAGAGAGAGAGAGAGAGAGAGAGAGAGAGAGAGAGAGAGAGAGAGAGAGAGAGAGAGAGAGAATAACATTATTTTAAACGCCCACGACACTTGTAAACGACATCGTAACCCAACATTACGTGTCAGTCATAAGCCGGGTATGTGTTACTCTCGTCCCCCCCCCCCCCTACGAGAGGGGCTCCCAGGCCTTGTCTCCGCCTCACAAAAAGTGGAGGCACTTATCCCCGGGAGTCGTAATTGCCTAAGTTAAAGAGACCGGGACAATTAGCGCATGATTAACGACCCTGAGGTGATTTTTGTTGTTGTTTTTTGTTGATGTTGTTCTTTAGCTTCCGTTAGCAGAGGGCCTGCTCGTCCCGTCTGTCTGTTTGTATGGTATCAGAGAGAGAGAGAGAGAGAGAGAGAGAGAGAGAGAGAGAGAGAGAGAGAGAGAGAGAGACTGCGTACTCGTATATATACAATGTGGTTCTCCCACGAGGCAGGGCGAGCGCGTAGAAGATATTTTTTTTTTAGAGTTAGAAACTGAATCTTGTGTTACGTGTTGTCACATGTTCATGTGGCAGATGGAGGAGGAGGTGTGTATGTGTGTGTATATGTGTGGACCGAATGCCGGCGGTAAACTAAGAGCGTGGTAGGCGGAAAGAGAGAGAAAAAGTGACTAGCAACCCAGAGCAGGGGAAGGGGAATTTGACAGCCACTGTAGTGCTGGCTGAGTGCGATGCCTCCACTGACTTGCCCTATATAGGCCCAGGTGGTAGTTACACCTTTTTGGTCGGTAATTGCCCTGCCACCTGCTGAGAGAGAGAGAGAGAGAGAGAGAGAGAGAGAGAGAGAGAGAGAGAGAGAGAGAGAGACCGTAAAGACCACCTGACCATGAAGACCACTGCCCGTAGGTGCTCGTCAAGAAAGTGGTCGTTCAGACGGACCCTTATCTAGGTTCTCTCGCTTGGCACTTCAGCTTAACCACCATTTCACTGACCCACAAGGACCCCCATCCACTCGTCGTAACTGCCTTGTTAAGGATCCGTCATTAGGTCAAGGATGGCCACTCTGTTCATGACTGGAACACGTTCGTAGTCCTTTCATGGCGACCCTTCCCATTTTCCCCTTTGCACTACTCGTCTTTGGCTGGAAGCGGGCTTTCCAGGCGCCAGCCTCTGGCCTTGGTGGCCTCGCTACCATGCAAGGGATTATCCGTGGTGACGGTGTAATGGTAGAGGAGGAGGAGATAAAGATACGGAGATATGATACAGGAGGAGAGAAAGTGAAGGGGTTAGAAAGAGAGAGAGAGAGAGAGAGAGAGAGAGAGAGAGAGAGAGAGAGAGAGAGAGTGTTATGGAAGTAAGACATATTACTCTGGACTGAGTTTTAGCCAGCTGTTTGTTAACCTCGCGTTCATCTTATAATTACCTGCACGTCGGGCGCACATTTGACTAAGCCACAATCAGCGAGCCCCAGGGCTTAAGATCCCACAAGAAATTCTTTCCTCCTTGTGGTTTAGAGCTGGTCCTGGGGGGCAGAAACAACCAGCAGAGGAGGTTAGGTGGCTGTAAAAGGGATTACCCGGTAGAGCTTCAACATGCGAGACTTGAAAGGAAAAAGTGCTGGTTGTGGTGCTTGGTCGTGTGGTTGTGGCTCTCAGTTGTGTTGACTCTGGTCTTTGGTCGTGTGGTTGTGGTGATTGTGGCTCTCACTAGTAAGATTGTGGTCTTTGGTCGTGTGGTTGGGGCCCTCACTAATATGATTGTGGTCTTTGGTCGTGTGGTTGTGGCTCGTACTAGTATGACTGTGGTCTTTGGTCGTGTGGTTGGGGCCTTCACTAATATGATTGTGGTCTTTGGTCGTGTGGTTGTGGCTCGTACTAGTATGGCTGTGGTCTTTGGTCGATTGGTTGTGGCTCTCACTAGTGTGACTGTGGTCTTTGGTCGTGTGGTTGTGGCTCTCACTAATATGATTGTTGTCTTTGGTCGTGTAGTTGTGGCCCTCAGTAGTGTGACTGTGGTCTTTGGTCGTGTGATTGTGGCTCTCACTAGTAAGATTGTGGTCTTTGGTCGTGTGGTTGTGGCTCGTACTAGTATGACTGTGGTCTTTGGGCGTGTGGTTGTGGCTCGTACTAGTATGGCTGTGGTCTTTGGTCGATTGGTTGTGGCTCTCACTAGTATGACTGTGGTCTTTGGTCGATTGGTTGTGGCTCTCACTAGTATGATTGTGGTCTTTGGTCGTGTGGTTGTGGCCCTCGGTAGTATGACCGTGGTCTTTGGTCGTGTGGTTTATGGCCCTCACTTGTATGATTGTGGTCCTTGGTCGTGTGGTTGCTCTGCCCTTGGTCGTGTGACTGTGGTCCCTGGTGGTTTGCCTGTGGTATTTGATTGTACGGGTTTTCCTCCACAGGCATTATCCCACATATGGTAAAAGTTCCAGAGATGTAATGCACTCCTGGCGTCAGTCCTGTCTTGGTTTCTGTGGAATTGTATTAGTCTTTTCTGGCTTCAAAACTCCCGTCCAATAGTCTTCTAGGACCCCCACAACATTCCCCCGTTTAACAGCATCGAAGTTCCTCATGGTTATATCTCGGCTTCACGTTTGTGTTTACGTAGCATATCTTGATATGCTACACGCCACCGGCAGCTAGGTATGCTGGTGTACTCATTAGAACAGACATGCATATCTTAACGTTCCCTGGTGGCAGAGGGGGTCAGAGCAGCGCTCAGATGCAGTGATGCATTGGCCAGCACCATCAGCATTATGTATTAATTATTCGTATGTATTTAGATACACTAGTAGATATACCCCATGGTAACCGCCTCTCTCTCTCTCAGCATCACAGCGGGGGGTCGTATGTATATATATATATATATATATATATATATATATATATATATATATATATATATATATATATATATATGAACTTGCCTGATCTACAATGTATGCCATTATAATTACTGTAGGAGAGGGGGGGGGAAGGGGGAAGGATATATATAAACACCGTTCAACCGACCAACCATATCTCGTGTGTATATATATATATATATATATATATATATATATATATATATATATATATATATATATATGAACTGACCTAATCTACAATGTATACCATTACAATTACTGTTGGAGAGATGGAAAGGGGTTGTGGGGGAGGATAAATGAAGACAGTGTTCGGCCGACCACCCAACCCAACTCTCGTGTCTTCCCCTCCCACTCTCCCTCCCTCACCCGCAAGGCTGTGTAAACCTTTCCCCCTCCCAGCAGCAGCAGCAGCAGCATGTTGTGCTCACCCCGCCGGAAAATGAACATGGAAGAGTTAAGTAACAGTTGTGTGAGACTCGTCATGACTGTGGGAACAGGGCGGGGGAGGTGGTGCTTGCTTAGGTATGGAAGGAACGTGTGTGAGAAGGGAGGACGAGATGGGAGGTGGTGGAGTGCGACGGGTAACTGTATAGTAGCGGGGAAGGAGAGGAGGCGGGGGGATGTGTTGGGGCAGAGGAGGAGGAGGAGGAGGAGATGACGTGGTGTGTGTGTGTGTGTGTGGTAGACTCTGTCATCCATCCTCCCCAAGAGACGATGAGGAATATATGACCACACGATCATGCGCCATACCAACTCAGTTACTGTGCGAAAACGGTAAGTAATTAAGGAAATGGAAGAGTCGGGCGTAGTCGTATAAGCAAAGCTGGAAGAAGGAAATTAACAGTATATGAGGAACGAGGACCATCCTTCATTCCTATACTGTACCCTTTGACAACACGTCAAGCCCTCCTCCTCTCCCTCTCGAAAATAGATATATCTTCAAGCAGGAATAAATCTGGACACTGTTAACATCCTGCTAAAAAGAAAAAATCCTGTAGCCAACGTCTTTACAAAAGAAAAAATATATATATCTTGACATTGTTAACATCATACTAAAGAAGAAAAATTATGTAGCCAACGTATTTCTTTAAGGGAATTTTTTTTTTAATATGGTTTGTTATATAGTTCCGTCCTTAGAGCTAAGAAAGTGCCAGGATTCATTATATCTTGCCCACGAAGTTTCGCTCCCTATCCCGTGGGGTGGTTTTGGCAGAAGTTTTCCCCGCTTCACTTTATAGTTTTAGGGAAAATGGAAATCACTCCGGGGGGGAGGAAAATGGGGGTCGGAATCCCCCTCCACTTTTACGGTCCGTTACCATAATGCGTGCAAAACTCGAGGAGGACCCGGGACAGCGGGTTCTTATGGTGATGAGGGAATTATCAGGAAGGTGTGCACACGGAGGGGGGACGAGGAGGAGGAGGTGGAGTGTGCTTGGGCTGTGCACACGGAGGGGGGACGAGGAGGAGGAGGTGGAGTGTGCTTGGGCTGTGCACACGGAGGGGGGACGAGGAGGAGGAGGTGGAGTGTGCTTGGGCTGGCGCCGCTGGAGTTGGTGAGAGGGAGGGAGGAGATTGATGGCGGTACTCAGGAGGGTGAGTGGCTCCTTGTTGAGTTCCATAATGAGGATGGAAGCCCAAGAAATGTAGATGGTCAGGGGTAGAAGTACCCTACTGAGGGTGGAGGATGTGTGAGGGGAGATAGATGATCATAGCTTCGTGTCGTAAGGGTTAAAGTGTGTATATATATATATATATATATATATATATATATATATATATATATATATATATATATATTTTTTTTTTTATTATTATTATGCTTTGTCGCTGTCTCCCGCGTTAGCGGGGTAGCGCAAGGAAACACACGAAAAAATGGCCCAACCCACCATCATACACATGTATATGAATACACGTCCACACACGCACATATACATACCTATACATTTCAACGTATACATATATATATATACATACACAGACATATACACATATATGCATGTACATAATTCATACTAGACCCAGCTTGCATAAGGTTGCACTGCGAGTGAATATTAACTTTCGGTTAGGCTGTAGCACTGAATAGTCTCTCGTCAAAGAACTTCTCATTCCAAAGGAGCCCGCATTTCTCTGCTACGGGTGCGGGATGAAGCGCATTCCTCGGGCTGCGGGAGTCTTTCGAAACATTATCCTGGTGTATCATATGAGCCATTGAGTGTTGTATAAGGCAGGTCAAGGTGCACAGGTAAGGGCTAAGGACCCCATGGACAAGTTACGTAGGTGGATTTGAAGGCCCTCGTGGGCTGCAGCGTGGTGTACCTGGAGCAAGTTACCGGGGTAGACTGAGGACCCCGTGGCCGGTAGAGGAGTATACGAGGCTAGATAAAGACGCCGGCTGAGGGGCCCCGTAGATTCAGCACATAGATATCACGGGTGGGGCAGATGTAGGGTGTGAGAGACGACCCAGCTCGAACAGGTCTTTTACATCACCTCTTACCAGCTGTGAGGGTGTGGCATACATTCCAAGTTGGGTCAGCACCCTTATTGATGGGCGAGGAGGAGTTTGTAGGTATGGGAGGACATGGGGGAGGGGAATTGGTCAGGAAGAACGTGGGGAGGATAAGGAAGATTGGGAGGATCAGGGGAGATGAGGAGGGCTGGGAAAGACAGTGAGGATTAGGAAGACGTGGAGGATAAGGAAGTCAAGGAAGATGAAGGGTAACAACGTAAAGGATGAAGAAGATGAGGATAATGGGGAGGACAATGGAGGTAAGGGAAGACAAGGAGGGTGGAGAGGACAAGGACAGTGAAGAAGTCAAGGATGATGAGGACGACGAGGAAGACCGGGAAGAAGACGAGCAGGATGAGGAGGAGGAGGAGGAGAAGGATGAAGAGAACAAGAAAGGATGGACGGGGAGAAGGAACAGGTAGAGAGGGAGGAGGGTAGAAACTGTAGATACAGGTAGCATTTCGAAGGTCATTGGTAGTAAGGAAGTAGTAAAGAAAAAAAAGCGGATGTCCTGAAGATGGCCATTGACCTGACCCGTGAAGGGTCAAAGGCCTTTTAATCGCATTTAGGTTTATGAAAGATGTTGTTAAGGTTTAAACTTGGCGGTGAATGAGAATGCCGAAGGAAATATTGCATTTGCTCGCGAATGATGGCCTTTCTTTTTTTTCTTCTTTCTTTCATTCTTTGGCCAGTTTACATACACCATTTTCTTGCATATGGAAGCTGAACGTAACACATTAAATGATATGTTAAACCAAATATATTTCTCCTCCATTGTAATTTACACCGATTGTTCATCACTTATGCTTGCCATTTTGTTTCGTTAAAGGTTTATTCTGTGGTGAGATTGCTTCAGGTTAGTGAACAGGGTAAAAGTCTAGTGAATAAAGAATTGGCTTAACTTCAGTCTGTGTGTGTTCGAGCTGCTAGACGTGAACCAGCAGTAATATATATATATATATATATATATATATATATATATATATATATATATATATATATATATATATATATATATATATATATATATATTCCTATGAGTCCACGGGGAAAATTAAATATGGACTCAGGAATATCTCGATCACGAGCAAAATTGTGATCTTTTTCAATATATATATATATATATATATATATATATATATATATATATATATATATATATATATATATATATATATATTCAAGTATATTTAGTATAACGTCCTATTCCAAGTGGAAAAAATCTCCCTTGCTTGATATATCGTCATTATGTAACCATTTTATTTCAATAGATTAAACGCTAAGCTGTTGTAATGAATTGACTCTTTTAAATTAGTTATCTGAACTCGTAGGTCAAAGACCTTTCGTAATTTCTGTAATCCTTTGCTTGCTGCCCATAGTATAAAACATGGAGAACGGCAGAATGTGTTCAATATATCCCCAAGGTACATATTATCCCCCATGGTCTATCCATAACCGTAACTTTTTCTTCGTCAGACTTAGTACCCATAACAGCCTTATTTATCCCCTTGAAGGTAATTACCCCGAACTGGCCATTTATATTCCCACAAGGGTTAGATACACCCGAGGTTCCTATGTACAGAACAGAACTACGCAACAGACACACGGAGGTGGGAAGTGGCTGCCATCAGTCTTAATTATGTCGTGACAGACGTAATTACCGCCCCTGACAGCATTAACCACCCTTATTAATAGGATGTTATGTACTGGAGGGGGAGGCGTGGGTCGCGTCGCTAACTGTGTGTGTTGACATCACAGTCACTTTCCAACAGCTGAATGTCCTTGCCTCCCAACAGACAGCCATAACTTCGTTGTACTTTCAACAGTGTTATGATCACTTTGAACAGCCTTCTTGTAGACTTGACTACGCCTTTAACTGTCCTAACAGTATGAAGCTCTGGCCCTTTGACCTGGCCCTTTATGAGCCTGGTCGTGGACCAATCACAGTGGCCGTGAGGTCTTGCTCAAGGGTCGCTCCTGCGTGTTATATAAAGGTTTTAACAACGCCCTTAGTTAAATATTATTATTTCCTCTGGACCAACCGATGTGCTTGGCTACTGGAGAATGGTACAAAATGGGTAGTGCACGAAGAGATAGGAGTGGAGAGAAAAAGAAGAGTAAAGAAGGAAGAGGGACGGAGTTGAAAACGAGGGAGGATGGAGAGAAATCGAGGGGAGGGAGAAGAAAATGGATGGAAAGATTAGGAAGATGGAGAATGGAAAGGAAAATACAGAAGGACGGGGGAAGAAAAACACATAAGGTGTATACGGGTCGTCAGTCATAGAGCCGAGTCCCGCTCTGGTCTACTCGTTATCCCCCACACACAACGAAATGGACACAGAGAACGAACGAAGTCACCAGATGATCCCGAAACTTTTCCCTAAGTTCATTAGGAGTAAATTGTCAGTTAAAGATCAGCTAATCAGACCAAGTAATTCAGAGGGAGAAAACTTTAGCTTAACACAAAAACTGTCACTCGAGAATGAAAAAAAAAAAAAAAAAAAAAAATATATATATATATATATATATATATATATATATATATATATATATATATATATATATATATATTCCTATGAATCCACGGAGAAAATGAAACACGAAAAGTTCCCAAGTGCACTTTCGTGGACTCATGGGAATATCTTGATCACGCGCAAAATTGTGATCCTTTCCAATATATATATATATATATATATATATATATATATATATATATATATATATATATATATATATATAATGTGTGTGTGTGTGTGTGTGTGTGTGTGTGTGTGTGTGTGTGTGTGTGTGCAGATGAATCACAAACGAACACGGGGGTCAAGTATATGCTAGTTGCCATAAAGGAAAAGATATTGCAACGGTGGCTCGGTGATGGATAAGTGTACGTATATCATTCCACATCATTTCCCCGTCTTTTGTTTAGTTAAAGACTGTTGTCACGGAGAGAGAGAGAGAGAGAGAGAGAGAGAGAGAGAGAGAGAGAGAGAGAGAGAGGGGATTTACGACCCTTGTAGTACCAGGTTGAGGTTCGAAAACCCTCGGATCGTGAGACGTGGCTGAGGTTCCTCCTCACGTCAGCGTAAAAAAAAAAAAAAGTTTGATGTCCTGGAGGATTTGACGAAGTTGTTTAAAGCTCAGGTTCAGTGCAAAGTGGAGTGGCTAGACCACAGAACAATTTGGATATAACAATTTGAGAAAAAGGGTACGCTATTTGTGTCTTTTTTTTTTTTTCTGTACTGTGATTGCTCTCTCCCACCTTGTGTATACTTGGTGCTGTATAGACAGATGGTTGGCTGGCTAGTGTGTCAGGCTGTCATAAACCAAGTCGTTTATCTGATTGGCCGCTACACAGGTCACACAATGTTCATCTGACCTCCTCCATGACCTGGTGGAGAGGAGCTTGTATTTTCTCCTCCTCCTCCTCCTCCCACGGAGGAGAGCATGCAGGAATTATAAATTCAAGGGATATGTAAAGTCGCCTTTCTGAAATAGACACAAGGCTTGAAGGCCTTCGCCATATACCCAGTATCATATAAGGGTGGGTATGATACATATCTTTCAACAGGGATATGTTTCTGGTTAGTCTTTTGTTCTCCTCCTTACTACCGCTCCAAGCTCAGGGCTGGACAACCCCATCATGAAACCCAGTCAGGCCACTCTTCCCCCCGCTGCCCTATTCGATTAGATCTGCACAGTCAATTTATTTCTCGAAGAAAATGGTCTTCGGAGGGAAGTGGATCCTTGGCGGCGGTGGCTTCGAAGGCGGCACGCACACAGCTTGAGACGCGTCCCTTGTACAAAAAGGTTCTATCCGATCAGAGCGATCACCTGATAAATGCCAGAGGTTGATAATTCCCGCAGGAAATACTGTCTTGATTATCAGCAGAAACTGTCATTTCTATGCAGGACCTGACCTCAGGTGGGGTAAGGGCCGAACGAACAAAGTCCATGCGACCTCCTTCCTTAAAAACTCCATTTTTGATTCTGTTGCAAACGTGACCACTGTAACAAGGTTGCTGGCTGTGCAGGTTGCAAAAGTCGGAGAGGATGCTCGTGCATTGTGGACAATATGAATATACCATATGGACCTGTGGAACGTTACCAGTATATATATATATATATATATATATATATATATATATATACGAATATAGTGCATATGAACATGCACTTTCATAGAACACATAATGCCCTCCGACAGCAAGGACTCGAACCCAGGACCTTTGCGTGGTAGTTGGGAACGCTGATACGCAAAGGTTCCGGGTTCGAGTCTTTGCTGCCGGAGGGCAATTATGTGATTCATTTATACATCATCACTGTATCATATTGATGTACTAGTGTATATTGGCTAGGTAGAAGATTTTAGTCCCTCAGTTACCTTCTTGAGTTAGTTCGACCCACCGGCGCGTCTTTTGAGTCCCCATCAGCGAAGAATGAGAGGAGACCCACCTGACGAAGCTCCCTACCCGCCTCGCCAACTCTCGTCCTACACAAGCTGTATTACGTGATCCTCTCTCTCTCTCTCTCTCTCTCTCTCTCTCTCTCTCTCTCTCTCTCTCTCTCTCTCTCTCTCTCTCTCTCTCTTCACTCACCCTTTTGAATTACCATGTATCTATCCCCCCCTGTTTGGAACACGCAATGTCATCTGGTAGTCGTAATTGGGAAGAAAAAATAAAAAAAAAAGATATTTCAAATGAAGCCGACGAAGATCCAGTCCTTTCAAAAGCCGACTGAGCATGTGTTCGCCCATGAGATACGACCATGAGGGTAGTGCGGTTCAAGCCAATACCACTCTCTTGCCCCTGCTCTCGTGTACGGTGTAGACAAACACACAGTAGGAAACCAATACAACTGTGTGCATAATCCGTCCTTACGGACTCTCTCTCTCTCTCTCTCTCTCTCTCTCTCTCTCTCTCTCTCTCTCTCTCTCTCTCTCTCTCTCCCTTGACCTTAGATGCTCTGAGACGTTCCCAGAGATGTGGTTCACACAAACCCTCGTCATCATGGGTCGAGAAGAACTCTTTTTAAGTGTCGTCCACATAGTCGCTGTTGACAGAAGTGAGCAGCTGAGCTCCATGTGAGACCCCCCCCTCACCGCCGCCGCTGCCTCTCTATCCGCTGACCTCGTCACCATCTCGTGGCTTTGGAAAAAGGTGAAATTCCTTTCGTTCCCTGGAACACTGCTTCCCTCGGAGGACCTACGTATCTAGGTGGTATTTCTTCGGGATATTTACATCCATTGCCGTTCCGACACCTGCCAGGCACTGTCGTTGCTGCTACTACTACTGTCATTTCCGACACTGTCAGGGCCTCCTGGCCTTCCACTGGGGGTGACGTTGCACGCCCCGACACTGTCAGACTTCAGCTCCCCAGTGGTGATGACTCCCGTCCCGTCCCACCACTGTCAGACTCGTCCACAGTGCTGACGTTGCCCGTTCCCGCCACTGTCAGAGGCTGACACTCTGGCTTCCAGGCTGGCCTCTCTTTCGCCTTCCTGCTTCGTAATGTATCCAGCGTCTTCCAGTATATTCTCGGCCACCGCTAAGCTCTGAGCTCTTTCGAACGCATATTGCATTTATTTTTTCTATTTTTTCTAGTTTCATTTGGCCTTTTGCGTCCCCTGTATGGGTTCTATTTCGCACGCGTGCGACATAAACATTTCTTTTTCTTTTGTCTCAATTCATATTTTTCTTCAGCTTATCAAGTTGGTCTTATTTCCAGACTGCGTCTTACTGTTACGTATTCCATCCTTCGTTCTGGCCATCAGGTCCCTCCTCCCAGTCATCTCGTCCTCGACCCAGATTATCTGGGCTGTAAAGAGCTGACGGAGGGTAGGGAGGGGTGGCGTCGTGTCTCACGATCTCCAAAGTGCAGTACCGCGAAACCTTCCTATTTCTATCATTGCCAGGTTTGGAGGAGCGGTGGTTTATCCTGGGCTAAAAACCCTATTGTGTTTCAGGTCCAGTATGTCGAGTTGTGTGATCACAGACTTCTCATGTAGATTCGGCCTGAGGAGCCACCACTGTCTTGACGGGGCATTGCCTCAATACGGGGCGGAGTAACCTGTCGGTGGTGTGACGATGGCTCAGGTCAGTTCACTTGTCTCATTGCGATAAATGAAATGCTCAAAAGAGTCATGACTGAGGAAAGAAACCATGACGCCCTGGTGCAGTGTAGGTAGAACACACTCTGACTCCCGAGGCGACCACCAAGTGTTGGGAAATACTGTTATTGACTGTTGAGCGCGCCAGTTGAAAGCCATGTTCGTTTGCGTTGCCGCCCCTTTCTGAAGATGGCTACCGGGCTTCGAGAGATGGAGTCGGCGTTAGCCATGGCCATCACTCGGTCCAAGTCCCTGCCTGGAATGAACAGCGGGGACTGGACCGCTGCCGAGGACTCGGGCGTGTCCCGCTCAGGAGGCTCCGGGGGGACGAGAGACTCCGGGGTGGTGGTCGTGGCCTCGGACCATCAATCATTCGCCTCAGACGGCAGGTCCTCCTTGCTGGGAGACCTCCCCTCCGGCATGGCCATGTCTGAGCTGCCGTCGGAGGAGGTGCCGGCCGGGGACAAGCAAGTGGGACCCGGCGACGACCCAGACAAGAAGGAGACGATTGGGCGGCATTACTACCCTGAAGGAGGGTGGGGCTGGGTGGTCCTGACTATGGCCCTGCTGGTCCATGTGGCCTCACATGGCCTCCACCAGGCCGGCCGGGATCCTCATCCTTCACACTGTCAAGCAGTTCCCCGAGGGATCTCTCATAGCAGCAAGTAAGTCGTCTTGAGCTTGGTTTGGGAGCTGAGCAGAGTCGTATGTTACTCTGCCATGTGTAAGAGTCGTATGTAACTGTGCCATGTGTAGAGTCGTATGTTACTCTGCCATGTGTAAGAGTCGTATGTTACTGTGCCATGTGTAGAGTCGGTATGTTACTGTGCCATGTGTGGAGTCGTATGTTACTATGCCATGTGTAGAGTCGTATGTTGCTGTGCCATGTGTAGAGTCGTATGTTACTGTGCCATGTGTAGAGTCGTATGTTACTGTGCCATGTGTTAGAGTCGTATGTAACTGTGCCATGTGTTAGAGTCGTATGTTACTGTGCCATGTGTAGAGTCGTATGTTACTGTGCCATGTGTAGAGTCGTATGTTACTGTGCCATGTGTAGAGTCGCATGTTACTGTGCCATGTGTAGAGTCGTATGTTACTGTACCATGTGTAGAGTCGTATGTTACTGTGCCATGTGTAAGAGTCGTATGTTGCTGTGCCATGTGTAGAGTCGTATGTTACTGTGCCGTATGTAAACGTCGTATGTTATTGTGCCATGTGTAGAATCGTATGTTACTGTACCATGTGTAGAGTCGTATGTTACTGTGCCATGTGTAAGAGTCATATGTTACTGTGCCATGTGTAGAGTCGTATGTTACTGTGCCGTGTGTAAGAGTCGTATGTTACTGTGCCATGTGAAGAGTCGTATGTTACTGTGCCATGTGTAGAATCGTATGTTGCTGCGCCATGTGTAGAGTCGTATAATACTGTGCCATGTGTTGAGTCGTATATTACCGTGCCATGTGTAGAGTCGTATGTTACTGTGCCATGTGTAAGAGTCGTATGTTACTGTGCCATGTGTAGAGTCGTATGTTGCTGTGCTATTTGTAGAGTCGTATGTTGCTGTGCCGTGTGTAGAGTCGTATGTTACTGTGCCATGTGTAGAGTCGTATGTTACTGTGCCATGTGTAGAGTCGTATGTTACTATGCCATGTGTAACAGTCGTATGTTGCTGTGCCGTGTGTAGAGTCGTATGTTACTGTGCCATGTGTAGAGTCGTATGTTACTATGCCATGTGTAACAGTCGTATGTTGCCGTGCCATATGTAAGAGTCGTATGTAACTGTGCCATGTGTAGAGTCGTATGTTGCTGTGCCGTGTGTAGAGTGGTAGGTGTTTCTGGTCTTCTTAGAACCATTGAGCTGAGAGGAAAGCCCCAAGGTAGATGTCCTTTCTCACTATGGCCTTTTTTGTTTTCTTTATCCTTTTCAGAAAAAATAGCCTTTAAAAAGAAACTACTTGCAGATATACTTTGGCCTTTAAGAAAATACTTTCAGATATACTTCAGCCTAGGACTGGCACAAGAAAAGTATTAAAGTTCATGCACGCATGCATTAGGCATATTTTTTTTTACTTATCTTCCATAAACTGATAAAGAAAGAAAGGGAGATAAACATAGACTGTACCAGTAATATTACAGCTGTATCATTCATATTTTCCTCGTAACATTTTTGATACGTTCATAAACTTTTAGCAGTTGGTGGGTATTTTTTTTTTCTTTTTATTGTCTCTACTCGAATTCCATACGTAAGTCATGAAGGATGATGAAGACATTTATCCGTCGTTTGTTGATAGCCTCTAAGATGCGCCCGTCGCCCCTCCTTTGATCACGACGATACAACCTTGATATTTTCCTAAGCACGACGGCACGACCGTCCAGTACGATGGTACGACGACGACACCACACCCCCTCTGTGCTGTAGGTATAACGTAAGGGTCGCGCCATCGTGCTCAGCGCACGTACCGACGACGTATCGTTCGGTCGTGCCGAGGAGGCTAGATTTCAGCGGATGTCAAGATCGGGCGCCATGGGGCAAGATGGCTACAAAACTGTTTTGATTCTCTCTCTCTCTCTCTCTCTCTCTCTCTCTCTCTCTCTCTCTCTCTCTCTCTCTCTCCATCTAGTGCACAAACGGGGCGAAACATACACGAGACAATGGTGATAACTCATGAGCAGCTGTGCGCTTCCTACGGATGTGGAAACTCCGAAAGAACTGCGTTACGCGCATTCACGATCATGGCGACGGGGTCCTCGCAGTGGTTTTGTGTGCCTCCGCGTGAAAAAGAAGCCCCGTGGAATCTCCGTCATCTTTTCCTTGTGGCTGCATTGTGGGATGGAAGCATAGTGGGGAGGGGGGGCAGTGGCATCTCCCGTGGAGGGGTTTAAAAAGGGGGCAGGTAAAAGATAGGGTGAGAGAGAGAGAGAGAGAGAGAGAGAGAGAGAGAGAGAGAGAGAGAGAGAGAGAGAGAGTATCGGCAAATCTCAGGGAGAATTAAGAAAATGTGTTGAAAGTAGAACAAAGAGAGAGCAAAAGAGAAAACGGAAACATTGTTGACACAGATGGAGGACTGGTTACACACCAGAGAAGTGAAGAGATGAAATATGTATTTTGAAGCACTGTTGAATATGTTAGATGATAGGGTGGCAGAAGAACGGGTGTTTCAGATGTGGCGGTACGTGAAGCGAGAAAGTTGTGGCAAATAGTTCGGTGAAAAGGGGAAGAGGTAATGAAATCCTTGCGAAAGATGTATTGTGGCAAAGCTGCTGGAGTGTATGGGATTGCAGGTCAATTTCTCAAGAGATTGCAGTGTTGTTAACTGGTTTGTGAGTACTTTCTCAGGTAAAATGATAGGGTTGATAGAGATGCATCATGAAAGGTATTACGAATATATGGAGAGGGAGCAAAACCACTAGGAAAAGTTAGGAGTGTTTATCAAGAGAGTAAGGCGTGTGTCTAAGTAAGAAGAGAGTAGGGTGAGTGGTTCCGAGTGAACGTGGATTTGCATCAGCGGTGTATGATTTCATCTTTGATCTTTCGCCTTAAAATAAAGCGTGGAGTGATGAGGAAAGTAAATGCGATGGTGTTTGAGAGAGGGTGGATATGCAGTCCAATGGGGTAAAGGGGGACCTGGGAGGGTATTCATTTGCTGTTTGCATATGACGCTGCTCTGGTGGCAGGCTCCAGTGAGACACTGCGTGAGGTGGTATCTGAGTTTGGGAGAGTGTATGAAAGAAGGAAGGCGAGAGTTCTCGTGAGTAAAGATAACGTAATGAGAGAGAGAGAGAGAGAGAGAGAGAGAGAGAGAGAGAGAGAGAGAGAGAGAGAGAGAGAGAGAGAGTCTTATTACCTCTGTGAAGTTGCTTTCCTGCCTGGGTATCAAGAAGCATCACCACAAGAAAGTTACCTTAAAACTCTCTCGCTCTCGATTTTCACTTTTCCTTTCGACCATGACGTCGCCCGCCGCGGAGGACACACTCACCACCCGAATATTTCGGAAGTTATGTCCACCGGGATGAAGTCGGAGGGACATTTTTAAAGCAGTAAGAAACGATTTACGAACACTGGTTTCTCACAGTTATGGCTCGTGGGAGATAAGGACATAAGAATGGAAGTTCTCGAAGTTGAGGGCAACTCTCTTTTGAGGTCATTAAAAAAAAAAAAAGGGAATTCAGATTCTCTTTTCCCTCCTGGGTCTGTGTCAGAATGCGTGGGCAAAATATCTTTACGGGCCGGGTTAAAGGTCCTGTCTGTATTGCCTTCATGGCATGAGGTGCGTTCATACCTTCATAATCCACGAGAGATGGAATGATTATGTGAAGCATAATTCCTTCATTTTTTTTTCTGTTCGTGTCATCTTGGTTATGTACGAACCCTAGATGTCAAAGGAGGAGCTGATGTATATGTGTTTTTCGTTGCGTCTAAGAATTTCTTTCAAATCTGCTTTGCTTAGGTTAGGTTCAGGTGAACTGGGGTTTTAAGAATCTTTAGGATAAGATTTAAAGTTTCTCCTCGACTTGAGAAATAAGTAACGTTACTTTAGAAGAAGTTGAGACTCGTCTTAAAAAGAAGAGAAAGACAGACTTATTCCTGATTGTAAAAAGTTGGAGGGAATGGCATTCGCGTCCCGGGCACTGGAAATATCCCTTAAAAGCCTGACACTGAGGGAAGGCCAAATTTGCTCACCATGAGAGGGTCATCTGTTACCCGAGGAACTAACAAGATTCCCAGTGTCGCCTTGGGAGATCGCCTCATATTCATGGCGGGAAGATGAGGGACGAGGAGGTGACATGAGGGGGTGAGGGTTGGAGGAGGAGATAGAGGAGAGAGAGGATCAGCTGGTGGTGGTTCAGTAAGGGAAGGTGTGTGTGTGTGTGTCTGGGGGGGGAGGTTGTCGCTACCACCGCCACCGCCGCTCGCTCAGAGGCCTTTCATAGGTGTCGATAATTGATGGTTCGCGGGTCTTAAAGGCTCAACCCCGAGCCACACGAGGTGATGATTACGATGACGATGATGATGACACGGGAGCTCCTGGATCCTGTGGATGACGTTGGTGTCAGTGGGAGTCCGTGGATGATGATGGTGGTAGTGGTGGCAGCTGTGGGACTCTGTGGATGATGATTGGTGGTAGTGGCTGCTGCTGTGGGTGTCTGTGGATGGTGATGGTGTGTGTGATGGCGACTGTGGCTGTGGTTTATGCACACCGCTGTGAAGGGTATCACTTGTGGATAACTCACGGATTAAGTAGATGATGATGAGGGGTGTCTCTTTGGGATCTCTGAGGGACAGAGGTGGTGATAGAGAGGGTGTTGGTAAGCCCTGAGATATGGGAACTTGTAAACGTCATCGATGGTGGAAAGGAAAACCACACAGATAACCGTGATATGATGCTCCGGTAATCACCGAGCTGTTTCCTGATGGTGGACGAGACTGTGGCTACGGAGTGGACACTGACGGGGACTGATGGTGTGATTGTGATGGTGGTGGTTGTGGTAATGGTGATAATGTTGATAACGGTGATAGTGCTTTCGAGGGATGAGGTGTAATGGTTGCAGGTAGATGATAGTGGTGTTGGTAAAGGCGTGGCAGTACACGCCAGTACAAGGCAGGGGTCGTGACCCTGATGATTGTGAGGGCTTGGCAATACCAGCCAGTACTAGGCAGGGGTCCTGTCCCAGATAATGGTGAGGGCGTGGCAGCCCACGCCATTACAAAGCAGGGGTCGTGGCCCTGTTAATGGTGAGGGCGTGGCAGTACACGCCAGTACAAGGCGAGGGGTCATGGAGGCTCTGGTGATGATGGCGAAGGCGTGGTAGTACCCGCCAGTACAAGGCAGGGGTCGTGGCGTTTGACGATCAGTCACCTTCACAAATTATGTGTCGTTCCATGTCGCATCCTTATCATTTGTCGACGAGATTAATAGTGTCTTGACAGGCGAAGTGGGTGAGAGGGAGAGATGGGGTGAGGGGGGAAGGTGAGAGAAGGGGGGAGCAGTTGTAAAGAGAGGGAGGCTGAGGAAGAGGTAGGAAGGGGAGAAAAGAAATGGATTTGAGGAACGAGGGATAAGAAACGGGAAGAGGAGGGAAAAGTAGTTAAGAGGGGAAGATGAGTACATGAGAAAGTCAGGTATGATAGAGGACCAGATGGTCTGTGCCGAGAATATCTGCTGGACGGCAGTAATGGTACGTGGTTAAGCTAGGTAAAAGCCGTGATGGTCTGTGGAAAAGTTAAGAGACCAGATGGTCATGTAATATTACGTGAAGTTGAATGACGCGAGAGCTGATAATCTACGACGAGGTTGTCTGTCAGAGGACGTAACAGTGCTTGGGAATGCCAGGTAACAGAAGACCTGATGGTCTGTGACGAGGGTATCTGCTGGAGGACAGTAACAGGACTTGGGAAAGCAGGTAACAGAATACCAGGTGGACTGTAGCGAGGTTATCTACTGGAGGACAGTAACAGCAAGTGGGTAAGACAGGTAACAGAAAATCTAATGGTCTGTGATGAAGTTACGATGGTAACGTAAATCGTTAGACGGGATAGTAAACCAAAGGGGGTTCTCCCTCCACCAGCCAGTCACACTTCCTGGCTTATCAAACGTCAGAAACATTTCTAAGGGAGAGTTACTAAGCATTATAAAGAATGTACTCGCTTGGCAGCTTCGTGGGAAAGGCGTGAATGGAATGAAGGCAAAAATTTAATATGATTCCAGCGGCCTGGATACACAAGGGAGGATTTAACCTGACCATTATGAAGGAAAGGAGTTGAAACATGTACACATTCACACTGTCTTTCTTGTCCAGGTGTAGTCAGTCACGCCGGTGAAGCATTTTTCTCACGGAGATGTGAATGCGCCGAGTGGGAGGAGGAGGAAAGGTGGTGGCATGGTCGGGGTGGAGTGGGAGGTTAGACAAGCAGGGGGACGGGCTGGTCTGAAGTTGACGCATCGGTCGTGTTTGCCTGCGATCCCCGTGAGGTGGCTGGTCATGACACCGTAGCTATCATTGTTGATATCATCATCCTGCGTCAGCAGACACGCCACGGTTATCTTGACTCGAGTCTTTATTACGTTGTGGCTTCTTGCCCTGCTTATAATAAGCTTTTCATTTTGCATTATACCTAATGTGATTCTCATATATATATATATATATATATATATATATATATATATATATATATATATATATATATATATATATATATATATATTATATATATATATATATATATATATATATATATATATATATATATATATATATATATATATATATATTTATATATTACCCTTCCTATGTTTTTGCCTTTCTTACAACCTATCTGTCTCATCTGTTCTTGCTTATAAACGTTTTCTTTAACACATCGTTTGCTTATAATCTTTTGTATCTACATACCTCTGCCTTGATTTTAATTTCTGGATTCTATATATTTTTACCTTGCTAATAGCCATTATTTCTATACATACTTTCTTACTACATTTTTCGATTTTACATTATTTTGCACTGTGATATATTTTACACATTCTTAATTTGCTTTATAATCTCTATTTCGTATATTTTTCCGTTGCATGATGATCTCTTCGTTCGACTTATTCTTAATTTATTTCGTGTCTTTACGTATTCGTAACATTGTGTTTTCATTTTCTCCAAGGTTTCTCGCCGAGTTCTTTTCATTCATATCGGGTATAAGCTCTCGATGACAATCAAGTGATATAGGATGTTGTATGACACACGTTGAGGATAGGATCGTATCGTATACCGATTGTTATATACAAAAAAGAAAAAAAAGAAAGTCGCTTTGCCATCAATGTATTTACTTATTTTAGCAACTCAGAGTTCAGTGTAACTCGAAGTAATTATTACAAATTTTCAGTAGTAAAGCAATTTAACGAATTTTTGTGGAAAGTGTTTTCAGTCGGGACGCAACATGGAATATCCAATATTATTATTGGAAAGAAACTCCGAATATTTTAGTAGGAATGTCGGTGGAAAAGCAGGTGGGAATATCGCCGAGTATTATGCATATATTTGATGTTCATAACTGAATATTGAGGGAGGAGTTTTCAACCGTTCTTTTTTTTCTAAGTATGGTCCAGTGAGACAGAAGGCCCGGTGGTATGTGGGGAAGACCCGGTGACACCGATGGCAGAGTCGTTGTTGAGGTCTGTTGAATTTCACAGACATTTCAGACGCAACAGACACATGAGGTGCCACAGCCCATCACAGCCACCACAGCTTCAGCCATGACAGACACTTGAGGCATAACACCACCAACGCTATATAGCCACACCTTCCCCGCTCCCCAGGGCCTGGACGCGAGGCGCACGGGCTGACAGCTGCTTCCCGCAGTTTGCGTGTTGAGACCGACCACTCGCGAATTGACCGTTATGATGCCTCTTTCTCTTGAACAGCTAAGCTTTGTGCTTCCGTCTTTTGTCTTACCTTCTCCGTATAACCTCCCATCCTTTAAGGGTCAGGTCCACGAACACTTGCAGAGCCTGAGTTATCCCCCGACGGGTGTGAAAGACATGTAGAATTAGAGGTTTACAAATATACTATGCAGGAGACCTACACACACACACACACACACACACACACACACACACACACACACGTATATGTATATGTATATGTATATATATATAAACATTATGGGTTTATTTAAGGTGAAATATGGCACACAGTAAGATATATTTACGAAGGTATTCAATCTCTCTCTCTCTCTCTCTCTCTCTCTCTCTCTCTCTCTCTCTCTCTCTCTCTCTCTCTCTCTCTCTCTCTCTCTCTCTCTAATTTTTATTTAAGAGGTATGTGAGTTATGGCCCGTTTTTAACGTGGGTTACTTTCCGCCTGCCTCCGTAACTGATGGCGATGCAGCCCAGGAATATGTTTATCTTAAAGAGTTTGCAGCGTCCAGCAGTGTGTGTGTGTGTGTGTGTGTGTGTGTGTGTGTGTGTGGTGGGAGGGTCTCGCTCTCGCCTGTTTAACTCGTCCTTTTACCAACTCTGCCTGGCTGGACGCCTGGATGTATCGGAGATGTGGCAGTCAGTGTTTTTCCATTTACCCCCGCGCTGTGATCCATGCGCTTCATATGATTATCGCTTCATGTCTCTACCTCTCATGAGGTTAGTTTGAATATACCCGCATAACCAGTCGGTATTGCTTTAAGACAGGCGCCGTATCGTATTGAAGATGGGGGGTTTTCGTATCTCTCTCTCTCTCTCTCTCTCTCTCTCTCTCTCTCTCTCTCTCTCTCTCTCTCTCTCTCTCTCTCTCTCTCTCTCTCGAGGATAAACTCCTGAAATCTGAATAATCTTAACCGTGAATCGTCCCCTGTATTTTAGTCGCGGAAGCTCATACAATAGGGAAGTTCTGGTATCATAAGCCTCGTAAAGCTGTGATGATCCTGATATATACAGTATTATCCTCTTTTGAAGGAGGTTCCAATGATATTAGCCGGGGAGAGACTTATCATGGATCGTATCCTTGGTCAGCCGGGACAATACCTCGTCCCTTATGGACCCAGAAGCTGTCTAGCCCGCTCGCTCTCCTGCGCCACAGTTCCACAGTTGCTTTCATTGTTCGTATGCAAATCTGGTGATCGACTTCTGTCCCGGCTACTGTTATGATGATCCCAGAGTTCACTCAGCGGTATTGTCTTTTCATAAATATGCCGGCAAATTGGTGATACACCTACCTGCTTTCCTACACACACACACACACACACACACACACACACACACACACACACAACACACACACGCCCATACACGCCCACACACGCCCATAGTCCCATGACTGGGTCGTAGACACCGGGATCCCCCTTATGACGACATAGTTACCAGGGTCGTCCCCTGATGTCGTCATTGACAGTGTCATCTCTTTGATGACGTCAAAGGCCCTCCTTTGATGACGTCCCGCCGACACATCAAAGCATCTGTTGATGACGTCACGACTACACGCGCTGAACACGTGACTCTAGTTTCTTGATGAGGTCACGCACCTGACTTGAAGGTCGTCATGATGACCTGACCCCCATCATGACATCACAGCTGTTGACATCATTTGCTCTCCTAAGATGACATCATCATTGGGCTCTTTGACCCCCTCTCAGCCGTGCCCATCCGGGTGTAGCCATCGCCCCAGCCGATCAGAACAGCCCCCTTCCCGTTTTCTTTCCCGCATACCCCCTCCCTGCGCATGCGTGAGAAGGCTTGATGACCACCTGGGCGGAGATAATTAATGACCTCCGTTGACCTCCGTTGACCCACCTCCTTGCCTTGCTATGACCAAACTGGTGGGAGTTATTGAAGGTCTGGTTGACCTCCCCTGACCCCCTGCCCTGCTCCGTCTGACCTGACCACCCGGGGGTGGGGGGGGGGGGAAGTTATTAAAGACATGATTGACCTCTGTTGACCCCCCCAGTACCTGGCTGGCCCTCCCCAGGACTCCCGCCTCGCCTCACCTAAGAGCGACCACCTGCATCTTTGTGTATGGTTCACCTGGTTGAAAGGGGTGAGGACGGTGGTTCGATGATGGTACCCTACCGCCGCTGTGATGTGGTGGTGTTGGTGGTACCTCACTGGTAGTGGTCTGTGATGGTAGTGGTACCGTAATGGTACTGGTACTGTAGTGGTATTGGTGTTGTGATGGTAGTGGTATTGTAATGGTCCTGGTATTATGATGGTAGTACTGTAGTGGTATTGGTGCTGTCATGGTAGTGGTATTGTAATGGTCCTGGTGTTATGGTGGTAGTACTGTAGTGGTATTGGTGTTGTGATGGTAGTGGTATTGTAATGGTCCTGGTATTATGATGGTAGTACTGTAGTGGTATTGGTGCTGTCATGGTAGTGGTATTGTAATGGTCCTGGTGTTATGGTGGTAGTACTGTAGTGGTATTGGTGCTGTGATGGTAGTGGTATTGTAATGGTCCTGGTGTTATGGTGGTAGTACTGTAGTGGTATTGGTGTTGTGATGGTAGTGGTATTGTAATGGTCCTGGTATTATGATGGTAGTACTGTAGTGGTATTGGTGTTGTGATGGTAGTGGTATTGTAATGGTCCTGGTGTTATGGTGGTAGTACTGTAGTGGTATTGGTGTTGTGATGGTAGTGGTATTGTAATGGTCCTGGTGTTATGGTGGTAGTACTGTAGTGGTATTGGTGTTGTGATGGTAGTGGTATTGTAATGGTCCTGGTATTATGATGGTAGTACTGTAGTGGTATTGGTGCTGTCATGGTAGTGGTATTGTAATGGTCCTGGTGTTATGGTGGTAGTACTGTAGTGGTATTGGTGTTGTGATGGTAGTGGTATTGTAATGGTCCTGGTATTATGATGGTAGTACTGTAGTGGTATTGGTGCTGTAATGGTAGTGGTACGGTGATGGTACTGGTGCTGTGTAGTGATGGTATTGTAGCTGTAGTGGTGCCGCTATGGAAGTGGTATTGTAAGGGTATTAGTGCTGGTTTGGCAGTGGTACTGTAATGGTATCACTACGTAACCTCTCGAGTACACACACATGCGTAGTTCCCGTAAGCACGACAACTTAACCTCCAGAGTACGACAACTTTACCCAGTGAGTACGACAGCGTAAACCCTTGGGTAAGACAGCTTCACACGACGAATACGATAACCGCTAGAGTACAATAACTTCACCCTAGCTAGACCCACTAAAACCCATCACAACCAGACTAATCATAACTGTTGGTAGTATGCGAACCAGACTAATCATAACTGTTGGTAGTATGCGTGGAGTGGGTCGTCATCCTCCTGGATAGCAATATGGTGTAGGTGTCTTTACCCCCGCCCCACCCCCAGCTCCCGGCGCCGAAGTCTTGGGCGTAATTAGGCGGGTTTTGGGGTCATGATGAGCCTCCTGCCGCGTCAGGTTGGGTCACAGGTGGTGGGAGCTGCGTAATGGCTATTACCCAGGACTAGAATATGTCTTTGACGTCTTTTCCGAGAAAGTGGAATATTTGGAACATATTTCTCCTCCTCGTCCTCCTCCTCCTCCTTCTTCATCTTCTTCTTCTTCCTCTTCTTCTTCTTCTTCTTCTTCCTATTCTTCTTCCTCTTCTTCTTCTTCTTCTTCTTCTTCTTCTTCTTCTTCTTCTTTTCCTTCTTCTTCTTCTTCTTCTTCTTCTTCTTCTTCTTCTTCTTCTTCTTCTTCTTCTCCTCCTCCTCCTCCTCCTCCTCCTCCTCCTCCTCCTCCTCCTTCTTCTCCTTCTTTTTTTCTTTTCTTCTTTTTCTTCATCATCATCATCATCATCTTATTATTATTATTCTTATTCTTCTTCTTCTCCTTCTTCTTCTTCTTCTTCTCCTCCTTCTTCTTCTTCTTCGCCTCCTTCCTCCTCTTCTTTTTCTTCTTCTTCTTCTTCTCATTATTATTATTATTAATTATTATTATTATTATTATTATTATTATTATTATTATTATTATCATTATTGTTATTATTATTATTATTATTATTATTATTATTATTATTATTATTATTATTATTATTATTTAGTGCCAGAGCCCCCATCTCAGTGATTCAGGGGTTCCTACAAGACATGGAAGCAAATAAAAGAAAGGACAGAGAAAAAGAGAGAAACGTCAGCAGGAAATTGTTTAGGTTTAAGCAGAGGTTTGTGATAGCCAGAAGGATGCCCTAGTGTCCAGGCAGGTAACTGCCAGCATCACACTTCATGTGTCTCCTCATAACGCCAAATGTGGTCTGGTGAGGAGGCCATGCCTCACGTTCTTCGTCCCCAACAGTACCAAGACCAACACCTCACTCGCATGCTCTCTCTCTCTCTCTCTCTCTCTCTCTCTCTCTCTCTCTCTCTCTCTCTCTCTCTCTCTCTCTCTCTCTCTCTCTCTACTTTTCTCTATTTCTCCCTCTACTGCCGGGAGTTTAAGGTTCATTTGAAAGTCTTTTTCTCGCATCCATCAAGAAAATTGCGGCCACATCGCAGCCTCTTTCCCCACCCCTCACCCCTGTCTGGCACCGCCACCCTTCCTCCTCCTCCACCTCCTCCTCCTCCTCCTCTCCCACAAATCCTTATACCACTCCCGCTTAGCTGACCCAAGCCGGAGTCTTCCCAGTCTACAGCTGGACAAAGCGGACGGTACATAATGGAGGTCACCTCTCTCTCTCTCTCTCTCTCTCTCTCTCTCTCTCTCTCTCTCTCTCTCTCTCTCTCTCTCTCTCTCTCTCTCCGTGTTGTAGCCTGCGCAATCATTTGTCTACCGATCAGAGTGTAGTGTAGAGGGATTGGCCACTCCCCAGGACGAATGTCAAACATGAAGTTGGAGACGGTCAAGTGTTGTTGACCGTCTTGTTTAGTACGTTGGACACACACACACACACACACACACACACACACACACACACACAGGCATACTCCTGACCCCTTCCCTATCCCACCATCGCTGGTGTACCATGGTTAGCGTGAGAGGTTTCAACTCTCTGTTTGCATCCGCGTCTTGCAAATTCCCTTCAGTGTTTTGTACTTTGAGATTTTCGTAAGAAATCGTCTCTCACGTCTCTTGTTACTGTGGGATTTGCTCTGGTCCATTATGATAGAGGAACGTAGACAGCATCACTGGGTCCTTCCGAAGGGGTTTGTGGTAGTAGGAGATCCAAAACATGAGACATGCCTGGTTTTCGCGTGTGCCAACTACAGATGGTCGAACTCAATGGGTGATGATTTCCGAGCGGAGGCATGACCTCCCCTGAATCTTTTGGTGTTGTGTTGGCCATCTTCCTCTCCCTGGAAAACTCTCTCTGTAGCAAGTGACTTAGTGAAGAGATGAGTCAAGGTCTTAACAGCTTCATTTTTTTTAGGCTTCTTTCAGTGTTATCGGATAAGCCTTATCAGAACCTGTTGATTTTAACCTGCTGTCATTCCGTTTGATAGTGACATTATATCTTGGTCTACTATGTCCCGACGGTGCAAAAAATCAGTGGCACCGGACCTGGAACACAAGGTGGGTCCAACGTCACTTAAGTCTTCATAGCGGTGTATCACGCTCTCGTCTTCTCTTTCCTTCATGAAAATATAGCCGTCTGCTTTATCGCTTCAAGCTGAGCGGCTGGAGAGTCGGAGAAACCCAGTAGCACAGTAGCACCTCCATAGCATCCACACACACACACACACACACACTCGGCCACGCCACTCCTGCTGCCACGGGAGCCGACTTGAGGTGGGAGTTGGGTGTCGACCACCTGTCCTCTGATTTACGAGTACACAACATTACCATTCACCCGTGGCGGCTCCCCCACCAGGGATGAAGGTGGGGGTGTGTTTACTCGCCCATTGTAGGCGAGTCGTCCCCGACTAGGCAGGCAGTGCCGGTGCGAGCCACAGGATCCTCTGGGAGAGGGACGAGTGGTGTCTCCCGCATTGTCGCACTGAACGCGGCCGATTTATTTGGTTAGTTCCGGGTGTCTTGCACAACGAAGGGAGTGACTGAGCTGCGCCGAATGTGGGGGCATCAGCTTTACATTATCCCTCCTCGTGCTGTGATTATTCAACATGTCCTTCGTCCACTCCATCAGGTATTCACGAGGAAGGACCTCCCATGGCTCCAAGGGATCAACAACGGAAGGTCAGGAGTCAAGGAACTCCTCCTCTCATCCTGCCACTCATCAGCAGTTGTTGTGTGTGTGTGTGTGTGTGTGTGTGTGTGTGTGGACTCCCTCACATGGGGGGTGACCCATGGCCATATGGAAGAAGAGGCCTTCATTCCCTTGGCCATGTTCTTAACTCAGCCAGTTTCAGTTTATTATTCTTCCCTATAGATCGGTCTTCGATTTCATTATGGAATATTCGGGTAGTCGCTTGTTTACCAAATGGCGTCCTAGATACGTCTCCTCGTTGTTTATCAACTGACTGTTATATTTCTCTCTCTTGTCTCCCCTGATGATGTGATTATTACACGAAAGTGCACTTGGGAATTTATCGTGTTTCATTTCCCCGTGGACTCGTAAGAATATATATTTATATATATATATATATATATATATATATATATATATATATATATATATATATATATATATATATATTTTTTTTTTTTTTTTTTTTTTTTTATACTTTGTCGCTGTCTCCCGCGTTTGCGAGGTAGCGCAAGGAAACAGACGAAAGAAATGGCCCAACCCCCCCCCATACACATGTATATACATACGTCCACACATGCAAATATACATACCTCCACAGCTTTCCATGGTTTACCCCAGACGCTTCACATGCCTTGATTCCATCCACTGACAGCACGTCAACCCCGGTATACCACATCGCTCCAATTCACTCTATTCCTTGCCCTCCTTTCACCCTTTTTGAAGATGACGATGTATTTCGAAATCGAAATGAATAAAGTGAAATGTTCGAATGAATAGTGAAGACTCGGTCGCAAGAAAATCGTTCAAATCTGTCGTTGTTACAAGAAAAAGTAGAAAGATACGACTATAATAAAAAAGAAAAAGAAACAATAGATGTAGATTTTAAGGAAGTTATCTGGTATTTTAAAGCTGAGCTAACTTCTCCAGGGTAAGTGAGAGTCGTACTTTACTGTCAGAGGTTATTTAGAAATCAGACATCTTGAGTGAAAAGAACCTTACATTAAGGAGCTGTACTTTCGTTCGTTTCGTTACTATAACGAGAGGAGACGAGCCCCGTTTAAGGGGGACACGTCAGCCTCATTCGTAACGCGAAGGGAAAAAAAGGATTCATTGCCTCAAGACGAGGGAGGATGGAGCGCAGCCGACGCCCCAGATACACGTCCATCTCGTCCCCCTCCTCCTCCTCCTCCTCCTCCTCCTCCTCCTCCTCCAGTCACTGAGGCATTAGGATATGGGACATTTCAATCTTCTTCTTCCATCCCAGACTATCCCTACCCCTGTCCCACCTCTCCTTCCTCTCCCTCCCCACTTTGAAAAGAAAAAAGATCTCGTCCACACACACACACACACACACACACACACACACACACACACACACACACACACACACACGGAAGGTTGGGTGGAGAGAGAAATGGGGTCTTATAGTCCCATTGTCGAGAGTCTTATCTTCCCCAGGAGCGTGGAGATGCGTAATGCTATAATCCGAATGCGATAGCCAGGCTGGACGTAATGGAATATATATAAGGGTTTCTTTTTTTTTCTCGGAGGGTGAGGATCTCTCATTTTCCTTTTATAGAGAAGGGGGAAAAAAAGAATTTAAATCGTACAGGGTAGTAGTAGTAGTAGTAGTAGTTAGTAGTGGTAGTAGTAGCAGTAGTGGTTAGTAGTCGTAGTAGTAGCAGTAGTGGTAGTAGTTTTCTATGAGAGTGACCTTTCTTCGTTGATAGGCACGAATATTTCGTGAGGTTTGTTTGTGGATGGAAATTGAATTTCGTGAGGTTTGTGGATAGAAACTAGTATGTGGATAGAAACTAGTACATTTCTTGAAGTTTGCGGATAGAAACAGACGTTTGATTGTGGATAGAAACTAGTGTTTCACACAGGCATATTAGTCCGCGCAGGAGCGAACACTGGCACTCACCTGTACCAAGCGGTGAACGTGTGCAGTTACTGAGCACATCCCTACAAACCCGCTGACACACGGGATCAACTCGTACATGAAGCAGATAATGAACGAGTCAGGAACACTGACAAAGTCGTCTCTTATGATATGTTGGATTACGTTAGAATTGCAGGGGTGCGTTCATAAGTTGAGGCTACAAGATACAACAATATATATATATATATATATATATATATATATATATATATATATATATATATATATATATTGTGTCCTAGCTACGTTTCGTCGTTGTATATGAATTGACTGTTATATTTTTCTTTCTTGTATTTCCCCCGATGATGTGATTACCACACGAAAGTGCACTTGGGAACTTTATCGTGTTTCATTTCCTCGTCGACTCATAGGAATATATATATATATATATATATATATATATATATATATATATAAGTATATGAATGTCCTCCTCTTTTGTTTGTGCCAGGCGGTCATGCATCACGCTGTCTACACGTCTGACTCGCCTGAGATAAATGACCTGTTGGGGCCCCTGACTCCACGTACGAAATTATTCGCAAGACAAATAAGATGTAATTTATAGAAGTTGTAAAGTTTCTTCCTGCCTCCTGCCGTCTCCATGGTAAGGATTTCCTTCTTTTTTTTTTTTTTTTTCATTCAACGAAGTTGAGAATGTTTTATGATAGTTTGCGTTGGTACGTTTTCGTTTTAATTCGTCGTTTTCGTTTTCTTCGTTTACGCCGACTTAATGTCGCTGATATTTTTTTTTTTTTTGTCAGTACATTAAGTTTGATTTGTATTGGACGATTTCTAGTAATTACCTAGCTCGTTTATTTTTTTTTTCCTTTTGTTTTTTTAGCCTGACCTCAAACCAAATGATGATGATGATGAAAATGGTAGAAATTCATGATAGAATAGTAACATGAGGTAACCAGTTACCCAGTGTAGGGTAAGATGATAAATGGAAATAACAGTAATAACGATATTGATAAATTTCGGTGGGTCTGTGGTCATGGGACTCGTAAATTTTCCTCTTCTAGCTTTTCTGAGTCTCTTTGTTCCGTATGGCTTAAAGTGTCCCCCTACAGCCCTTCGTCTGCAGTTTGCGCTGATGGAGAGACTTCCTCCCCTTTATTCTATCAACAGTGGTGTCCCTGAGGGTATTGTCCTATCGCCTCTTCTCTTTCTTTAATCTATGAGCGATCATCTCTCCTCATCTTTATTTCTAATCCTACTCACACGGATGAAATTCACTCAACACACTTCAGTTTTCCTTCCCTCTCCAGTCCAATAGTCGTTCTCTCTCCCTCACACTGTATATATATATATATATATATATATATATATATATATATATATATATATATATATGTATATATATATATATATATATATATATATATATATATATATATATATATATATATAATGTTCTCTCGTGATTCGGACCTGTGCATTATCTCGGAATGGGGAAAGCACAAATTTGGTTAAGTTCAATGGTGCTAAAAAAAAGCAATTTCTTCCCATATCTCTTTGCAAATATTACTCGTTTCCCTCCAATCAGTTTTTAAGCGCCACAATTCAACCTCGTAATAGCGTAAACGTACTGGGCGTAACCACATCCTCCACTCTATCCTGCAAAACTCCAGGTAATCAGCGTTGCGTAATCTACTTTCTAAAAGCTGGGGGGGTCTTGTATAGGTCCCGTAATTGCGTAATTACATCTCTTATGAGCAGCTGTTTCATGCATGTGTCGTATTCGTTCTAGTATGGAGTATTTCTCACACATTTGTGGTAGCTCTTCCTCCTTTTGTTATAGTTGCTGCCATCACTCGTGAGTTGTGTGGGACCCAGTATCCCTGCCACCAAGGCTTGGATCCATGACTCACGTCTGGCTGCTGCTTCCCATAGGTCCCGTGTGGAGACGAGTCACTTGATGATGGACCGTTATGTTTAATCACCTTCCCCCGTCCGACGAAGCTGTGGCACTCTCTCCCATCATCTTTCCCTTATTCCCAAAACCATTCTACCTTTACCAGTTCGGTCATGCGTCCATTCTACCTTTACGACTTCGGCCATGTGTTCCAGGGCAACGACAGTGGCTGTAGGTGGCTTAGACGATGGAGACGTTCCGTATGATGTTAATATCTACGTTTCCCGCTAAGGTGGTGAGGTAGGCGCTGGGTGCGTCGCCAGTCAGGGGGTGTGACGGGTACGACCCTGGTCAGTTGGTGGGAGTCTTGGCGGGTCGGGTACGACTTCTGTGTGACCCTCCGCCAGGAAGTTCGTGTTGACTCGAAGTGCCGTCGGGGGAGGCGAAGAGGAATCGTTCGCTCTGCAGAAGTTACGAGGATTGTAACTTTCTGGAGCAGGAGTTCCAGTTTTGTCCTTTTTTTTTTTTTTTTCTTTTTACATCGGGTTTATTTCTAAGCTTTGCAGTCAGTCTGCGAAAATTGTGCAGTTCGTGAGTAAATTTGTGGACATTGTCCCAGGTAGGGGACAAAGTGTATGTATGGGATGTAGGGGACAAGGTGTATGTATGGGATGTAGGGGACAAGGTGTATGTATGGGAGGTAGGGGACAAGGTGTATGTATGGGAGGTAGGGGACAAGGTGTATGTATGGGAGGTAGGGGACAAGGTGTATGTATGGGAGGTAGGGGACAAGGTGTATGTATGGGAGGTAGGGGACAAGGTGTATGTATGGGATGTAGGGGACAAGGTGTATGTATGGGAGATAGGGGACAAGGTGTATGTATGGGAGGTAGGGGACAAGGTGTACGTATGGGAGGTAGGGGACAAGGTGTACGTATGGGATGTAGGGGACAAGGTGTATGTATGGGAGGTAGGGGACAAGGTGTACGTATGGGAGGTAGGGGACAAGGTGTATGTATGGGAAGTAGGGGACAAGGTGTATGTATGGGATGTAGGAGACAAGGTGTATGTATGGGATATCAGTGATATGCTTAAAAGAGAATCGTTTTATTCCTGAGATTCGTTTTGCCGTGAGATGAGAAACTTAGAGACAAAGGAAAAGATGTGATCAATGTTTTTGTGATTTACTCAATACCGAAAAAATGATGTCAGTTTTGCGCAATATAGAAAAAAAAAAGGTTCTCAAAATTTACGTAGTACAAAATTTGTTTTGTGTCAGTTTACCCAATACAAAATGATTCCTTGCAGTTTTATAAATGAAAAAAGAAATAATATTCGCTGTGGTTTCGGTGCATTATACATGACACCTAGAGACTGAGTGTGAACGAATGTGGCCTTTATTGTCTTTTTCTAGCACTTTTCCTTGTGCGCTTGTGCGGGGTGAGGGGGGTTTCATTTCATGTGTGACGTGGTGGCGACGGGAATGAATAAAGGCCGTATGAATTATGAACATGTGTATATATATATATATATATATATATATATATATATATATATATATATATATATATATATATATATATGTGTGTGTGTGTGTGTGTGTGTGCGTCTATGTATATATGTGTATACATTGAAATGTATAGGTATGTATATATGCGTGTGTGGACGTGTATATATATACACATGTGTATATACATATATACAGAGGGATGCCAGACTCGTCGTGGTATACAGCTCCTTGTGGTATGACGAGGGCGATGGGCCGCTCGAGCGAGACTTGGGCTGTGAATGTAATCAGAGCCTCTACCCAGACGCCTCCTGGTCGTGTTTGATCCTCGATCGTGGTAAATATTTACACTCTTATTATTGGTGGGCGGCAGCCTGCCTCCCTCTCGTCCGGTCCGGACCGGGGACTTGTCCTCCTTATTTACACCCTCGTCTCTTATGACCGCTCTGCCGCCTCCCTCTCTCTCTCTCTCTCTCTCTCTCTCTCTCTCTCTCTCTCTCTCTCTCTCTCTCTCTCTCTCTCTCTCTCTCTCTCTCTCATATCACCACCTGCCAACTCTCACACCTCTCGCCTTCTCTCATGATCCATTACGTAGTGGAGGAAAAGGTGATGACACTCTCTCTCTCTCTCTCTCTCTCTCTCTCTCTCTCTCTCTCTCTCTCTCTCTCTCTCTCTCTCGGCATTCTCAGGCCACCCACATGACTTGCCGACCACAGCGGCCATCACCACCTTCCTCTTCTCCCCCTCCCTTCCCCTCTCCCCCTACCCTTCCCTCTCCCCCTCCACCTCACCCTCCACCACCTCCCCTTTCTTTATTTCATTTTACTAAACCTTTTTTTTTTTTGTTAATAGCGGTGGCGTTTGGCTGTCGTTATTAAGTGTTTTATTGGTGGATGAAGAGGGGTTCAAAGCGTTTTTTTTTTTTTACCGTTCATATATAAATACGTGATATTTATGACGTTTTCCGGCACATGAATCCACCAGACGCCCATCTGAAGACGTGTTAATATATTCATTTGATATATATATATATATTCTTTCTTTTTTTTTCGTACTATTCGCCATTTCCCACGTCAGCGAGGTAGCGTTAAGAACAGAGGAATGGGCCTTTGAGGGAACATCCTCACCTGGCCCCCTTCTCTGTTCCTTCTTTTGGAAAATTGAAAAAAACGAGAGGGGAGGATTTCCAGCCACCCGCTCCCTCCCCTTTTAGTCGCCTTCTACGACACGCAGGGAATACGTGGGAAGTATTCTTTCTCCCCTATCCCCAGGGATATATATATATATATATATATATATATATATATATATATATATATATATATATATATAATTCTCTCTGAACATCTTGGTGCTGACATATCGTAAGCTACTCTCTCTCTCTCTCTCTCTCTCTCTCTCTCTCTCTCTCTCTCTCTCTCTCTCTCTCTCTCTCTCCGTCTCTCCAGTGTCACTGAAATTGATATTCTTCATATACACACCATTACGGTGACGAAATGTTGATCGCCTACATTTCAAATGATTAACATGATCGATGATTAATATTGATAGATTGATATTGATGGATCGAGATGAGAGGATATATATATATATATATATATATATATATATATATATATATATATATATATATATATATATATATATATATATGCATATTTTTTTTCCATTCGATTTCCCAGGGTTAGGTCCTGCCCCTGTGTGGCTCAGTGCCTCGCGTTTACCATAATATATATATAGCATGTTTTTTGGGGGATTATGGTGAAAAGAAAATGTAATATGTGTTTTTACGGATGACAAGAATACACTCGAGCATTATAATCAAGAATATGAACTGTCACGGTTTATAATCAGGGGAGATGACCCGTTCAAGAATGCTATTGGATTTTCAGGACGTGTAAGTGATTTTCAGAACGCGTAAACGAGGTTGTTAACCTCTGGGGCATAATGAAACGGAGTACAGCACATTGATAATGCCCGTAAGGCGCTAACGCCCAGTTGCGTCTCTTACTGTCGTGATATGCGCAGGTCACTGTATTATGGATAGTTTCCCATTTTCTCTAAAGAAAAAAAATGACCGGTGTAGACCCCGTTGCTCACCAACGTGAGACGAAAGGTATTGGAGTACATAGTATTCGAATAGTCACTTGTTTATTAGGGGCGATCATAGCCTAGCGGTAGCGCTCCCGCCTGTTGCTCAGGGGTCCCGGGTTCGATCCTGGCTGTGGGAAGTTTGTATGTTCTATGAAGGTGCGCGTTCATGTGCACTTCGTTAGTATATATATATATATATACATATTGAACTGACACCTTTTCGTCCATCATATGATATACGGTGAAAATACACATCTGTGTATTACATACATTACTCTCCAAGGAATAATGGCTCGTGTG
Organism: Panulirus ornatus; assembly: GCF_036320965.1. Taxonomy (NCBI): domain Eukaryota; kingdom Metazoa; phylum Arthropoda; class Malacostraca; order Decapoda; family Palinuridae; genus Panulirus; species Panulirus ornatus. The sequence continues at coordinate 12,783,290 of NC_092237.1, forward strand.
GGATTTCAACATTGAAATTAATGTAAGTTCTCCATAGAGGGATGAGGATGATACAGGAGTGTGTCTCCTCCGTCCCTTCCTGCCTTAACGTGTGAAGTGGTTGAGATCCCGCGAAGGAGGGGAAAGGCCGTCAACGCATTCACGATTCGTCTTTAAACCTCATTAATTTTCATCGCCTTTACCTTGACTACATCTCGACACAGTCATTCCCAAACGGGATTATATAGAAGATGACGTAATAAACCGACAGCTTTCTATAATTTCCTGTTGCTATTTACCGCCCACACTAGGGGAGGGAAGGGGGTGTCTGACGAAGACCCTCTCTTGAGGAGGGAAGGAGGTGTCTGACGAAGACCCTCTCTGAGGGGGGAAGAGGGTGTCTGACGAAGACCCTCTCGTGAGGGGGGAAGGGAGTGTCTGACGAAGACCCTCTTTGAGGGGGAAAGGGGGTGTCTGACGAAGACCCTCTCTTGAGGGGGGGAAGGGGGTGTCTGACGAAGACCCTCTCTTGAGGGGGGGAAGGGGGTGTCTGACGAAGACCCTCTCTTGAGGGGGGAAGGGGGTGTCTGACGAAGACCCTCGCTGACCTGTGAATATCTTTGTTTTGTGTGCCATCGCTCACACAGGGGTGAACATGGAGGCCAGCAGACGATGGTGTGCTAGGCTACTGGTTGCCGGCAAAGTCTGGAAAAATATCTGGAGGATCATTTTTCTCAGCTGTTAGCGTCCCTGCTGTAAGCGATCTTAGATGCGCAGGCAAAAACGTCCTCTCGAAGTAAAAACGTTTTGCAAGTGAGGAGAAACGTCCACTTGAAGTATTATTCCTCTGGATGGTCAGACATCGTTGGCTTGAAACAAATCTGCTCGGCCGGATTGAGTTTCTTTAAATTGAATTGGTCAGGTTTTGACCGGCGTCTTCTGCAAACAGCCTCCGTCTGTTGGTAAATCGTTTTCATTTTCCGGTTTTCCGGCGCATCGGTATTGAGGGAGGAGGAAGGAGGGAGAAGGAGGAGCTGTGATCTCTCTCTCTCTCGCTCGCCAGACCAGTTGGTCTAGGCATCATTACCCCTACATCATCATCATGGTATATGATTGGACTTTCTCTTCTCCTCGTTAGCTACCAACAGATGGCGACGACGCCAGCTCCCGCCGAAAGTGGTTAAGAAAAAGGGGAAAAATATGGTTAGGGAGTGTTGTGCGGGAGAGAGGAGAGAAAGGTTGAGGAAGGGAGTGATAGAGGAAGAGGGAGGGTGGATTGTAAGGGATAGATTGAGGGAGAAGGGATATCCAGGGTGAGACTGAAGAGGGCGGGAGGGACGACAGGAGAGGGACAAAAAAATGACAGAATCAAATGAGCAGAAAATAGATAATGAAAAGTAGACATGTGAGAGGCTAACCCGGAATGTTGTGGACAGTGAACTGTGTAGCTGCTACACATATATTTTTTTTTCAGTTTGTGCCTTTGTCACTGGCACAAACACTGTTCATCCCATGCTCATTCTGTGAGCGGTAGCCCAAAGGGATTACAGGGGTCACAGAGGGTTTTTTTTTTTATCAGGCTCCAGTGGGCTGTGTGGGTAATTACCTATTTTTATTTACCCATTGGTACTTGACAGGGAACGGGTTTTACACGTTTTTATGTTTGTGTTATATGGTGTGTGTGTGTGTGTGTGTATGTGTGTGTGTGTGTGTGTGTGTACTTACACAGGAGTGAAGACAAAGTACATAATACTAAGTCAAAAGACGGAGCAACACAAGTGTAAACTCTCTCCCCCGTAACACACAAACAGTAATCATACATATAGTAAAAACATTGGTATGATAGGTTGCCCATGTGTAATATCTGTCTGCGTTGTGTATTTATGCCTGGGTCTTCACATAACGCTTGTTTGTCTATGATGGGTCGTTGTGATGTCTCTGTTTCCTTTCTTACACCGCTAAACTCTAGGACTCCATCTTCTTCCCTGTCTTTCCTCGCACTTGGGACCAAGTCTCCCTCAGGTTTTCCAGTTCCTCAAAAAAAAAAAAAGTGATTCCATTTTTCTCCCCATTTCTTCATGCCAGACTTCTTTACCTCTTTTGGACCAGGTTTGTTGTGTTTCTCTCTCTCTCTCTCTCTCTCTCTCTCTCTCTCTCTCTCTCTCTCTCTCTCTCTCTCTCTCTCTCTCTCTCACGGATGGGTTGGTGTCAGTCACTCGAACGGACGGACGGACACGTCCCTCCATCTCACACATCATGACGTAAGTCAACACGTAACGCGCGGCGCGTTCTTCTTAATTCTAAAGATCTTTTTTTTCTTCTGCTGTGAGGAGAACACATTGGACACGTGTCGTGTATCATCAAAGGCCGTGGGAGTCTCGTTACCATCACGCTGGTAACTATGCGTGTCCTCAGGGTGGGGGTTAGGCAAAGATGACCGTCATACATAGGTCGAGCCAGTCTGTACGTATGACCGCCTCTTAGGCTAATTTAGCCTGAGTCGAATACATCCCTCATCATGTATATATATATATATATATATATATATATATATATATATATATATATATATATATATATATATATCCCTGGGGATAGGGGATTAAGAATACTTCCCACGTATTCCCTGCGTGTCGTAGAAGGCGACTAAAAGGGGAGGGAGCGGGGGGCTGGAAATCCTCCCCTCTCATTTTTTTTTTTTGATTTTCCAAAAGAAGGAACAGAGGGGGCCAGGTGAGGATATTCCAAAAAAGGCCCAGTCCTCTGTTCTTAACGCTACCTCGCTAACGCGGGAAATGGCAAATAGTTTAAAAAAAAGAAATATATATATATATATATATATATATATATATATATATATATATATATATATATATATATATGTATGTATGTATGTATGTATGTATGTATGTATGTATGTATGTATGTATGTATATATATATATATATATATATATATATATATATATATATATATATATATATATATATATATATATATATATATATATATTCCTTTTGAGTGAGAAGTTCCTCGACGAGATTATACTCCTTTCCATCCATTGACGATGAGAAACAGTTCCTCAGGAGGTGACTTTTCACTCGCTGTGTTGTCCCATGTTCGTGGGGCTGGACTGTGTACGCACTATATGCTCTATGCTTCCCTCCACGTACCCCCTCTCAGTCTGTGCCTTCAACCCGCGTTACCCACAATAGCTCCTGATCTCCGTAGACATAATGATTATCTACGTAGACACAATGATTATCTACGTTACACGGAATATCCTTGACCCAATTGAAACTGAGAACAGGCGGAGGACGGACACTACCAACAATCTGAGAATTGCCTGGGAGGTCGTGTGTGGGAGATGGAGCGGGGCACTCACTCAGGAGGTGAGTCGTCCACATGGACCAAATGGGCCATGATCTGTCTGGCCGAGAGGCCTTGAGGAGGACAGCCGACCGGCTGGTTTCCTGGCCCCCCAGCAGCGAGGGAAGGGGAGGGGAGGAGGTGTTCGACCGGCCGCCCTCTTCCGGATACAACTCGAATTATACAACTCAGTGATGTTTTTCATTCTGTTTGAGTCTCTTTTGTGGGATTGTGGCCGTTCCAGTATTCTTCTGGAAAGCTTCGGGACGTCTCGAGATGTGGTTTCATACCGGATGCTTCGCGAAGAACAGCGAAGTGATCCAGAGACTTACACTCTCGTGTGTAGGATGATGTGTTTGCCTCATGGACGTCCAGGGTTCTTCTGGAATGTCTGAAGAAGTCTGGAAAGGAAATGATTACGCATTTTATACCGTCGGGCAACACCTTGATAGAAAATATTTTTGATTTAGAAATTTTTCTTTTCCACTGACGGATGTTCAAAGGGGAAGAAGAGGATTGAAAGTATAAGATGGGAAGGGTGGTTCCCGCTCCTTCTGACGACCAGAAAGATGATTAATACAGTTGTCAGAAGACTTCTCGAAGATCGAGAGAAATTAAAGAATACACCAAGCGGCACATGAAGATTACGCCTCATGCGTTCAGTTTATTGACCCGACTCCCTGATAAACCCGCGATGAAGGTTGCAAGACTTACACAGAAGGCATAACTGTGAGTTGATACGAGTATAACCTCTTTCATTACATGGTAATTGACTTACGGGAAGATTACCCTACCTTTACTCGTTATAACACGAGAGTCGCATAACTGTTAATGTCACCAGTAAAGAGTCCATGAAGGTAAGATGACCTATATAAGTCACTCTCACACCAAACATTTTCCTGTTGGCAAAGATCACGACCTCTCCTCCCTCTATACACGGCAAGATCAGCGTCCCAACAGCTCTACGAGAGCTGTATTCTCCTGGTGTGTGGAGGGCAACGTTTTCTTTTCATTTATTTCCTCTTTGTAGAGTTGTGGTGGCCGCTTCTGGTACATTAGTCGCTCGCTACTTCCTCCGATGAGTTCCTCGTGTGGGCCACAGTATACGTTTGTTTGTTTAGCCCTGGTTAGCACAGCGTTTGGGGTAGGTAGGGAGAGAGATGGTTATCCTGTTTGAATTTAGTATTTTCGTCAGGATTTGTATGTAACTTTTCTAGTTTACGAGAGTAAGAGAGTGAGTTTTATTGGGGTAGTTTTGGTTTAATTTACGACGTTCTTTTTGATGTTTTTTTTTCTTCTTTTTCTTCTTCTTCTTTTGAAGTGAGTGAGTGATGGTAACCCTCACCCCCTGTTCTTCCCTCCGCCATTCTTCCCTCGTCGAGATTTTTACCTTTTCCGTTTATGACGGTTCCCCATTCACATGATTCCAGGTCTCGCTTTTGAAGTGCTTTATGGACGACCTTCCAGTTTGTTTATCTCTCTCTCTCTCTCTCTATCTCTCTCTCTCTCTCTCTCTCTCTCTCTCTCTCTCTCTCTCTCTCTCTCTCTCTCTCTCTCTCTCTCTCTCAGAGTTCCTCTTTCAGTCTTACCTTTCTTTGTGTCTTTCTATTCCATGGCCAGTTTTTCGTCCCTTCCAGTTTTCCTCTGCCTCTTCTGTAATCGCTATATATATATATATATATATATATATATATATATATATATATATATATATATATATATATATATATATATATATACTTTATGGTATTTACCTCCCCTGACCCAACCTGCTTCCACCTGGAACTCCATTTTATTATTGTCGCCTGTCAGAATCCAATTAGAGGGATCCTCTTTGCAGCAACACCTTCTGACCCATGTTTTCTCCAGTTCGCTTTCCGGGACCCTCTTTCCAGCGCGTCCCCACCAACCTGTGCCTTCCAGTGTTGTTCCTGTAGCTTCTCGCTTCCAGTATCGTCCTCCTTGGCTTCCATCTTTCCCCCCTTCCATATTCCAGATATGTAGTTTCTCCAGAGTTCGTCCTTTCGTTCCAACATTTGAGCGTTAAGTTTCCAGCCACACTGTCTTGTTCCATATTGTGAGGTAGCCTTTCTGAAGATCTGCTCCTCACCCCCAGCATGCAAGTGATGGCTCTCACCTCAAGTCTCTACGTTCCAGCAAATATCTTAAAAGTTCGTATCTTCATTATACTCTTTCCAGTTCCCACCTATCCGACCTTTAATGTACCACTGTAATATTCTTCCAGTTTCTGTATCTCTAAAATACACTCCGGGTCTTCCATATCAGTATTTTGCTGTATCTACTTCAAGATTTGTCGGGGGAAATCTCACGGATGCTCCTTGACAGATCTACACCTTAACTAGTTCCCTTTGCCCCAGACCGTACACATCTTCACTATCCACTTGTTAACTCTATAACTTCACTTCCAGACACCTGCTCTTCTGGATCCCATAGCGACTGGCTTTTCCAGCCGACTCCTCCATATTGAGCCAAGGTTCCTTCAGCGTCGTAGATGTACCGTCACTTTTAATCTGTCTCTTTCGTGGTTTCGTGACCGAGATGTGCCGTCACTCTAATCTGTCTCTTTCGTGGTTTCGTGACCGAGATGTACCGTCACTCTAATGTGTCTCTTTCGTGGTTTCGTCACCGAGATGTTCTATATTTTCATCCCTAACCTTTGATACTGATCTTTTTTTCTAATCTGTTCATTATTCTTCACTGTTTTCCTTATTCTTTCCTATTAGATGTGTTATGATAGTTCCCATTTTCTTTTTTTTCTATTTTCTTTTTTCGTTTTACTCTGTATTTGTGTGATTCTTTGAACATATGTTGACAGCCATTGTGCATAGTATTTTGGTTTTGTATTCTGTAGCCGCATGTGGTAGATTGGTCATTCAAAATGGGGTCTCTTTTGATAAAGGTCATGGGGTTAAGGGGGGGACGGTTTTTTTTTTTTTTTTTTTTTTTGGATATACCATTTATTGTGACGAACTTCTCTTTTATCTTAAAGTCTTTCGGAAGCAGACCAACACAACCAAATGGTGAACACATTCAACTCTGAAGTTCCTTTCGTTATACCATGGTCGCCATTATGAGATACCGTGTGCGTCATTCGTAACATCCTGTATTACCAAATAAAATCTTAGTTGTTAGATGTAGGGAAGGGATGACTTGTTCATACCACGCGTGTGATTGTGTTATTAATGGCTCATAGTATGGGGACTGTTTTCATATGAGCTGTTGAACATTGCCAGACGCTTTAATATGAAGTGCATGGAAGCGTGTTAAGGTGCATTTAGTGTAGCATGATGTAGAGAGAGAGAGAGAGAGAGAGAGAGAGAGAGAGAGAGAGAGAGAGAGAGAGAGAGAGAGAGAGAGAGAGAGTACCCCACCTGTCATGATGACGTCATTCGATCGAATCCACTTTCACCGTTGCTCCCGTGATGGTGTCGTCGTCACCAGTCAGTCGTGGTGTTCGTTCACCGTGACACTCCGTTGCTGACGACTGATCAGGGCACCTGTGTCGTGCTTACGTCACACCGCCCCTCATTACTTCCGTCATGGTTATGATCGTGTACGTACGTACGTACATCATCTCCTTCGTTTGATTACCATATACTGTGCGAGTATTTCCAGTCATAACTTAGAGCAGGTTGGATTTTTCCCCCCCCCCCTTGAAGTCATCTTTCTACCTTTCTACATTCACCACACTAATCTACCGAGTTTCCGATATCTGCCACCATCACAAACCACTTCATCTACGACAATCACAAACACCCTGGAAGGGGGTGGCAGGGATCTGTTGTTGTTTGAATTCCTCTGGATTCCTCTATACCAAAGAGCAGCGGCCCAAACAAAGACTTGGGCCCTGCGGAACGCCACATTATTATTTTGTTTTTGTGTACATGTTGAAAATCCTTCGTCTGGAGTTCTTTTTGAGGCGATGATGATAGTAAATCCACACCGTCTCGTAACGACTGTGTTTTGTTCGTCAGCCAGCGTCAGTTCTGGCTCATCCATACTGCACTGTTCGCCACGAGAATTGTTCGCTGCAGTACTGTGTGCATGAGCCACTTCACGACAGCTTCCGTGTACACTGGATTGTAATGAATGTTCTCTCGCTCTCCCGGCCATTTGCAGTGTTGACTATCGATGCACAAACACATTCTCTCTCTCTCTCTCTCTCTCTCTCTCTCTCTCTCTCTCTCTCTCTCTCTCTCTCTCTCTCTCTCTCTCTCTCTCCGTTTATTTCGTGATCGAATACTGTTTGAATCCGTTGTGATATTATAACAGGGGGATGGGGAACTGCTTCGTAGTGCACAGGTGGTCGTTAATGTATGCTATTGAGCCTCGCTTGCCTAGTGTATCGAATATAGTTATAATCTCATCTGCCTATTGTCTTCTGATTTGCCATGGCTGATACGTTCGTAGTGTGTGAGTGTGTGTGTGTGTGTGTGTGTGTGAGTGTGTGTGTTGATTGTTTGCCTGCGTTATTAACGTTCGTAGTGTGTGTGTGTGTGTGTGTGTGTGTGTGTGTGTGTGTTGATATGTATGTTTGCCTGCGTTATTAACGTGTGTGTGTGTGTGTGTGTGTGTGTGTGTGTGTGTTTTCTTGGGTTATGGCCAATTTGTCGTGTATTTGTACAGTACGGAAAGGAAGTTCTAAAATCTTGGGTCTCTTTCCATCTACACCCAACCTCCCTCCTCACCCCCCATTTCATGAGCTTTACGGCAATTAATAGAACATTTTATACTTGTGCATGACGTCAGCATTCACGGTTCGCCACTGACCGTATTCCATTTTCCACGACTCATTCCGTTTACTCTTTTATTTCCACTTATTCCGTTTTCTACGTTCACCAGAGCTCTAGGGTCGTCATTCAAGCTCTTCTGTTGACACTCGGTTGTGCCACCGTCACTCAAAGCTCCGGGGCCGGTCTTCGAAGCTTCACGGCCGGCCTTCAAAGCTTCACGGCCGGCGTTTCAAAGTTCCACAGCCGGCGTCTCAAAGCTTACAGCTCCACGGATTTCAAAGTTTTACAGCCGGCATTTAGAGCTCCACAGCAGGTAATAAAAGCTCCACAGCCAACTCCACAGCGATCGGCGGTTACAAAGCTCCACTACCGGCGCCTCGAAGCACCACGACCGCCGTTTCGAAGCTCCACGACCGGCGTTTCAAAGATCCACGACCGGCGTTTCGAAGCTCCACGACCGCCGTTTCGAAGCTCCACGACCGGCGTTTCAAAGATCCACGACCGGCGTTTCGAAGCTCCACGACCGGCGTTTCGAAGCTCCACGACCGGCGTTTCGAAGCTCCACGACCGGCGTTTCAAAGCTCCGTTACCGGCGTTTCGAAGCCCGCGACCGGCATTTCGAAGCTCCGCTACCGGCTTTTCGAAGCTCTACAGCTCACATACTCCTGTCGTCAGCCACAGCTCCATTGCCATCACCTGGGACTTGCAGTTACATCATAATGCTAGGGTTGGTGGTAGAGGTAGATAGAGGTGTTTAATTAGCAGGAGATTGAGGTAGTAATTAGTCAGAATGAGTCGCCTGGCCCCTCATGTGTATAACGTTATCTGAAAGGCACCGACCTTTGACCTCTGACCTGGTTTGCTGAAGAGAAAGTGTGTGTGTGTGTGTGTGTGTGTGTGTGATTACTATTTGCGTGTTGAGGATAGATGGTTTTTTACACTCGTATTTGCCTTATATATGTGTACTATGTCTTTACTTTGTACACACACACACACACACACACACACACACGTGGCATGGCAACAGTTGACCATAAGACAAAAGAAGAAATATTAGCACCCATTGTTATTGTCTTAGTTCTTGCCAAAAGGAGAGGAAGAAAAAAATTAGAATACGGTTTGGATGTGACTAGACATTATCACGAGGCTGTGTTGGGTCGGGTGGGGTGGTTTTGGGACGATGTGGGGGGAGAGGTGACGCATGATTCGCTACGGTCACATGACTAGTGTGAGAGGGAGGCCTGGGAAGTGGGGTGGATTTGAGGAGACGTGGGAAGTGGGGTTGGCTTTAGGGAGACGTGGGAAGTGGGATTGATTTAAGGGAGGCCTGGGAAGCGGGGGTTAGATTCATGGGGAGCAAAGGAGCGAGGTTGGCCTGGTTACACCTGGGGAGCATGGGTCGTCTAGGGATTGCTAGGGAGCAGGAGTGGCTTAGGGAGACCCCTAAGAACCAGGGATTGGCTTAGGGAGACCCAAAGAACCAGGAGTTGGCTTAGAGAGACCCAAAGAACCAGGAGTTGGCTTAGAGAGACCCTAAGAACCAGGGGTTGCCATAGGAAGAGCTGAGGAACATGGGTAGTAAAGGAAGACTCTGTGAGCAGGGGATGGCTTAAGGGTAGACAAACCACGGTGTTTGGAATGGGGAATCTCGAGTCATGATTTATGCGTCTTTTCCGCCTCCCTCCCTCACTCCCTCTCTCCCTCGCTCGTATAATGGTCCTCGTAACCCAAGGTTGTTCAGCGTACTCTCCGCTGCCGACCTGACCCGTTAGTGTGTGTGTGTGTGTAGTAGTAGTAGTAGTGTGGGAGGCTTAGCCTGCCTCCATGGACGTAGACGAGGAACGAAAAGGGTATAATATCACTGTCCTCCAGCAGAGAACATCGCCAGAGACCATCATCAGGTTAAAAGTCATTTGACTCTCCCACTTTACGCGCACACGCACATTAGCTCTGTGATGTCTGGACCTTGCGACGCCCAGTGTGGACTCCAGGGCACATGCTCGCCTTCCAGGCAATGCCTCTTGGGAAGCACGAATCCAGAAATTTCATTTTCCGTTACAATAGAAAGTGTAATGGCTTCCCATTGCCGCCACGGATCCAATTTGCCGAGAAACATTGAGAAACACGTCTCATGGTTAATGCCGTCATTAAAAGTCATGTATCTTCATTCAGTATCGTAACTTTCAGCGGTTTTTATCCATTTTTCCTTTGTAATACATGGGACGATTCAGTACCATCATGGGACAATTCAGTACCATCATGGGACGATTCAGTACCATCATGGGACAATTCAGTACCATCATGGGACGATTCAGTACCATCATGGGACGATTCACTACCGTCATGGGACAATTCAGTACCGTCATGGGACAATTCAGTACCGTCATGGGATAATTCAGTACCATCATGGGACGATTCAGTACCATCATGGGACGATTCACTACCATCATGGGACGTAAGGGTGTCACAGAGTCGGCAGAGCCTGGGTATAAGGCATGGATGACCGAGACTATTATGAAAAAAAATGTATTGCAATGTAGATTATGTATCACACTGTAGATTATGTATCACACTGTAGATTATGTATCACACTGTAGATTATGTATCACACTGTAGATTATGTATCACACTGTAGATTAATCAGGCGAGCGTTTCGACACACGGGAAAACGTCAGTGCTACAGCGGGTATCGAAGGCTGACGAATGGGTGTTCCTTTACCCAACAGACCTAAGATAATAATAATAAAAAAAATGGCTGGAAACCTCTTAACATGCATTTTTTTTCTTCGAAACTTATCAAATTGTTTCTGTCTGTCTCCTCCTCCTCCTCCTCCTCTTCCTTCCCCTGGAAAGTTCGTCTCCAGCGATGTCCTCAGTGCGCTTCACTCTTATGAAGCTGGTACAGCCAACATAGATCAGCCATTTATAGATAGATAGATAGAGAGAGAGAGAGAGAGAGAGAGAGAGAGAGAGAGAGAGAGAGAGAGAGAGAGAGAGAGAGAGGTACTTAACCACTTAGTGTTTGGATGTGAGGGGACCATCATTAGGTTACAGTGTTAATGGCTGCTACGTTGGTCCTTTTAAAAATGATGGAAGTCATTCCCCTTGATGGGTTCGTCCTATTCGCGTACTCTTTACTTGCCTGAGTCGTCTTGAGAAGCCTCATCTTATTCCCGTTTCGTGAGGATTCCAACAATGTCATGTCCCTTCATTTTCCACAAAGCTGTACTGCTTCCCCTGAGACTTAGCTCTTTGCCTGAACGTGTCTGTCTGCTGCAGAGGAGGGGCCCGTGGTCGTCTCGGGTGTGCCTGTGAGTTGATTAATCTTGTGGCTCGTCCATCATGATTCCCTACACCTCGGTTCTGCTGGATGATGAGCATATTATTCATGATACTTAACCTGGTTTTATGTATTGCGATTCATCATGATTTATCGCCCCGTGGCAATAATTGATCAGACGTGTGCGCTGGCGGGCGTGAACGTTTCTTCCCTGTTCGCTACACTGTGTATTTATATATATATATATATATATATATATATATATATATATATATATATATATATATATATATATAATGTATTTTTTTCTTAGTCTTATACCACTCTGCTCTCCCGTTTATCTCCCTCCATCTGTCTGTCTTCTGTCAATATCCTCCTCCTTCCTTATTCTTCCCCCTTTCCCCATTATCTTTCCTCCCTCCCTTCCTTATATTTTCCCTCCTCTCTCTCTCTTTATTTCCTCGATCTTTCTTCCCCCTTCTCTCTCCCAGCATCTTCTGTTCCCCTCCCTCTATCTTCCCCTTCTCCTTACATCTTCTCTCTTTTTCTTACTATCTCACCTCTTTTCCCTTTTATTTTCCCTCCTCTCCCTCCATCTTCCCTCACCTCTCACCTTCTCACAGCTACACCCCTTCATTTATTAATCTCAACCCTCTTTATTTTCCCGCCTCGTCTTTGCTAAATCTTGTATCTTCCCTCCTCGTCTTCACCAAATCCGACTCTAACCTTTAATCTACTCCCTGTCTGTAATCCCTAACTCGCAGAGAGTCGTGTTCGTGGGGGTGTGTGTTGGGGGGGATTACTGGAGATTACAGATAACCGCGGACAATGGCAGAACAGTAATCCTTTCAAGAGAAACTGGTGAAGAGAGAGAGAGGAAGGTATTGTGGTGGTGATAATGGTCCATAATGACTCGAGTGATACCAAGGCAACGTTGGTGAATGCTGTGGTGGTGGTGGTGTTGGTGGTGGTGGGGATGTGTCTTGCGACTGTGGTGGTGATGATTTGGAGACGAGGTTTGCCTGATCACTGTTGGTGATGATGAAGTTGGTGTTGGTTTGGTGGCGGGCGAGTGTGGGCCCAGTGTTGGTGAGGAAGGTGGCCCAGTGTTGGTGAGGAGTGAGACCGCGGCAGTGTGCGAGAATAAGTTTCACAAACTGATAATGTTTATGGATAATGGATAATCTGTGCATGATTATGCATCTATTTCCAACCTGTTCGTAAATTGATTTATGATCGAGTTTCATGTTTACGAAAATGGATGATTTTTTTGGCTCTGGGCGTTTAGCATTCTATAAATTGTTTTGAGCTTGCTGTCTGTGATGGGAGTAAATCTGTAAACAAAGGTGAACGGGCCACTTGATTGTCTACCAGACCAGCCAGGCTGTGTGGGGGGCTATGTGAACCAGCCATCTGCGGCTTGCAACAGCTTGGTTGACCAACAAATCCCGGGAAGACTTCACCAGATATTCACCAGTCTTGATTTCAAGTGAGCCTCGTGCAACTCGTGTGTTCGGAGACGGTCACTTGGACGCGTTCCAGTCATCACCACCTGCCTCCCTATGGGGCCCAGGTGTACAGTCACATCATTTGATTGGTGGGGTATCGAACCCCCCTCCTTGCGCACGACGGTACGATCCTTGTACTGGACGGTGCGACCCTTGAGCACGACGGTACGATCCTTGTACTGGACGGTGCGACCCTTGAGCACGACGGTACGGTCCTTGAACAGGACGGTACGACCCTTGAGCACGACGGTACGATCCTTGTACTGGACGGTGCGACCCTTGAGCACGACGGTACGATCCTTGTACTGGACGGTGCGACCCTTGAGCACGACGGTACGATCCTTGTACTGGACGGTGCGACCCTTGAGCACGACGGTACGATCCTTGAACAGGACGGTGCGACCCTTGAGCACGACGGTACGATCCTTGTACTGGACGGTGCGACCCTTGAGCACGACGGTACGATCCTTGTACTGGACGGTGCGACCCTTGAGCACGACGGTACGATCCTTGTACTGGACGGTGCGACCCTTGAGCACGACGGTACGATCCTTGTACTGGACGGTGCGACCCTTGAGCACGACGGTACGATCCTTGTACTGGACGGTGCGACCCTTGAGCACGACGGTACGATCCTTGTACTGGACGGTGCGACCCTTGAGCACGACGGTACGATCCTTGTACTGGACGGTGCGACCCTTGAGCACGACGGTACGATCCTTGTACTGGACGGTGCGACCCTTGAGCACGACGGTACGATCCTTGTACTGGACGGTGCGACCCTTGAGCACGACGGTACGATCCTTGAACTGGACGGTGCGACCCTTGAGCACGACGGTACGATCCTTGTACTGGACGGTGCGACCCTTGAGCACGACGGTACGATCCTTGTACTGGACGGTGCGACCCTTGAGCACGACGGTACGATCCTTGTACTGGACGGTGCGACCCTTGAGCACGACGGTACGATCCTTGTACTGGACGGTGCGACCCTTGAGCACGACGGTACGATCCTTGTACTGGACGGTGCGACCCTTGAGCACGACGGTACGATCCTTGTACTGGACGGTGCGACCCTTGAGCACGACGGTACGATCCTTGTACTGGACGGTGCGACCCTTGAGCACGACGGTACGATCCTTGTACTGGACGGTGCGACCCTTGAGCACGACGGTACGATCCTTGTACTGGACGGTGCGACCCTTGAGCACGACGGTACGATCCTTGTACTGGACGGTGCGACCCTTGAGCACGACGGTACGATCCTTGTACTGGACGGTGCGACCCTTGAGCACGACGGTACGATCCTTGTACTGGACGGTGCGACCCTTGAGCACGACGGTACGATCCTTGTACTGGACGGTGCGACCCTTGAGCACGACGGTACGATCCTTGTACTGGACGGTGCGACCCTTGAGCACGACGGTACGATCCTTGTACTGGACGGTGCGACCCTTGAGCACGACGGTACGATCCTTGTACTGGACGGTGCGACCCTTGAGCACGACGGTACGATCCTTGTACTGGACGGTGCGACCCTTGAGCACGACGGTACGATCCTTGTACTGGACGGTGCGACCCTTGAGCACGACGGTACGATCCTTGTACTGGACGGTGCGACCCTTGAGCACGACGGTACGATCCTTGTACTGGACGGTGCGACCCTTGAGCACGACGGTACGATCCTTGTACTGGACGGTGCGACCCTTGAGCACGACGGTACGATCCTTGTACTGGACGGTGCGACCCTTGAGCACGACGGTACGATCCTTGTACTGGACGGTGCGACCCTTGAGCACGACGGTACGATCCTTGTACTGGACGGTGCGACCCTTGAGCACGACGGTACGATCCTTGTACTGGACGGTGCGACCCTTGAGCACGACGGTACGATCCTTGTACTGGACGGTGCGACCCTTGAGCACGACGGTACGATCCTTGTACTGGACGGTGCGACCCTTGAGCACGACGGTACGATCCTTGTACTGGACGGTGCGACCCTTGAGCACGACGGTACGATCCTTGTACTGGACGGTGCGACCCTTGAGCACGACGGTACGATCCTTGTACTGGACGGTGCGACCCTTGAGCACGACGGTACGATCCTTGTACTGGACGGTGCGACCCTTGAGCACGACGGTACGATCCTTGTACTGGACGGTGCGACCCTTGAGCACGACGGTACGATCCTTGTACTGGACGGTGCGACCCTTGAGCACGACGGTACGATCCTTGTACTGGACGGTGCGACCCTTGAGCACGACGGTACGATCCTTGTACTGGACGGTGCGACCCTTGAGCACGACGGTACGATCCTTGTACTGGACGGTGCGACCCTTGAGCACGACGGTACGATCCTTGTACTGGACGGTGCGACCCTTGAGCACGACGGTACGATCCTTGTACTGGACGGTGCGACCCTTGAGCACGACGGTACGATCCTTGTACTGGACGGTGCGACCCTTGAGCACGACGGTACGATCCTTGTACTGGACGGTGCGACCCTTGAGCACGACGGTACGATCCTTGTACTGGACGGTGCGACCCTTGAGCACGACGGTACGATCCTTGTACTGGACGGTGCGACCCTTGAGCACGACGGTACGATCCTTGTACTGGACGGTGCGACCCTTGAGCACGACGGTACGATCCTTGTACTGGACGGTGCGACCCTTGAGCACGACGGTACGATCCTTGTACTGGACGGTGCGACCCTTGAGCACGACGGTACGATCCTTGTACTGGACGGTGCGACCCTTGAGCACGACGGTACGATCCTTGTACTGGACGGTGCGACCCTTGAGCACGACGGTACGATCCTTGTACTGGACGGTGCGACCCTTGAGCACGACGGTACGATCCTTGTACTGGACGGTGCGACCCTTGAGCACGACGGTACGATCCTTGTACTGGACGGTGCGACCCTTGAGCACGACGGTACGATCCTTGTACTGGACGGTGCGACCCTTGAGCACGACGGTACGATCCTTGTACTGGACGGTGCGACCCTTGAGCACGACGGTACGATCCTTGTACTGGACGGTGCGACCCTTGAGCACGACGGTACGATCCTTGTACTGGACGGTGCGACCCTTGAGCACGACGGTACGATCCTTGTACTGGACGGTGCGACCCTTGAGCACGACGGTACGATCCTTGTACTGGACGGTGCGACCCTTGAGCACGACGGTACGATCCTTGTACTGGACGGTGCGACCCTTGAGCACGACGGTACGATCCTTGTACTGGACGGTGCGACCCTTGAGCACGACGGTACGATCCTTGTACTGGACGGTGCGACCCTTGAGCACGACGGTACGATCCTTGTACTGGACGGTGCGACCCTTGAGCACGACGGTACGATCCTTGTACTGGACGGTGCGACCCTTGAGCACGACGGTACGATCCTTGTACTGGACGGTGCGACCCTTGAGCACGACGGTACGATCCTTGTACTGGACGGTGCGACCCTTGAGCACGACGGTACGATCCTTGTACTGGACGGTGCGACCCTTGAGCACGACGGTACGATCCTTGTACTGGACGGTGCGACCCTTGAGCACGACGGTACGATCCTTGTACTGGACGGTGCGACCCTTGAGCACGACGGTACGATCCTTGTACTGGACGGTGCGACCCTTGAGCACGACGGTACGATCCTTGTACTGGACGGTGCGACCCTTGAGCACGACGGTACGATCCTTGTACTGGACGGTGCGACCCTTGAGCACGACGGTACGATCCTTGTACTGGACGGTGCGACCCTTGAGCACGACGGTACGATCCTTGTACTGGACGGTGCGACCCTTGAGCACGACGGTACGATCCTTGTACTGGACGGTGCGACCCTTGAGCACGACGGTACGATCCTTGTACTGGACGGTGCGACCCTTGAGCACGACGGTACGATCCTTGTACTGGACGGTGCGACCCTTGAGCACGACGGTACGATCCTTGTACTGGACGGTGCGACCCTTGAGCACGACGGTACGATCCTTGTACTGGACGGTGCGACCCTTGAGCACGACGGTACGATCCTTGTACTGGACGGTGCGACCCTTGAGCACGACGGTACGATCCTTGTACTGGACGGTGCGACCCTTGAGCACGACGGTACGATCCTTGTACTGGACGGTGCGACCCTTGAGCACGACGGTACGATCCTTGTACTGGACGGTGCGACCCTTGAGCACGACGGTACGATCCTTGTACTGGACGGTGCGACCCTTGAGCACGACGGTACGATCCTTGTACTGGACGGTGCGACCCTTGAGCACGACGGTACGATCCTTGTACTGGACGGTGCGACCCTTGAGCACGACGGTACGATCCTTGTACTGGACGGTGCGACCCTTGAGCACGACGGTACGATCCTTGTACTGGACGGTGCGACCCTTGAGCACGACGGTACGATCCTTGTACTGGACGGTGCGACCCTTGAGCACGACGGTACGATCCTTGTACTGGACGGTGCGACCCTTGAGCACGACGGTACGATCCTTGTACTGGACGGTGCGACCCTTGAGCACGACGGTACGATCCTTGTACTGGACGGTGCGACCCTTGAGCACGACGGTACGATCCTTGTACTGGACGGTGCGACCCTTGAGCACGACGGTACGATCCTTGTACTGGACGGTGCGACCCTTGAGCACGACGGTACGATCCTTGTACTGGACGGTGCGACCCTTGAGCACGACGGTACGATCCTTGTACTGGACGGTGCGACCCTTGAGCACGACGGTACGATCCTTGTACTGGACGGTGCGACCCTTGAGCACGACGGTACGATCCTTGTACTGGACGGTGCGACCCTTGAGCACGACGGTACGATCCTTGTACTGGACGGTGCGACCCTTGAGCACGACGGTACGATCCTTGTACTGGACGGTGCGACCCTTGAGCACGACGGTACGATCCTTGTACTGGACGGTGCGACCCTTGAGCACGACGGTACGATCCTTGTACTGGACGGTGCGACCCTTGAGCATGCGAGTGATATCTATATATATTTATTTATCTATCTAGGTATCTGTCTATCTATCTATCTATCTATCTATCTGTCTATATATATATATATATATATATATATATATATATATATATATATATATATATATATATTTTCTCTGGGGATAGGGGAGAAAGAATACTTCCCACGTATTCCCTGCGTGTCGTAGAAGGCGACTAAAAGGGAAGGGAGCGGGGGGCTGGAAATCCTCCCCTCTCAGTTTTTTTTTTAATTTTCCAAAAGAAGGAACAGAGAAGGGGGCCAGGTGAGGATGTTCCCTCAAAGGTCCAGTCCTCTGTTCTTAACGCTACCTCGCTAACGCGGGAAATGGCGAATAGTATAAAAAAAGAAAAAAAAAAAAAAATATATATATATATATATATATATATATATATATATATATATATATATATATATATATATATATTCTTATGAGTCCACGGGGAAAATGAAATACAATAAGTTCCCAAGTGCACTTTCGTGTAATCATCACATCATCAGGGGAGACACAAGAAAGAAATATAAGTCTGCTGATATACAACGAAGAGACGTAGCTAGGACACCATTTGGTAAACAAGTGATTGTCCATGACAGACAACGAGCGTATCATAATTGTTCGCTATTTCCCCCCACGTGAGCGAAGTAAAGTCCAGACCAGATCTTCATTTAGCTCTTTCCTCTGTTCCATCTGTTGGACAGTAATACAAGAGAGGAGGATTTTCTAGCCCGATGTAAGACAGAAATACCGATGTAAATAAGAGGTTAATATGAATGACCTTGTGTGACACTGGGGTGTCTCTGTACTGGTATGAAACACGTTACACAGTTTATATATATATATATATATATATATATATATATATATATATATATATATATACCTTGTACTAGGCAGACAGTATGAATTATGTACATGTGTATATATGTATACGTCTGTGTTGTGTGTATATATATATATATATATATGTATATGTTGAGATGTATAGGTATGTATATTTGCGTGTGTGGACGTGTATGTATATACATGTGTATGTGGGTGGGTTGGGCCATTCTTTCGTCTGTTTCCTTGCGCTACCTCGCTAACGCGGGAGACAGCGACAAAGCAAATAA
>NC_092237.1:12807300-12817300 GCF_036320965.1 Panulirus ornatus
CGTGTTCAAGGATTGTACCGTCGTAGTCTTCAAGGATAGTACCGTCGTCGTGTTCAAGGATCGTACCGTCGTCGTGTTCAAGGATCGTACTGTCGTCGTGTTCAAGGATGGTACCGTCGTCGTGTTCAAGGATCGTACCGTCGCCGTGTTCAAGGATCGTACCGTCGTCGTGTTCAAGGATCGTACCGTTCGCCGTGTTCAAGGATCGTACCGTCGCCTTCTTCAAAGATTGTACCGTCGCCTTGTTCAAGGATCGTACCGTCGCCGTGTTCAAGGATCGTACCGTCGCCGTGTTCAAGGATTGTACCGTCGTAGTCTTCAAGGATCGTACCGTCGTCGTGTTCAAGGATCGTACCGTTCGCCGTGTTCAAGGATCGTACCGTCGTCGTGTTCAAGGATCGTACCGTTCGCCGTGTTCAAGGATCGTACCGTTCGCCGTGTTCAAGGATCGTACCGTCGTCGTGTTCAAGGATCGTACCGTCGCCGTGTTCAAGGATCGTACCGTCGCCTTCTTCAAGGATCGTACCGTTCGCCGTGTTCAAGGATCGTACCGTTCGCCGTGTTCAAGGATCGTACCGTCGCCGTGTTCAAGGATCGTACCGTCGTCGTGTTCAAGGATCGTACCGTCGCCGTGTTCAAGGATCGTACCGTCGCCTTCTTCAAGGATCGTACCGTTCGCCGTGTTCAAGGATCGTACCGTCGCCTTCTTCAAGGATCGTACCGTTCGTCGTGTTCAAGGATCGTACCGTCGTCGTGTTCAAGGATCGTACCGTTCGCCGTGTTCAAGGATCGTACCGTCGTCGTGTTCAAGGATCGTACCGTCGCCGTGTTCAAGGATCGTACCGTCGCCGTGTTCAAGGATCGTACCGTCGTCGTGTTCAAGGATCGTACCGTTCGCCGTGTTCAAGGATCGTACCGTCGCCTTCTTCAAGGATCGTACCGTCGCCGTGTTCAAGGATCGTACCGTCGCCGTGTTCAAGGATCGTACCGTCATACCACAAGGCATTTTTGGAACTTAGTACAACTTTATTTAATCATCATCTTCAATGTGGCTTTGGTCTGGAAACTTGTGTACAATACGTCTAATATTAAACCCAAATTAATCATAGAAAATATTAACAGCTGTAACTGAAGTATTCCAGTATTAAAACCCGTTACCTCCCTGTGGAGGCTGTATATAACGGGTCTTGTGTTAAACATAAGCAGAGGGAGCTCATGGGAGAGACTCTATCCCCTCCATGTTTCTTGTGTTGTTTACGACACCCGATATGTGTATAGTGTGTAAACATAACGTGGAAAGTATCTTAACGTGTATATGTAGTGTGTAAACCTACCATGTGAAAATGTGGGAACGTGTATGTGTGTGTGTGCGTGTGTGTGCATTAAATAACTCGTAACGTGTAAATATAGTATGTAAACTGCACTAATGCGTAAATGTAGAGTGCAAACTCTCTTAACGTGTAAACGTAGTTTGTAAACCCTGTCACTGTGTGAATATAGAGTGTAAACCTCCATAACGTTATAGTGTTTGAAACACCTTTGATGTTCTGATGTAGCGTCTCAACTTTTCCAACCCGTACGTACATGGCATAGGCCATCATAACTATCAAGTGTGGTGTTTTGAGTTCCCTCAAGTGTAGATATAGACAGGCATTTGTCTTCTCGTATAATGGGCGCCGTTTCTCTGGGAGATGATGGGGGCTGTGTCAACCCATCAGACTGTGTGTAATAAACGTATCCGTTCCCAGTGTTTAACAGCACCAGCACGGCACACAGACACACACACACACACACACACACACACACACACACACACACACACACATATACCCTGGATATAACACGTCAGCGGTGGCCCAGAGATCGAACCCGAGTTCGCGGACGTCCTCCAGCTGCGCGCTGGGCCCACTGCGCCACGCAGCCTGACGTCATTGATTTCATGTCCAAGAAAATTGAGCATTTTTTTTTTTTCCTTCCTTTTTTTTTTCCACCCCGAACTGTGACGCTAATTGTTTTAGTCATTGGGATTAGTTCTGGGGATGAACATCAATAATCGATGAGTTAAAAAAAAATGGTCTCTTTATAACCCACTTTCCACAATAATGATGAAAGCCGAGTGTGACGTGATTTTATTTACCTCACAGTTTATACTTTAATTAAGTCGTAAAGTAGAGAGTACGTTTTTTATGCACACTTATAGCTTACATAATAAGGATATTTGATCGAATATTGGTCCAGGAAGTTTTGTTGGCTGGAAGTTGAGAATATTATTTTCTTTTTTTTTTTATCCCTTCGTTCAGTCAGTCTTATATTTTTTTCCCGTTCGGTAGTGTGAGACCAGAAGGATCGTGTGGATACCATCAGTCACTCTGGGGCTGTGAAAGTCAGTGACCCTCATGATCAGTCAGTCTGGGCCTCTGACAGTCAGCGGCTTCAGTCGACCCGAGGAGATCTTAAGGGATCAGTCAGTCCGGGAGGGGGGGGGGGGCCTTAGGATGAAAGGAGAGGGAGTTCAGTCCGTCAGGGATCACGAACGAGTCCTTAAGGCCTTTTGAAGACAGTCTATGACTGGGTGGGAACCATCTGTATGGGGCCTTTCGGTCAGGTGATCACGTATGTTCAGAGTCGGGGGGAAGTCTGTTGGTTGGTTCAGTCAGTATGGGCTCAAAGTACATTTAAGTCATAAGTAGTCTTGAGTCAGGGAGAATATTCTAAGAGTCGGTCAGCCTGCAGTCAGAAAAAGGTATTTGGGGTGGGGGGTCTGGCCTGAGTTAGTTGAGGGGTCAGCAAATATTTTTCGGGTTATTCAATTTAGGGTCAGGAGGAGTATTGTAGTGGGTCCAGCCAATCTGGGGTTAGTTTAGACAATGGTCAGAAGGAATCTTCTCCACGTACACTTACGCAACATGGCTTGAGACCTAACCGGTCCTCTGCCACGCTCCACACACACACACTTCACACAGCTCATCCTAGATGGCTTCATCCTGCCCAAAGTTCTCTTACCACCTATTCCCCACCCGCACAGTAATAGTAGCAATAGACATCAACAAAGCATTTGACACTGTCACCTGATATAGCCTCACATAAATGCTACTTGGCACCATCCTCCATAACAGGGACAGAATGTGTTTGGCCAAATTGACAGCTGGCCGCCAAGCCAGAGTCACTGACAAAGGCTTCACCTCTAAAACACTTAAGCTCTACAGTGGAGTTCCCCAAGGAGCAGTTCTCTCTCCAGCTTTCTTCGGTCACTGCCAGCACGACCTCCCATTACCACCTCCAGACTGCAGTATGAAAGTCCTCTCATATCATGGACTTGTTTTGGAGTGAGGGAGGTCCTGGACGAGACAGTAGTCCCGTTCCTCAAGAGACTGTGCTATAAGCTTGACGAAGGTGAATTCCTCCATTTGCAGTGTCACCACAGAAAGATGTTTACTATTGTGATAACTTCTGCGTTTCTTAAGCGTATGTGATTGTAACCAGATGCGTCCCGATTTCGACGTACAGTAAAAATTGACATTTTTTTTTGCTTTCTTCTTATATTTGCGTAAGACAAAAAAAAAATGTTGTTACGCCTGACTGTATGTATGATGTTCTTAATCACATGTAATGCGAAATTGGTACTTAATCTCTTGAGTATGATGATACGACCATTGACTACGACCCTCCTACACCACAGCACGACCCTGGAAGATGATGGTGCAGCCAATGGTTACGATGGGCTGGTATTTTTGACCCGACACTTAAGTGTCAATTGAAAAGCCAGGTGATCATACCCAAGGGGCGTAACGTCGTGCTTCAAGTGGCTGGGTGTTGTAGACGAACGGCCTCTGTCAGCCGCCGATCTGGCCCAGTGCAGTAGGAGGCAGGAGAATCTGTGTGTGTGTGTGTGTGTGTGTGTGTGTGTGTGTGTGTGTGTGTGTGTGTGTGTTATGGAGGAGAATACGAGGAATTGTGTGGCGGCTTTGGTGAGGAAGGAGGTGATGGAAGGGATGTGTGGTGAGGTGGTATTTATGATGGTGAGGGAGTATGTTGTACTGATGATGGTGGTGGGAGAGAGGTGTGGTGATAGTGGTGGTGAAGGTGGGTGTATGTGGCTTTACTCATGAGAGACAGGTGTGTCGTCTAATGTTATTAGTGAAAGGGTTGGTGTGGTATGCGGTGGTGGTGACGTGGCATGTGGTGAAAGGGGGATGGGGTATGTATAGAGTGTTAGTTAATGATGGTAAGGGAGGGAGGAATGTGGTGAGAGTGACGGGAAGGAAGAGGGAACGTAAATGGTGTTAGTACTATGGGGTTGAGAGGTGCTTGTGATGGTACCAGATGGAAGGAGTGTGTGGTTGTGATTGTAAAGGGGTAAAAGTAGTGATGGTGGTTACTGTAGGGGGTATGCAGTGAGGTGGTGACTGTATAGAGTGATGATGGTGACTGTAGGGGGTTTGTAGCGATGGTGGTAATTGTAGGGGGTTTGTAGTGATGGATGTGACTGTAGGGGGTATGTAGAGATGGCGGTGACTTTGGCATAAGTAGTGATGGTTGTGACTGTAGGGGGTATGAAGTGATGGTGGTGAGTGTAGTGGACAGCTTAAAGATGGCTGTGATTTTAGAGGTTATGTAGCAGTATGTAATACGTACAGAATAAAAGGTAAATGTCGTACATTTTGAAGTTAATCAATACAGTATCATAATGATCTTGAATATCTAATGTGTTGACGTGTCAGACTCCTCATGTGAGAGGAGAGAGGAGGAGATACTGGAACTGTTAGGGATCTGAGAACCGGTAAATTCCATCAGCAGGACGTAATGATGGAGACGCTATCACTTGGCCGTCATTGAGACCACAATAGCCGGCTGGCTGGGTTCCAGGTCCGGTTATATAGCACTGGCCAGGCGGGTGCCAGATTCTTGCAAATGGCGCAGTGTTTGAGGGTTTCGTCCACTGATAAACTTGACAGAATCATCACCCCTTTTTTTTTCCACTCCTTTTTCGCCAATTGATGTTTAGCCACATATGTATATTTGTATGTATTATATGGTCTGGGACGGGTTTATGTAGTTTTAAGGTTGTCAGACACGAATGTCACGACGCCATTCACACGAGAACTGGAGCGGATATGAACTCATTTACGGTTGGCTTAAGTTGGAGTAAAATTTCCTGTTCCCATTCTATTGGAGATGATGATTATGTCGCGCCAACTGATGTGTTCTTCGTCAAGGGCTAACCCTAAGCCCCATAGAGTGGTGCCAGTATTGGATTATTCAAGTCTGTTGGCCTCTTGTGGACACGACGCCACTCCCCTCTCCTGAAGAAGAGGATGAGGAGACGCCTCTGATTCTCAGAGGCGAAGTTGTAATGTAATATCGTCTCAACGAAACGATCGCCTTCCTCCAATTAAAGCTGTTGTGTTTTCAAATGCTCACACGAGACGGGAAGTGCACTCTGTTGCTTCACCGGTCCCTCGTGTTCCTGAGGCTGGTGGAGTTTTGTTTTCCCAGCCGAAATTGTTTGACGTTCAGGGCACCGACAGCCCTTTCATCATACCTGTTGAATGGTCACGACCCTTCAGGCACTGTGGATCATCGTTTTCCTCCATCGGATGACGCTCGCAAGCCGGGAAGGGCGCAGAGTCGCCAGCCTGCTTCTGTTCGCGTCGTATATGCCAGGTGTTTGGGAATGGGGGCCGCGCCCTTCACTACCTGACGCTGATGAGGACGGTTGACGACGCACCCGCGTCGTGAGTTCGCAGAAGCAAGTGCTCAGTGCGTTGAAGAGAGGCGTATGGTATGTCTCGCAGGACCTAATAAGGGGAGGGCTTTATCTGGCTCTCGGGTGAGAGAGAGGACACCATGCGTGCCGTTGTCAAGAACCTGTCTGTTCCTCCCTACAGGAGCCAAGGGTGGGGATGGAAAGAACCTGTCGGTCAACAGCATCCTTCGAGTCGTTCGGGAGGTGGGGGAGCACAAACCTTTCTTTCGAAGTACCGGACGATCTGATCACTAGACCGGGTCTTCCTGGAATGCAGTGGATGTTTAGGATCTCTTATAGCGTCAAGTGACTTGGCATGGGAGTATAGAACTACCTCTCTTAGAAGCTCTCACTTCAAGTATCGTGAAGAACTAAGGCCATCTCTTCCCTGCACACTTGACGTACTATGGAAAGGCGAACCCAACACCCTGGAAGGGTAGGATGAACTAAACAATCCAGGACCAGTAATCCAACTTCGCAATACCCTGGAAGCTGGTGACTGCTGATTGCTCTGTGTAACTGTATTTCGTCGCCCTCAAATATCGTTTGCGTTATTCTGCAACGTCCATTTTCAATTTCCTCATTGTTGTATGCAATATATATCGTCTCTGTCAACTCTGAACTTTCCTTTTTCTATTCGTTCCCTTTTGTATCCGGTCTCTTGTATAGGTAACGAAGTATATACGACTTGTACCCTCCTGATCTGCGTCTGTTCATATATCCTGGACTGTCTGTACGTGATGTGCTTAAGCCATCGTGAACAAAGCTGGATCAAAACTCAGTTTTATGTGAGCCCCCCTTTGCATACGTTTAATACAGGTGAATATAGCTAGTCTGAAATGTCTCGTACTGAGTTTTTTGACCACCTTGGTATATATATATATATATATATATATATATTATAATGAAGGAACAGAGGAAGGGGCCAAGTGAGGATATTTCCTCAAAGGCTCAGTCCTCTGTTCTTAACGCTACCTTGCTGACGTGGGAAATGGCGAATAGTAAAAAGAAAAAAAAGAAATATATATATATATATATATATATATATATATATATATATATATATATATATATATATATATATATATATATATATGTGTGTGTGTGTGTGTGTGTGTGTGCGTGTGTGTGTGTGTGTGTGTGTGTGTGGCAGTCGAAGATAGACGTGATCAAGACCATGTCGCTGCTACTCGTTTTCCTGTTGTGTTGGTCTGTACACGTTTGTGTGTGTGTGTGTGTCCTTCCTGTTTTTTTTTGTCTTCGTCTGAGTGGTTCTATCTGTTTGTTTGTCTTTACCATGTCTGTGCGTGACATGCATCTGTGAATGTGTGTGTGTGTGTGTGTGTGTGTGTGTGTATGTGTGTGTGTGTGTGTGTGTGTGTGTGTGTGTGTGTGTGTGTGGGAGGGGACGAAGACATAAATCATTGGAAAGTTTGTGTGGTCATATTTGCAGATTAGTGTTCCCGATCATGGACTCAAGATTTAATGTGGACCGAGACCCGCCTGTCGCTCAGCCGTCCCGTCGAGACGTCTGTCCCCACATACAGACCTCCGTTGAGACGTCTGTCCCCACATACAGACCTCCGTTGAGACGTCTGTCCCCACATACAGACCTCCGTTGAGTCGTCTGTCCCCACATACAGACCTCCGTTGAGTCGTCTGTCCCCACATACAGACCTCCGTCGAGACGTCTGTCCCCACATACAGACCTCCGTCGAGACGTCTGTCCCCACATACAGACCTCCGTCGAGACGTCTGTCCCCACATACAGACCTCCGTCGAGACGTCTGTCCCCACATACAGACCTCCGTTGAGACGTCTGTCCCCACATACAGACCTCCGTTGAGACGTCTGTCCCCACATACAGACCTCCGTTGAGACGTCTGTCCCCACATACAGACCTCCGTTCAGACGTCTGTCCCCACATACAGACCCCCGTTGAGACGTCTGTCCCCACATACAGACCTCCGTTGAGATGTCTCTGTTTACAGACCATCCCGTTGAGATGTCTGTCCCACACACAGACCTCCCTCTGAGACATCTGTCCCCACACTCACACCCCCCTCTGAGACGTCTGTCCCCACATACAGACCACCCGTTGCCGAGAATGTCCCCCCACACACAGACCTCCCTTTGAGACGTCTGTCCTCACATACAAAACTTTAATCCTGTGATAACATCATCTACTCTGCTACTCCTGTACTGTACATTCCCTCCCACACCACCGCCAAACCAGAGAGACAGACATCGTCTCCCTGGTGGCAACCGATCGCATTGATATAAGACAGTATATGATTATGTAAATCATGAACATACTGGGACATTGGCCGTTTTTTTGTTGTTTCTTTCTTTCCTGGGCAGCCAGAGCGAATCGTCCCTTGCAGACACCAGCGCGAACGCAAAGGAATGATCGTGCCCTCACTTTTAAGGACCAAATCTGTGTTTACTGTTAACATTTTTGGTTCGCCTCGACATCCAGACGCACAGTCTCCTCTCTCTCCCTCTCCCTCTCTCTCTTCTCTTCTCTTCTCTTCTCTTCTCTTCTCTTCTCTTCTCTTCTCTCTCTCTCTCTCTCTCTCTCTCTCTCTCTCTCTCTCTCTCTCTCTCTCTCTCTCTCTCTCTCTGAGTATATTCCATTTACACACACATACAGTTCCTCCTCCTCCTTCTCCTACCCTCGTTCACTGCTGCCTCATCCCACACCTCCTCCCGGAGGAGAGCAGGTGTTGGGATAAAGGGTTACAGGTCGTCGCCTCGTCAGCCGACACTCGGCCAGCGACAGAGGACTTAGGAGGAGGAGGAGAAGGAGGAGGAGGAAGCAGCAGTAGCAGCAGCAGCTGCAGCAGCTCCTCCTCCTCCTCCTCCTCCTCCTCCTCCTCCTCCTCCTCCTCCTCCTCCTCCTCTCGCCTGGTAGCGAGACAGTATGCAGCGTCGGCAGATACAGACCCGAGATCCATCGCGCCGTCTTAAGGGTAATGTTTTTTAAGGAGTATTTTAGAAGACTTCGGTCCCCTGAGAGAGGAGAGATGTAGAAATCCGGCCAGTTTTTTTTTTCTCATTTTTTTTTTCTTCCGATGTGGAGAGAAAAAAAGAAAAGGATGTTGAAGTGAATGGTATGGATTTTAATCAAGATGTTAAGTACTTTGGTGTAAAGTGAAAGTTTTGTAGTGTAAAAGAGAAGGAAGAATACTTAAACGAGAAGGGAGAGGAGAAAAAGAGAGAGTATGATATGAAAGGTCAGTTTTCGAACACCCAGAACATACGAACGGTGAGTTATGCAGATGATTAATCTACCCAACGCACACGAGGCGTTGAGGTCCGTCAGGAGCATTATGAGAGACCCGGCAAGACGTGGCCATAAGGCCAGGCGGCGAGGCTTATAAACAACCAACAAAGCCCCCACTGACACGCGAGATGACGGGGGTGACACGCTTAGATATCTCCCCATGGTTCCTGGGGAGGGGAGAGAGATGGTATGTATAGCTTTATCCCCCCGTGGCCTTGTGAGCAGGGAGGGCCATTTGGTCAGGGGAGGTAAAAGAGAACTCGATTATCCTCGTCATGCTACGAATGACTCTACCAGGGAGGGAGGATGCGCCAAGGAGCGCTTCATGCACACGCTACGCGCAGCTGCACGACTGGAGCCATTCACAGTGTGCAGTACACTAACCTCTTTTTTTTTTTTTTGTATACACAGAGACGGACATGGCGCGGGTAAAACATGCCCCCAATCAAGGCCAACTCGGGTGAAAGGAGAGAAGTGAGAGGAAGAGGAGGTAGAAATTTATGAAGAGCCCTGCAGGTTGTTGTAGACATGGGAAGGAAGGTTATACGAAGAGGGAAAGACGAAGGAAGGAAGAGACTTCCACAGCTTAGCAGTTTAAGGGAAAGAGGAGGTATCACACCCTCTCTGTAGCTTCTCAGAAACGAGTCAAAGAACTCACATGCCGTGGACATTCATGATTACCTTGTCTTAGCCTCATAGGATTTCTTCGCCTACGTACAATAGATAGAATGAGGAAGACAGTGCAATGAAATATACAAACATGAGTGTGTAATAACTTATTTGTTTTGTCCCCTATATGGGGATGGCGTTTTGCATTCGTAGGGGCGCCCCATCTCTTGAACATTCTCTCCTATCGTGCAACTTAATGCATTTCTATATGTCGTCTTTGATAACCATATCTTATTTCATTCCATTCTCCCACCACTCTTATATTATCAAAGTACCTTCCCACATCTTTCCTAACAAGT
>NC_092237.1:12822300-13027300 GCF_036320965.1 Panulirus ornatus
CAAAGGAATATAAGATTCGTGTATGACAGGCGGTTCACTCATGTATAACTTCGTGCTTACGTGACGTGAGGTTCATTTATGAGTTTTCTGACCCCAAGGAAATCTCATGATTCTTGTGGGAGATGGTGTAACTGGGCGTCAGGATAGCAGTAACAGTATCCTAAGGTGGTGAGTGTGTGAGTGACATGATCGGGTGGTCTGCCCAGATGGAAGATACAGGTGAGAGAGCCACACACATCATGCGTGTGGGCGTTCGTGTGCCTTCCTGTCTGTCTGTATTTAGAATCATTGCTTCCTGCTCCAGGGGTCCCTTCTATCTTTATGAGACTCCTGCAGCGCTCAGGAGGCCAGCCACGTCCACTGGTCAAGACCATAGTTCATAAAGTGTCGGTGGTGTTGTGTTTTCGACCGGGCACCGAGAGTGCAGGACAATGAGAGTAGTAAATGCTCGTTTTTGTTTTTGTTTTTCAATTTGGTAGCTGTACTGCTGGCATGAAGTAATCATGGGATATGTTGAAATGATGTTGGTAGTGTTGTAGAGGCGGACGCTATCCAGAGCGTGGACGGAGAAAGTGTGACTTGGGTTTGTCTAGGGAGTGTGGATTCTGATGGGTGTATAATGTGGTCTTCATGACTTCTGACTCGGAAAGTCGGTTGTTTAGTAGTGCTTGTCGGGTTAGGTTAGTGTGTATGTGGGATCTGTGAGTAGAGGTTACTTTCTGTCACTGTTATGAGGATATATATATGTGAATGTGTGTGTGTGTGTGTGTGTGTGTGTGTGTGTGTGTGTGTGTGAGTGAGTGTGTCAATTTATCCTCGCGTACATTTTCGATACAAACGCGAATAGAAGCACAATTAAGAAACAAAGTACGAAAATTATAAAATGCGTCAGTCATTATTAAGAAAGTATGGAAGGATCTCTCTCACTCTCTCTCTCTCTCTCTCTCTCTCTCTCTCTCTCTCTCTCTCTCTCTCTCTCTCTCTCTCTCTCTCTCTCGCCTGGAAAAAGCAACTTCAAGACGAAGGACTCTCTGTAGGAGCGAGGGAAGGGGGCGGGCGAGAGCTAAGACCCAAGTAACTTTAGGGAAGACGGGTAAACAAGAGTTACGGGACGTGACAGTGAGCGATGAAGAAGTGTGTGTGGGAGGGAGAGAGGGAGGGTAAACCACCAGAGTCCAGCGGCCGTAGCTGATAAGGAAAAGATTACTTGCGGGAGGGAGCGTAAAGCCGGGGAGGGAAATGTTATATGCGGACGTGTGAGGGAACACTGAGTGAGGGAGAAAGTGCAGGGCGTTGGGGGGGGAAAAGATTTTGGCGTGAGAGTTACTGATGGAAGGAGTTTGTTTACATGGCTGGTTAAATGTTCATTGATGGTCGGTTGTTGATAACAGTGTTATTGAATAAGGCTTTTAGATAGTCACTGATATAGAGTTACCGATAAAGGGCATATCTGTCTGGGCTTTTGAGATAAGAATTGAACTGAAAAGTAGATGAGAGATTTAGGTTGGGTTGATGAGAGAGAGGGGAAAAAAAAAAAAAACAGATATGGGATATTTTATCGTTAATTTGCAGTTTTCAGATAAAAGGGAAACATTATCGGAATGGTGTAAGGAAAAAGGAAGATATGATAGACGTAGAGGGAAAAATTTAAGTGAAGTAGTGGGAACCGTTTTAGTCAAAGAGGCGTCTTTAGGCTCCACATGAATAGATGAAAAGACTTTAGAAAAATTTTGTTTGAGTGTCGCCATCACTGTAATTGTGCAGGCCATTTTGAGCAGTGTGGAGTAGGCTTGTACCTTTAAATATATAATAAAGGTGAAATGCATTTGAAAATTACTGGGTGAATTACGTGGCCACTGACCTGTAGATCACTTTCTGAAATACATCTGCATATTGGAAAACGATTGATTAATAACTGGAAACACTTCAGCTTTACTCCAGCTGCGGATTTATTGGATTTATTTCAATAAAAGAATAAATTGAAGGATATTGAGGATCCAGTTATACCCTTGCCCCATATGTATGTGTGTGTGTGGGAGGGATGCGCGTTGACGTGCAGTGGACAGAGATGAAATACCAGATTTCAGAATATATTTACACTTGAGTACTTGGTGACTGCCATATCCACGACCCTGGGAAATGGGGGGAGGAAAACGCACGTCCGTACCTAGTTGAAGTGTGGAGGCTTATGACCCGCACCACTCCTCAGGGTTCCTCATGGCACCTCAGTGGATGGATGGTAACTGGAGTACTCAAGTCTCATACCTAACCACTGTTCGTTCTATTCAAGAAGGTCTACCACAGTGAAGGCAGTGATTCGGCGGAATGAAAGAAAGCCATCGTGAAGCAAGGACGAAAGGAAAAAGATAAATATGAGTGAGGGGCTAACAGAGGAATGGCCTCGAGCCATAAGCCATTATCTCTAACGTGATGAAGATAAAATAGGTCAGAAAGTAGATAAGAGGAAGTACTTGAGTGGCACTAAGCGCAAGACAGCGTGGAGTCAGACGAAAGAGAAGTTGTATAACAGATCTACTGGAGAATAGTGAGAGAGAGAGAGAGAGAGAGAGAGAGAGAGAGAGAGAGAGAGAGAGAGAGAGAGAGAGAGAGATCCTAGAGAGAAAGGGATGGGTATATTGACGTTTGAGGATGGGTCACTGGATGGGCTCTATGTCCTTATTAGCCTGTCAGAAAGGGGTATGACACTGTCACCCACAGAAGAACTGTGTGATGAAGCTGTTTACGTCCTCCCTGGATCGGAGGAGTTCCAGGTAGACTGATTTGTACCTAACCTGGAGGGACGAGATGACACACGCCGGGGGATCCTACCAAAGCTGAGGTGGGATGACCAGGAGACACTCCCTCAGGGCTCATTGCATAGGAGACTATTACTATTGACTTACGTAAAAGCATTTGGAATCATACCTGATGATATGTTTTCTGATGATAGCAAAATGTTGAAAGGCGTGTAGACTAATAGGGACTGACAGTCTTTCCAGAAAGTCCAAAGGCATCATGCGGCACTGGTCGGAGAAATGGGTTATCACATTGAACCCTGGAACATAGCTTATGTACTCATGAAGATGGGAAGAGATTATGAAACGCTAGACGGTGAACACCACATCGGAAGGGAGACAGATGACCAGAATCTTCACTTTGAAAGGGATCAAAGAGATGACAACGTACAGAACTTCTCAACTTCTCGTGTTCGAAAGTTCGTGAGCAACGCAAAGTATCGCATTGGTCTGCTTAAGAATTTCCTTCCAATCAAGCAGGTAATGTAAGAGATGCACGAACGTAAGACTCGACCCGAGCTGGAAATGTGTCGTAAGCGTTCGGTCTCCTCACTTAAAAAGGGGGGTCGAATAGATTCGCTGGATTCCAGGATCCAGAGATACGCAGCAGGGAATGGCCCCCAGACAGATGTGGAATGAAGAACAAAAGTGGCTGGAAGTCATCAGTCTGCCCGCTTCTAAAGACAGAAGATTAATGATGGGGGAGTGGGGTTGGGGAACATAGTAACTACAGAAGAGTGCAAAAGACCACTTCTGGAAGTCGGACAAGAGTGTGTGTGGGTGGGTGTGTGTGTGTGTGTGCGGGGGAGGGTGTGTGAGTATAGCACTTACTTCTTCTTCAGGAACAGCGTTATGAACACATGGAATAAGCTGAGCTAACAGGAAGTAAATGCGCGAGTAGACAAAAGCGTGAATATAACCACTGGAACCCACAAGTGCCCAGCTCTCAACCTATATGCACGAAAACACACTAGATTGATAATGATAATGTACACACACACACACACACACACACACACACACACACACACACACACACACACACACACACATCTTCATGGCTGGAACCCCAATTTTTATATTAACCAACCCCCAGCTTTTTTCTATAACCCCCAATCCTCTTCCTTTTTAACCCCAGCCTATCCATTCTAACTCGAGCTTTTTTTTTTTTTTTTTTTGGCTTTGTAGGTAAAGTCATG
The DNA here is from genome assembly GCF_036320965.1 of Panulirus ornatus. Classification (NCBI taxonomy): domain Eukaryota; kingdom Metazoa; phylum Arthropoda; class Malacostraca; order Decapoda; family Palinuridae; genus Panulirus; species Panulirus ornatus. The sequence goes on from NC_092237.1 coordinate 12,826,295, forward strand.
ATGTTAATTTGAAATCTACTCCGAATTTGATGCAGGCTTTTTTTTTCATATATATTTTTGACTTTGTAGTTAAAGTCAAGATGTTGATTTAAAACCTACGCCTAGTTTGATCGGGCCTGTATGTTTTTAGCCTCTCTCTCTCTCTCTCTCTCTCTCTCTCTCTCTCTCTCTCTCTCTCTCTCTCTCTCTCTCTCTCTCTCTCTCTCTCTCTCGGTTACCACTCTAGTCTACTTCAGCGCCAGCTGACAAACAATCCTCCCTTCCCATTTAAACCAGGCGAAGTTACCTATTACATTTTTTTCCCCCTTTAACCCAAAAGGTCTTGGGGTCTTACGGTTGCCTTAATCTGCAAATAACCTTTTACCGGCTCAGTGGGTCTGGTGTCGTGTTACAGTGCTCTTGGTCACAGCTGTTACCGTTGGAGATGGCATCACACAAGGTCGTCAGCATCCTCCACCGCTGCTTCAAGTCGCCTCAGAATTTCTACGGAATTGAGGGTTTTTCTCCTATCGTTATGTTCAGCATGTTACTTAACGTCTTGTTAATCTGTTTGTGGTTAGTGTCGGTCTTTTCTTGTATGTCATTGGACATTGTCCGCCTGCGTGAAGTGTCAGCGCGGGCGAAAGGCCCACTCACTCTTGGCGAGGCTGCACCACCTCCCGGGGACTCTTGTCTCCTCAAAGAACTCATTCTAAAGACCACATTCCCCCCTGCTACTGGAAGTAGAGCAGCAGCTTTAGGCTGCAGGAGCGCCCGGAAAAGACGTCTTGGGTAACAAGTGGGATGTATATGATAACTGCCTATCCCATTTCAGTAAGAGTAATATAGAGCAGGCTTATGGAGGTGCAAGTATTCGGATCTTAGAGCCAGTCATCTCTGTAGATGATATTGGATCAGACAGGCTTATAAAAAAGCTTTGACCTCCACATCATTTTCCTGAACGGTACAGTGTGACGACCCTTGGGCACTGTTGTATAACGACCCTTGAGTACTATAGTATGACGACCCTTTTATACTATGGTATGACGACCCTTAAGGGCGACAGTTTGACAGTACTTGAGCACGCAAATATGACCGTTAAACACGACAATGTATAGCCCTTAAGCACGACAATATGACAGTTCTTAAGCACGACAATATGACAGTTCTTAAGCACGACAGTATGACATCCCTTAAGTACGACAGTATGACAACCCTTAAGCATGCACGGCACGGCACTTGACCACCACACCACAACCTTTTACTCCCACGGAGGGTTAGGTTTAGAGCCAGGGCCGTCATACCCCAAGCCTCGTACTGCCGCAGACGCAGCGAGTGATTTCCAGCCACGACGTAAGAGCAGGGGACTGGGTCAGTGGCCTCCTCCTTGGGTCCAGGGGCTGGTGGTGTCTTGCGGATCCTGGAGGACGCCTGGGGTAAAATACCTTATCACCTGACACCTCCTGCCTCGTCATGATATGCTCAGTGTAGTTCCTTGCCCTTCTCCTCTAACACCCCCACTCACCCACCTGCCCTCTCTTCTTTCTCTCTCGTTCATCGGTCTTCTAATTCTGTTCCCTCCCGTCTTTCCCCTTTCTACTCTGTTATTTCCTCCTATTTCTCCTCCTCCTCCTCCATCTCCTCTCCCACTTCCTCCTTTTACCCACCCTCCCGTTTTTTAATCTTCCCTTCCTCCCCTTCTCCCTATTCCTCTTCAACTCTTTTTATCCTTCTATCTTCTTCCTATCTTTCTCTTTCCGTTCAGCGTTGCCTCCTCTTTTCAAGCGTCTGTTGCTTCCTACCCACCCGTTGTTACGTCGATAGTCTTTTAGTTAGATTCCTATCTATCTTTCCTTCATCTTATTCCCTTCATGTTCTTCCCCCATTTTGTTTCTTCTTAATGTTTTCCCCTTCATGTTTTTACCTTAGTGTTCTCTCCCTTCTTGTTCCTTCTCTGGTGTTCATCCCTTCATGTTCTCGCTTTAATGATCGTTCCTTATTACGCTTCCCATAACGCTTTTATGCATTTTGAAATATTTCTTAACAGATACACCTGTCTGTTCCTCATCCACTGTCCCTGAGTACTTTTTTGTGACTTTCTGTGGCTGCCTTCTGTCTCCCTCTTACCTTCTTTCTTGCCTGTACCACCGTTTCCTAAGGTCACCACAAACGTTCTCGACCGCGACCTTTGACACCGTGATGAAATCACTCTCGCCGCCAGCATTAGTTGCCTGGTTCACTTTATCTCGTCAAGCAACTGACGTTAATCTCTTGAAACCGTAATATTGACCTTTCAGGTCATAAGCCAAGGACCGAAGCAGGTCGAAGACGCTTAACTTTTTACCACTGGAGGTTCCATCTGGGTCTCCTTTCCACCCGTCAACCATCCTGGATGATTCTTCGGTTTCCCGCCGTGATGAATTTTGCGGCAACACCCACACGATTAAAAGTACTGGAGTGGCCAAAGCAGAAGTACCAAAGTGGCCAAAGCAGTATCTTGCCTCATTTATACTTGAGGATCTATAAGTCATTCCAGTGGCTCCAAGCCACCGAGAAGCACTCTGGACACGTTCCACTATGTGACTTCCAGCTCACCAGTCTCTGGCGAGGATTCCCTGGAGCTTCATTATAAGTACACTGACTCACTCCCTCCTGTATCCTGAAGTAGCTTGGGCTGCAGGACCCACGGACGCCGCTCTTACAGCATAAATGACAAAAGCCCCAAAACTCGGGACTTTTGCGATGCCACCTCCCTTCTGCAGAAGCTCCACGAGATTCGTCATCCACATAACTTTCCCACGGAACGCCTGCTTCACCCTCAGCAGCCACACTAACGCCACGGGAACCCCGCCAACCTCATTTCTCCTCGTTTTCTTAATGTAATCCTGCACCTCCTGTATTACCTCAGCCTGAGTTCCATCACCTCAGTACTCGCATTATCGCAAAGAATTTGCAGACATGACTTAATCCTCCCTAGACGCTACTTGGCTCCATGACTCCGTTTCTTTTTTCCCAGCCCTGTATCTCTTCTCTCATCCCATATGTTAACAATCTCCATGTCAGTTCCAAGCCTCTTGTCATTTTCTTTAGCCGAGTATCCGTTCCCCATCCCCCGTCTCTTTTTTTCCTTACCCTGATTGTTTCCCATCCACGTATCTGTACTCTCGCTTCCCTGTCTGTTCCCCAACCCTGTTTCTGTCCCCCAACCAGGGCCTGTGTCTGCTCCCCAAACCCTGTATCTGCTCCCCAAACCCTCAATCTATTCTCTCATCCCAGTAATCTGGCCCTCAACCCTCGCATCTGTTCCCCAACTCCATATCGGTTCCCCTATCCAGTATCTGTTACCCACCCTCTCCCACCAAGTCTCACCTCCGCCCACCGCCCCTCCCTCCTCACCAACCCCTAACTCTCCCACCTCACCCACCACCCACCTGCCCCCTACCTTCCTATCCCTGCCATAGACACCGGCCGGAGATAAAGCCCCAAAGGGAGCAAAAGGGAATTTACTGCGACCGCTGTATATAACTCACTTTTCCTTCGCCAAATTCTCTCCTCACAAAATTACGGGTAGATAATTATTCTTTTTTTTTTTTTTTTTGAATAGGGAGGTTAGAGGGGAGGAAAATTCCTTTCTCTCTCTCTCTCTCTCTCTCTCTCTCTCTCTCTCTCTCTCTCTCTCTCTCTCTCTCTCTCTCTCTCTCTCTCTCTCTCACACACACACACACACACACACACACACACATATATATATATATATATATATATATATATATATATATATATATATATATATATATATATACACACATGTATATGAAAATAAAAATATATCGTGAAATGTTTTAGTGACTTTCTTCATTATATACGCCAGATTTTCATGCCTTACCATTGAATACCACCACTTACCTGACGACATACGAACGAAACTATATATATATATATATATATATATATATATATATATATATATATATATATATATATATATATATTAGGAGAGGTGGTTCCCCACGCTAGAAGATATAAAAAAAAAACAGCCTTCCAGACCATAATTATTTTCAATATAATTTCCAGACATGAATAACTTGACGTCAAGAAAGAGGAAAGAAAAATGTACCTTGGCCGAGTGAGCCAGCTGGACATTTACTGTAATGTAATCTGAAGCCGCCCAAGCTTAGCAAGCTTAGCGCTTTAAGCCCAGAGATGTGGTCAGTTAAGTGCGCCTGGGAAGGTACGTGGTCGAGCGTGTCTTTTTGGGGGTGTGGGGGAGGAGGAGGAGAGATGGGAGGATTGTGGAGGTGACAGCCAGGTGGGGAGGTGGGTGGTCGCAGCCAGGCCCTGTGATACATGCCTTTTGACGCTCTGGCGCGGGACACAAGAGGCAAGAGAAACGAGGAATATTGTTCTGGTGGTTTTAAACATGGAATTATTATTATTATTATTAATTGTTATTATTATTATTATTATTATTATTATTATTATTATTATTATTATTTATTGTTGTTGTTGTTGTTTTTGTTATATTATTGTTATTATTAATATTATTATTATTATTATATTATTATTATTACTATTGTTATTATTATATTATTATTATTATTATTTATTTATTATTATTATTATTATTATTATTATTATTATTATTATTATTAATATTATTATTACTACTACTACTGCTACTCCTACCTTTACTACTACTACTACTACTACTACCATAACTGCTACTACTGCTACCACTATTTCTACTTCTGTAATTATTCTGTCTGTCTGTCTAGTGTCATTTTTCGCTCTCAGTCTAATGGGGCGGAACATTGGTCACACACATTCTCATGTCGTGGTTAGCCACATGTCCCTGGGGACAGGGGAGAAAGAATACTTCCCACGTATTCCTTGCGTGTCGTAGAAGGCGACTAAAAGGCGGGGAGTTGGAAATCCTACCCTCCCGTTTTTAATTTTCCAAAAGAAGAAACAGAGAAGGGGGCCAAGTGAGGATATTCCCTCTTAACACTCAGTCCTCTGTTCTTAACGCTACCTCGCCAACGCGGAAAATGGCGAATATGTATGAAAAGATAGGTAGATAGATAGACATATAGATAGATAGATAGATATATCCCCCTTGACCAACCTATTGTTTGGTCATTAAACCACACCATCTAAAGACATCATCTTCCCAAAGCGCTGTTCGAGTGACTTTTTCACACCACAAGACCTGTTTTTCTTCATCTGTTCCTCTACCTCGACAGCTGCGCTACACAAACCGTCCATCTCTCATCCTTCTTGTCATTTTGGCCTATCCTGACATATCTATACATGGATTCCACGACCATACATCACGGCTGGGACACGTTGTCCTTCACCCAAGCTTCTTCTACACCCTAGGATTATCATATTTCCCTGTTTACAAGACCTTTTATTGCACTAATTTTTTCCCCTCTGTCTATCCCCCCAGCTGTACCGATAGGAGATTTCTTCCTCTATAACTCGTACACTCACTTTTACTCTCGTTGCCTATATGCCATGGAACTACCTTCCCATGTTTCCATACACACTTTCCAGCTTCACGTCAGCCACACACTTCCACTCCTCGCCACCACCTCGCTCACCAGTTACCATCTGTACCACGATGGTTTACCCATTCCTGTGGGAGCTTTATTGCTATTCTTACGTCCTTCGTTGTGCTTTCCTCCTCATCCATATACCTCTCTCTCTCTCTCTTTCTCTCTCCTCTTTCATACACTTATATTTTTCTCTTCCCTCTTCCAAATACCTGTATTTCTCTTCACTTCTTCCATATACCTATATTTCTCTCCTTTACCATATCTCTCTCTCTCTCTCTCTCTCTCTCTCTCTCTCTCTCTCTCTCTCTCTCTCTCTGCATTTCCAGACTTCATCCTCTGTTACTAGCATTCTCCCGAACTTGGCCAATATACTTTCACTGCTGACACATACCTCTCCTCTACTCCCATCCATTTTTTATGCAAATTAGTTTGTTCGTTTCGCTAAATTCTGATTCATTTTTATGCTAAGATCTTCATTTGCTTTCCTGTTTTGAACTCGCACCGTTCCAAGAACACTTCTGTGTATTCTTTTTAGACTACATTTATTTTTTTCTCCATTCTTCGCTATTTACTGGGCATATGTATCTGCCCCTTCCAACTCTTTACTTATCTCCACCGACTTCCTTAAATCTTCATTCCACCGTGTTGTACCTTTCTCTTTCCACAACCTATACGTGTCAGTACCTAGCAACCTCCAGTAGTCATAAACTGACTCCCATTTACCATCACCTTAATCTATGCCTTTTTCGGCTCAGTCATACGAATTGTTTCTGTAAGGATGATAAACTTACGGATACTAATATCAACCCTCTAGTGTTCAAATTAGGACCGACAATTTGTTATATGCGATGCGGTTCTTTCATGTGAACTTAACGAGTGCGTGATACTGAAAATGTCACCGGATTTCCACCTATAAGGGATGAGGTATTCGTCTTTCTTTTATTTACTGCCGCACCTCAACGCAACTTGCCGAAGGGGTTCTACCGTCATAGATAGATAGATAGATAGATAGACATCTTTTTTTACTGGCCAGACACCAGTCAGGGGCACTATTGGTCCTCATACAAGGTTAGAACGTGCCCTCGTCTCTGTAGTCCTAGTGAACAACTCGGCCCTGTCCATGAGAGAGGGGCAAGCTGCTCTTTTTTCATCATCGTCATCATACACCAGTAGAACACACATCTCTTCGCTGTAGCACCGTCACCTTATTGTGCATTAAGTCTAGCTTGGGGGTCCTCAGAACGACTGACAATTTCATTGAGAGTTTCCAAGGCTCGACGCGGGCGAAAGAAGAAAATAAAAAGAGAGGGAAAAAAAAGAGATATTTTACATTCAAATGCAAATCGCAAGTTCACCATTGGCTGGAAGGGTTTGGCTGTTCTACCCTCGAGCGCAATTTTTCCCTCGGTATTTTTACGGCGTTTTGTGTAAGTCACAACACTCATCCAGATAAATAGATTTAGTTTCTTTGTGTCCTCAGAAATTCGGTGGATAATATGCAATTTATTTTCTTGTTCAAACAGCCATCCGGATTTCGGTAATGAAAACATTATTGTGGATATCTTATAACTGTTGCATATATATATATATATATATATATATATATATATATATATATATATATATATATATATATATATAATTCGTGTTTGCCGCTTGCATCAGTATTGTAGCAATTGTCTAATAAATAAGACGAGGGTAGGTATCAAAGAATATCTTTAGCAAGTGTGTTAAGGTGTAATCAAGTAATTTGCATCTGTTTATGTCACTCAGCAGGCCAGTGGGTAGAAAAAGAAGGTAAAAGGTGAAATATCATATGAAGTCAGAGAATAAGGTTGAAAATCACAAGGTTGCAGTGGAAGAATTCAACTCAAATCGATAAGGCGCTCAACCTCAAAAATATGCCACCCCCACACAATTCGATGATCACCCCAGAAGAGTTGGGAGATTGTAACATCATGCACCCCAGAATCTGGGGGAGATGACCCCTCCCACCCCAAGCAGTCTACATTCTCCCCCTCCCTTGCCACCAATCATGCCAGAAACCGTTCCTCTACCACTGTACTGACGATGACACTATGCAGCTACCGCAATGCCTCTAGCGAAGTCCCGCCTCTAAGGCAACCCAGCGATCAAAACAGCCAGCCAACCTTTTCACCCTGGCCACCTTTCTTACCACAGGAGAGAGCCAGGGTTGCCTGACGTAACCAAGTGGTCAGTGGTCATCCATGCAGTGGGTCAACCACCGCATGCACCACCTCCCCCCCTTCCTACCCACAACATTTAAGGGATCGTCCCAACCACCTCAGAAATCAGAGGTCAACCCATGCGACCTCACTGGCAAAAAGAATCAGCCCCGATATGCCCCGCCAATCGTGGGTCAACCTCACATATCCCAGCTGTAAGAGGTCATACCCCAGCAGTTCACTCACCCACAGTCAGAACGGCCTCCTCACCCCCACAGCTTGAGGTTCAACTCCCCGGTCTTCCTCACCCCAACAGTCTGAGGTTAAACCCCGGTCTTCCTCACCCCCAACAGTCTGAGGTTAAACCCCATTCTCTCATTCCATCAAATATTCAGATCACGTACGCTCTTTCTACCCAGAAAAATCAGCCCCCTCACCTTAGTACTTCAAGTATTGCTACACACGCACACACACACACACACACACACACACACACACACACACACACACACACAGCTCGTCAGCCATAAGAACCACCTCACGCACCCCAGCAATCAGGGTGTGCCTTCACACACTCCTTCAAATGCCATTCGCACATTTCTTCAGCTGAGGAGTCGATTCACAAATCGACCCACACACCCACTCGATCTGTGCATCCACCCACACACCCTCTCGATCTGTGGATCCACCCACGCACCCACTCATCTGTGGATCCACCCTCATCCCCACTCGATCTCTGGATCCACCAACACACCCACTCGATCTGTGGATCCTCCCACACACCCACTCGATCTGTGGATCCACCCACACACCCACTCAATCTGTGGATCCACCCACACACCCACTCGATCTGTGGATCCACCCACGCACCCACTCGATCTGTGGATCCACCCACACACCCACTCGATCTGTGGATCCACCCACACACCAACTCGATCTGTGGATCCTCCCACACACCCACTCGATCTGTGGATCCACCCACACACCCACACGATCTGTGGATCCACCCACACCCCCACACGATCTGTGGATCCACCCACACCCCCACTCGATCTGTGGATCCACCCACACACCCACTCGATCTGTGGATCCACCCACACACCCACTCGATCAGTGGATCTTACCACACACCCACTCAATCTATGGATCTTCCCACACACCCACTCAATCTGTGGATCTTCCCACACACCCACTCGATCTGTGGATCCACCCACACACCCACTCAGTCTGTGGATCCACCCACACACCCACTCGATCTGTGGATCCACCCACACACCCACTCGATCTGTGGATCCAACCACACACCCACTCGATCAGTGGATCCACCCACACACCCACTCAATCTGTGGATCTTCCCACACACCCACTCAATCTGTGGATCCTCCCACACACCCACTCAATCTGTGGATCCTCCCACACACCCACTCAATCTGTGGATCCACCCACACACCCACTCGATCTGTGGATCCTCCCACGCACCCACTCAATCTGTGGATCCTCCCACGCACCCACTCGATCTGTGGACCCTCCCACACACCCACTCAATCTGTGGATCCTCCCACACACCCACTCAATCTGTGGATCCACCCACACACCCACTCGATCTAAGGATCCTCCCACACACCCACTCGATCTGTGGATCCACCCACACACCCACTCGATCTAAGGATCCTCCCACACACCCACTCGATCTGTGGATCCACCCACACACCCACTCGATCTGTGGATCCTCCCACACACCCACTCAATCTGTGGATCCTCCCACGCACCCACTCGATCTGTGGATCCACCCACGCACCCACTCGATCTGTGGACCCTCCCACGCACCCACTCAATCTGAGGATCCTCCCACACCCCCACTCGATCTGTGGACCCTCCCACACACCCACTCAATCTAAGGATCCTCCCACGCACCCACTCAATCTGTGGATCCTCCCACACACCCACTCAATCTGTGGATCCTCCCACGCACCCACTCAATCTAAGGATCCTCCCACACACCCACTCAATCTGTGGATCCTCCCACACACCCACTCGATCTGTGGATCCTCCCACACACCCACTCAATCTAAGGATCCTCCCACACACCCACTCAATCTGTGGATCCTCCCACACACCCACTCAATCTGTGGATCCTCCCACGCACCCACTCAATCTAAGGATCCTCCCACGCACCCATGCAATCTAGGGATCACATCAAGCACCCCACACCCTCGGGGGTCGAACCCACGTCATCTCGATACCAGATAAGCCGTCTGGACCCTTTAATGGTACGACCTGTGTTCGAAAGGTCTGCCTACACTAGTCAGGTTCCCCCTGTCGATATCTTTTTTCTTGTGGTTATACTTACGCGGGCGCGCGCGCGCGCGTGTGTGTGTGTGTGTGTGTGTGTGTGTGTGTGTGTGTGAGTGTGAGTGAGGACAGTTGACGTTAATATGGATGGCTTTGGGTTGAGGTCAGGGTTATGGCTAAGGCTATACACACCCTTATGTGTCCCTTGCTGCTGTGACTGGTGATAGGTTTGCTGTTTGCGTGTAGCTGTACTGCCGGGCGTCCGACGCATCAGAAAAAAAAAGAAGAAAATCTATCGATACTACATATTCTAGAGACACCCCGCCACACACACACACACACACACACACACACACACACACACACACACACACACACACACACACACTCTTAGACCCCTTTTTGTGGATGGGGGGCTAGAGAAAGTTGCGTACCAAGTCTGGATTAAACTAACCAAAACTGCGTAAGTGTAAGGCATTAAACCTGACAGACGTACACACATCAGAATTTATCCGTCTGTGTTCCGAGTCCTCGTAAATCATCAATTAATATATTCCTTTGTCATCTGAGAATATTATGAATCAATACAGGTTATAGATGTTACGACCACAGAGACTCTCTGGGTAAAGTTGATAACTGGTTTCTCGTTTTTTTTTTTTTTCTTACCGTCTGTGATCTTGCCTCCAGCATTTTTTTTTTTTTTTTCAAGGCTCATGAATGTCATGATAATTCCCTTGGCCAGAGCATCGGTGCCTTCATCACACGTTGGCGCCTCCGCCGGGATGGAGTTTCGAGATTAGAATTACGGAAGCAATTTACGTGTCATTATGGGTAGAAATTGCTGGTTCATTGCGGAGGGACTTGATGGATTGGACAGTCGTCTGGCTTTTGAGGTTAGAGTTAACAGCGAGTTCCGGCCGGGCGACTTGGCACGGGCATATAACGTGCCTCATTCCAGGCCATCTCGGGTGAGAGGAAAAAAGTTAAAGTGAAAGAAAGTACCTGGAACCCCCCTCCCGGACCATAGTGACTCGCGGGCCGCAGCTCAGTGACTCGCGGGCCGCAGCTCAATGGCTCGCGGGCCGCAGCTCAATGGCTCGCGGGCCGCAGCTCAGTAACGACTCGCGGGCCGCAGCTCAGTAACGACTCGCGGGCCGCAGCTCAGTAATGACTCGCAGGCCGCAGCTCAGTAATGACTCGCGGGCCGCAGCTCAGTAATGACTCGCGGGCCGCAGCTCAGTAATGACTCGCAGGCCGCAGCTCAGTAATGACTCGCGGGCCGCAGCTCAATAACGACACGCGGGGCGCAGCTCAGTAATGGCTCGCGGGCCGCAGCTCAGTAATGACTCGCGGGCCGCAGCTCAGTAATGGCTCGCGGGCCGCAGCTCAACCATGACACTAAGGTTATTACCAACAACCGTACCACTGAAACTAAGGTCACCTGTATCCTTACAACTGGAGTTACCTCTGAAATTAAGGTCAGTTTTTTTTATTGGTCGCAGATGACCTTACTACTCCTGGCGTAAGAAGCTTTTATTCGTTCGTCAGCCACGTCTTCCTAGCACATTCCTTGAGAGTAAGGTCAGCCCGAGCTCTCTCTCTCTCTCTCTCTCTCTCTCTCTCTCTCTCTCTCTCTCTCTCTCTCTCTCTCTCTCTCTCTCTCTCTCTCTCTGGCTTCCTCATCCACCGTGACCTAACTAACTAACTAACTGACTGACTGACGCCTTCGTAACGATCATCCAGACCCGCACACTGACACACCAGCCTCACGCGTAGAATAACGCCCTCTACAGACGCCACTCAGACCTGCCCTAAAACCGAGTTTAAAGGCCATTCTGTCAACTACAGGCACACGGACGTTTTAAATGACCAGACATGGGTTCATTCTGGCCTCTATAAACACCCTTAATCATCTGTAACGCCTGTTCAAAAGGCTCCTGGTTGACCCCAACAGTCACACTGACCTTTCTATGGCTTGCGTAAATATTCATGGTGTTCAGAGGGCCAAAGATTTTGCCTATTTCCCACCAAAATTTCAACTGAAGCGAGAACCAAATCGACTGTAATGACGTATTTATTTCCGTATTGGCGCGTCCAGTCTCCCCTGTGTCATTTCTGGCGCAAATTTTGAATATATACCCAACGGACTGAGCTCAAGGCGAGGTTTTGCTGTGGTCTTTTCTACTCCCAGTGTCAGCAAGTTTTGCACCCCAAAAAAGATTGTAAGATATTCTTTCCAGCTGTAATTTACCCTCCTTTTCTTTGCTGTAATTTACCCTCCTTTTCTTTGCTGTAATTTACCCTCCCTTTTCTTCGCTGTAATTTATTCCCCTTTTTCTTTATCTCGTATTTGTCAGGGAATGTTTGTGTGTTTGGCGTCGCCTCAAAGGGAAGACATCTCGTTCAAACTACAGTATTATTATTATTATTATTTATTTGTTTTTAGTAGTAGTAATATTAGTAGTTGTAGTAATATTGGTAGTAACAGTAGTAGTAGTAGTAGTGTTATTATTATTTTCATTATTTTGCCGTCCCTCTCTTATATTTCAGGTGAAATTTGCTGTTTTTGGTATCCTTTGAAATTCTTATCTTTTTTTTCAAATAATTTCTCTCGTTGCCATATTTCTCCAGACAATGTTCCTCATTTTTCCCGTTTTCTGTTTCCTCTTCTTTTATGCTTTCTGACGTTCTTCTGTCGCTTCATGGTGTCTCTTCCTCTTGTTTTCTTTCTTCTTCTTGTTGACGATGATGATGGTGGTGGTGATGGTGGTGGTGAGGGCGACCAGTCGTGTTGAAGAATGGACTTGTAGTGTTGGTGATGGTGGTGGTGTGGGCGACCAGTTGTGTTGAAGAATGGGCTTGTAGTGTTGGTGACGGTGGTGGTGTGGGCGACCAGTCGTGTTGGAGAATGGACTTGTAGTGTTGGTGATGGTGGTGGTGTGGGCGACCAGTCGTGTTGAAGAATGGGCTTGTAGTGTTGGTGATGGTGGTGGTGTGGGCGACCAGTTGTGTTGAAGAATGGGCTTGTAGTGTTGGTGATGGTGGTGGTGTGGGCGACCAGTTGTGTTGAAGAATGGACTTGTAGTGTTGGTGATGGTGGTGGTGAGGGCGACCAGTCGTGTTGGAGAATGGACTTGTAGTGTTGGTGATGGTGGTGGTGTGGGCGACCAGTTGTGTTGAAGAATGGGCTTGTAGTGTTGGTGATGGTGGTGGTGGTGGTGGTGTGGGCGACTACTTTGTAGAAGAATGGATTTGTAGTGATGGTGGTGGTGATGGTGGTGGTGAGGGCGACCAGTTGTGTTGAAGAATGGACTTGTAGTGTTGGTGATGGTGGTGGTGTGGGCGACCAGTTGTGTTGAAGAATGGACTTGTAGTGTTGGTGATGGTGGTGGTGTGGGCGACCAGTTGTGTTGAAGAATGGGCTTGTAGTGTTGGTGATGGTGGTGGTAGTGATGCAATTAATGTGTCGTGGTTACCTTAATGATTGTATTGATGCACTGAGGCGTAATGATGTTTATAGTGTGGTGATGGTAGCGTTGATGTGACGAGGCTGGTGTTTGTGCTGCGTTGATGTGACGTGAGTGACGTTCGCGTGCGTTGATGTGACGTGAGTGACGTTCGCGTGCGTTGATGTGACGTGAATGACGTTCGCGTGCGTCGATGATGGTAGCGTTGATGTGGTGATGATGTTGAGGCGTCTCTGATGTGGTGGGCTGGCTGTGATGTGTCTGTGATGTCTTGGAGGATTGTGGTGTAGATTAAGGTTGATGTCGTCGATGTTTAGGTCTTATTGATGATGGTGCTGATGTGACGGACATGGATGACTGAGGTGTGTTCATGTGATGATGTTTGATGACTGTAGAATATGCTGACTGTGATGTTGACATGTGATGTCACTGATGGCCCTAGTGTGTGGTGGCATTGATGTCGATGCGATTTCTTGCGTGTCGTGACCCGTTGACATGGTTGATGTCCCGTTCACAGTATTGATGTTGGAGGCGCCGTGGGCCGACTGTGGTTGATGGTGGTGGTGGTGATGATGTTGGTGAGGACGTACACGGTCATTCACGATCATGTGGTGCTGGTGTTGATGATTGACGTGACATTCATGGTTCCATGGCATGGTTGATGTCTACTAACACTTACCTCCCAACCCCCCTACCCTTTTTGGGGTTGGAGGTTTGTGGTTGACGTGCAGCCTCCTCCCCCACCCACCCATTTTGGTTTGGAGGTTAGTTAAGGTAAAGATCACACAAACCTTCCTCCCTCCCTCCGAGAAACACATGCGTCTCCCCACAACCTTCCTTCCCTCCCTCCCTCCCTCCCTCCCTCCCTCCCTCCCTCCCTCCATCCATCCCTCCCTTCCTCCATCCCTCCCTCCCTCCATCCCTCCCTCCCTCCCTCCCTCCATCCCTCCCTCTCTCCCTCCCTCCCTTCCTCCCTCACTCCCTCCCTCTTCTAATTCAGGAACTTTATATTTTGGCCTTGACGACTGAACCACTGGCCTGGATTTTCCAGGACTTGATTAGCAGTGTCTCACCACACTGACCTTTTTTTTTCCCCTTCCTTTATGGTCACTGTCGACTGTTATTTGACCTTACTTATCGCGATCGATCAGTTGATATCCACCGCTTGACCTTGTTATATAACATGTGGATCATCTCATCCTCAAACTTTTCTTTTCATTCATTTTATCATCGATTTCTTTTTCGCAAAGGACTTCTTTTTTTTAAATGATTAACCTGCCTGTCACTATTAATCCATCATATATTACTCATGATACTCATCATTAACAGTTCTATAACCATGGAGCATTATTGTTTTCATCAGTGAGTCATTAGGAAAAGCACTTGTCTTCATATTCATTGAAAATGGATTTACAGTTAGTCGAGTTGTATTCAAGGTTTTACTTCTGAAATATTTAAAAGAATAAAGAGATGGGATTACGTTCAGTAGTACTTATGAGACTTCATTTCAGGAGAGGGACAGGAAAACTTATGATGTGGGGTATGATTTTTCGAACATTTGGATGAAAATGACTCCAAAGGGAAGATCTGTTAAGAGGCCATTGTCTCATAAACAGAAGTCTTCCTGGGATTATTATTCTTCATGTGGCTGGACCATCTCGCTGGTTAGCTGGACCATTGGCTGGTCCATTGGCTGGTTGGCTGGACCAGTTTCTGATTGGCTGGTCCATTGGCTGGTTCGTTGGACCATTAGCTGGTTGGCTGGTCCATTGGCTGGACCATTAGCTGGTTGGCTGGACCATTAGCTGGTTGGCTGGATCAATGGCTGGTTGGCTGGACCATTGGCTAGTTGACTGGACCATTGGTTAGTTGGCTGGACCATTGGCTGGTTGGCTGGACCATTGGCTGGACCGACACGCTCGTTAGCCGGTCCATTGGCTGGTTGGCTGCACCATTGTCTGGCGTGGCTAGGCTGGTCCAGTGGCCCCCCCCCGCTGCAGGCAATGTATCGAACCAGAACGTCACTTCCAGCCCCAGCTTTCCTGGACAGCCTCCAGGGGGCTGCGGGGGCTCCTCACCTGCTGCCGTTGACTGGTGGTGGTGAGAGGATGGTCTTAATGGGTGCAATGGAAGAGGGAGGGTTGGGTGGGGAGGGAGGGTCTTGGAAGAAGGAGGAGGAAGGAGGAGGCAGAAGAGGTGTTGAGAGTGATATATGGGCTGCATATAGCCGTGAGGGTGTGAGTGAGGGGAGAGGAGGGTGGTGGAGGTAATGGATGACAACCAAAAGGGGAAATAGAAATGAGAATAAGAGGGGGGAGAGAGAGAGAGAGAGAGAGAGAGAGAGAGAGAGAGAGAGAGAGAGAGAGAGAGAGAGAGAGAGAAACCTTTTCATCCTCATCGTTATTACAAGAGTGTGTTTTACGTTGAGGGTTCTTGGCTTCGTTATACTGGGCAGTGAAGGGGGAAAAAAAGATATGCCCCTCACTTCACTCTTCCTCCCTCCATCTCCCCTTCAAAAAAGATATCAGTGTGTGTGTGTGTGTGTGTGTGGGGGGGGGGGGGGTGTATAGAGTAGATAAGTAGAGAGTGTACATAAGATGGGAGTAAATTCTCAAGGAAACGGAAAATACGAAGTGACATGCGCTTTCGTACGTTACATTAGTATCAACTCTGAATCGATGTCTTGACAGTGAACTACACAAATGCCCTTGACACTTCGTACTGTACGTCTCCTTGTGTTTAAATATATATATATATATATATATATATATATATATATATATATATATATATATATATATATTATATATATATATATAAAGAGAGAGTATATTCGTATACTGTGCCATGGGCTATTAGGTTTTGAGGTGTTGAGTTTTGAGCGCGATCTCCAACTTGGGAGAGATAGCTCAAGCTTCGCGTGAGATTGCAAGTCGTTTGATGAAAGGTGGTGAAGACACTTCCACACAGTTTTCCCGAGCCCGTGAGTTGTGCCGTAAAGCTAATGGAGGCGCCCCCCTCCTCCCCGAGACTTATCTGCGCCACGGGCGCTCATGGCCGTCAAGGGCAAGCCAGTGTCAAGGAAATTCAGAAAGCCATGAAGCTCGCCAGTAATGGGAGAACACACAAGGGGAAGAAGACCTTACACAGACACGAGATGGTTGAGAACCTTCGAGTCTTAGCTGGACACTACTTAAGTCCTGAAGAAGGAATGGACGGTTCCTGAGCACAACGGTTTCGACACGTGAGCACGAAGCTTTCTTCGACCCTTGATCACGACGGTTTCGACCCCTGATCACGACGGTCTCGACCCTTGAACACGAAGGTTTCGAGCATCGAACACGACTTTACTGTCCTTGCGTATGATGGTGCAGCCTTCGACCTAAGGTCAAGCCGTCTACAGTCGAAAGTCGTAGCGTAGTGCTCAAGGGTCGTACCATCGTATACTCAAGAGGTTCACCAGACCTGGTGAAACGCCATTGGTCGTCAGGTGAACCCGGAGGTCGAGTCTCACACACGAATAAGTTTGTCTCCATCTTTACCGGTAATCATCGCTGCCTTGGCCAAAAACATGCGGTAAATTGGTCAGATTTTGTGATATATGTATTTCATCGTTCCTCGGTTTTGTTTTTTCCTGGAACCAGAAGACGCAATGATTGCGTTTTGGGCGCCACAGTTTACAGATCCCAATTTATGTTCCCAGAATTTTGCCATTTGAACCTCAAACTTTACTGAATGACGCGTAAACTAGATTCCTATCGCATTAGCGAACAGTTTCTTGCCCCATACCCACTTCCTGTGGTGTGAGTATATGTAAATATATTGTCTAGTATTTGGTTTGGGTGTAAGTGCAAGTGTTGACGTTTCTCTCTATATTTTAAATGTTGAGAACTTAGCACATTAAACAGATCTGTATTGGACTCAATACAGCATCTCAGGCTAGTGGTATATATATATATATATATATATATCGTCTTCCTCATATTTGATTGATTCTTTTGATCTAACATTGTTGTATGTCTACTGTTAAACAAGAGACAAAAAAAATAAAATCATTTGTCCTAGGTACAGTGACTTCCCATAAGCTAAGCTTGACAAGGAAGGTTGAATTTTGAACTGAATGCACCAAGGTTGCTGCTGATAGAAAACACGAGCTTAGATAGGAAGCACAAGCTTAGATAGGAAACACTGAGCTTAGAAGTCTAAGCTGGTATAGCGATGTCCTCACCTGTCGAATACAAAGTGAGTGTTTGCGCATCCTTACCCACTGAGATGAAGACACACAGGCACAGGCATACAGAATTCACACACACACACACACACACACACACACACATCCATTCTCCTTTTCGGAAATTTTGATTTTGAGTCAAAAACAAAAGCTATTTTCACAGTTCACCAGAGCAAAGAAACTCTTATCCCGAAGTGATTAATCGATGCCATAATTCAGGCGGACGGCCTTGTTATTTTCCAGTCATAAATCTCCCGCGTGATTTAGCCACAGATACCAACCAACTGGCTGGGTTTGATTGTTCATTTCGCCGCCAACCCGTCATTTCATGCGCTGGGGGTGAGGGGGGTCTGTGGGAAAGACTAGGCATTACGTGGTAGCTTCTTGTGTAAAAAATTTTCTGCTGTCGATTTCTTCAACAAGACTGACTTGGTAGAGCTCCTGGGGGGCCGATGTTATGGTGAGTAGGATAAGCGATTGGTAGTGATGCTCATGAAGAGAAATATGAGGATAAAGAATTGACGATCGAATCGATGATACAACAGGAGACAATTGATAATGTTGACAGACAACGTTCGTTCACTCTCACCCCTTCGAACCTAAGTGTCAGGAGGGAGATAAACCTCATACACAGAGGCTCAACGCTTCATTCTAAACCTGTATAAGGAATTGGATCCCTGTATTGTTGTTACCCTCTGCCAGATACCTCTTTTGTTTTATACTCGCTTTAGCATCGGCAAGTAAACGAGGGCGGGAAAGCCTATGATGTAGCGTGACATCTGTTGGCTTAATGGGAAGAGGTGACTGACTCTGCCTGCATGAGGGTCGTTCTCTGGTTAGCCGGATGGCGAATCGGTACCCCAGAACTTCAGAGGGATTCTCCTCACCCTTCCATTAGCCTTGGAGGGCTAGAACTTGAGAACACTACGATCTTCTGCTCTCCTTTCCTCCTGTTTGGGAGACTCTTGAGACATTGTGGGATGTAATGGAATCTCAAGGCCCATTGATTCAAGTGTGAGTGACAGAGCAGCTAGCTTTCTATTTCAGCGCCTTAGTATAGCTATCTAGTGATGGAGTGCAGGGTGTGTCATCGTTTTATGTCCTCTCTCATGGGATCTCCGGGAACTTACCATTATGTTTTAAAACCAGATTGTGGTCTTAACCCTTTAATTTAGCTTCTTGTTGATTCAGTGACCTACCTCTCACGTCATCCACCAGTAATTTACTTTTTATTGCCTTCCACTTTTATTCCATAATGTCTTGTCTTTCCCTTCATTATCTTTTGAATAATTTTCGTTTGTTTTCCCTTTCGTTCTTCAAGTATCTGCGTTTGAGGTTTCCTTGATTGTTATCTCAGTATTCCTGCTCCTTGTTCTGTCTTGTAGATTTCTCCGTGTCTCATCATTTTACTCAGTTATCCTATAACCACCATTACTTTCTCTCCTATCTTGTTGAAATTGTTGTCTTTACCCATTTTCTGTTCCTTTGTATCTTTTGTCTCTACTCATTACGTGTACTTCCTTATTTTGATTTTCTTTCCCCTCTTTCCTGCTTTGTTTCTGACATCTTCTCCATTTCTTCACTACTCTTCTTTACCATCCTCTTTCCCGTGTTTATTTCTCTCTTGAGTTATATATTTTCTTCTCGTAACCTCTTCCCACTAGTTTTCTTTCACTTCTCCTCCCACCCCCACCCCCCCCCCCCCTTACTCTCGTGATTCGCCTGATAATGCAATAGGACTGCTTGTGTCCCACAGCCCCAGCCCTCCATCTATGTTCACTCAGCCCCCATCCATGAGGGCCATGGTTGACCACGCTCGCTCCTTCCTCGCTCCCTCACCGCGAGTCACTGGGATAATCTCACGGGTGCTGGGTCTCTTACTTCTGACTGTCCGCTGTCCGTTTGACTCTTGTCTGATCTGTGTATCGTTTCTGGCCCGTGTGGTGCTCCAGTCTGGCCCGTGGCAAGTCTTTGGTTCAGCTTCGTGATACCTGATGTTTACAGCCTGTTATCTGTCTCCTGTATTACTGCTTGCTCAGTGTGTGTGTGTGTGTGTGTGTGTGTGTGTGTGTGTGTGTGTCTGTGTGTCTGTGTGTGTGTCTGTGCTTCTCGTCTGCCTTCCTGTCTGCATCTAGTGCATCCTGTCTCGCCCCAGACCAGCAGCTCTGATCGACCTCTGTTGGTTTTTATAAGCTACGTCTACCTTCTGCTCACATCTTACATTATTCTTTGTGAATCTCCTTCAGTCTTCTTGAACCACTCTCCACCACTCCCAGCATCCCTGTCATCTTCCTCCCACAGCCTCCACCACCACCACCGCTACTGCCACCTCTCCGACAACGCCGCCACCCACCGCCTCTCCATCACCGACTTTGGTAATGCATCTTACCCAACACATGTTGCACAGCATTGCTTGAACTGGGACGGTCATTCATTCCTTCCACGCCGAAGCTTCAAATTGGAGAACTTAGAGATGATTGTGGTTTGTGAGCCTGGTGTTGTGTTATGGGGTGTGAACCTCGTGCTGTATTGTGGGATGTGAGCTTGGTGTCCTGTGGTGGAGCTGGGGGTCGTGGGAGTGTTGCATGGGGAGTCGTGGAGACCTCGGATACCATCCGCTGGTAGCCAGGATCGAACTTCGGGACGCCTCCCACCCATCTGTCCTGGGACAAGGTCGAGGAAACCCTGGAGGCGGATGACCTCACCATCAAGCAGTAATGTCGGGGACACAGAGACAAGTAATTGTGTCTTCCATCGATTGACTCAGCCCATTTTTTATACAAGGCACTGCCTCTCAGGTGCTTCCACGGGCCGGAATCCCCATGATACGAGAGCGTTTCGAAAATCTATTGAAAAATAAAAATTCTCCTTTAGCTTTTGGTAAAAATGTTCGAGTGAGGATAACTTGGCTGGTGCAGTCAAGCCAGAGATTTGCCTCCGTCGCAGAGCTGTTGGGGTGTAAGGCCTTCCCAGTTTGCTTTACTTTGTATGTCGTCTTTATTTATTCATACATGATCCTGGGTTAGGTTAGGTCTTGCGAGAGACGTTTTTGAGGTGATGTCTTCTATAATGCTGTTGGTTGTCTAATCTTATGAATCTCATTTTGTTCTTGGTTTAACTGATGCCGACTGGACTCAATCTCTCTTTTAATCCTGTTGGACTTTTTATTTTGAATCTGTCTTCCATTACGTACTTATAATTCCTCTGCTCTTCATGGACTTTTACTCTTGAGTCAGTTTCCCCTCTTTAGTGTCAGTTCATCTTCGTTTTCTTTCATGTCTGTGTCTCAGCATCATTCATCTCTGTCATTTTCTTAGCTCTTTATATTATCCATTATATCAATTCGTAATGATCTTTTCTTTTTACGTTTTTTTTTCAGTTTTTCAGGAGTTTAATTCTTCCTGACGTCTCTCTCGGCTTCAAATGTTCCACAAATAATTCTTCAGTGTTTTTCTTATTTCGCACATAATTCATCAGTTTAATTTTTTATTTTCGTTTACATCTGTTGTGTGTGTTTGTGTGTGTGTGTGTGTGTGTGTGTGTGTGTGTGTGGACTCTGTGAACTAATCCTATTATCATTTTCTTACAAGGCTTATCTTTAGTCCCCACAAAGAAGAAAAAAAAACGATATTATAAACACCTAAGACATTTTTTTTTTTTTCAGCACAGGATTAAGATTTGCTTTAACGAAAAGCGAAACACACCGCCGCCTGCCTCATTCCCCATCTCACTGTTAACTTGTGTATCCCGGAGATGCGTACCCGGGCAGGGACATCACTAAATTGGACATCTAACGAAGGTTTAGATATTACCAATCCGGTCATTATTTTCTTTCCTTTATTGCCTCTAAATCTGAAGTATCACCACCCAAATGCTGCGTTGCATTATCATAAAATACTGATTTATGACCGAGACTTGTTGGGGGAAACGTGCATGTGGAAGCGGAGGCACCTGCCCTCCCACCCACCCTCCCACACACACACACACACACACACACACACACACACACACGGCCCTGCTTTATTTCGATCAAAATGCACGTGTAGACACATACTGAGGAACCGACCTAAATGCCCAGTCCATTCAAGATGTAGCCCGTTCCTCCATAAACGTATCGGGCTGCTGAACGTAGCCTGTTGCTCCATAAACGTATCGGGCCGCTGAACGTAGCCCGTTCCTCCATAAACGTATCGGGCCGCTGAACGTCGCCCGTTCCTCCATAAACATATCGGGCTGCTGAACGTTGCCCGTTCCTCCATAAACATATCGGGCTGCTGAACGTTGCCCGTTCCTCCATAATCATATCGGGCCGCTGAACGTCGCCCGTTCCTCCATAAACATATCGGGCCGCAGGTAAAAAACCGAAGCCACACATATTTTAACCAACTCCCTCCTGTGAATTATGGTTCGCGATTCTCCTATTATTAATACTGAACCCCCTTCCTAAAGACGTTCCCTGTGCCGATCCTGGAGGAGAGTTAAGTAATCTTGGTGTTATATAAATTCTCTCTCTCTCTCTCTCTCTCTCTCTCTCTCTCTCTCTCTCTCTCTCTCTCTCTCTCTCTCTCTCTCTCTCTCTCTCTCTCTCTCTCTCGCGTGGGTGCACGTCGTCTTCCCAGACTGACTCGTGGTGCTATGACTGCACGACCCCTGAGTATGATGGCCTGGCCTTGGACGTAAACCACTCCTCCTTTTTTGGCCCGATGGACGGGAAAGTTCGTGGTCATGTACCTTGGCTCGATACACCCCAACCACGTATATATATATATATATATATATATATATATATATATGACTGCTGGAGGATTTTATGGGGTTAGAGGTCAAAAAAATATAGACACAACAGGTCTCGTATCTTGTCCATCATAGGGACCAGGATTAATGGATCCTCGTTATGTTGGCTGGAGGAAGACGTATTGTTTTTGCTGCCTTTTTCTTTCTTCTTCTCCCTGCTTTACCCTGGGTCTTGGCTCACCCTGGGTCTTCCCTCACCCTGGGTCTTGGCTCGCTCTGGGTCTTCCCCCACCCTGGGTCTTGCCTCACCCTGGGTCTTGCCTCACCCTGGATGTTCCCTTACCCTGGGTCTTCCCTCACCCTGGGTCTTGCCTCACCCTGGGTCTTGGCTCGCCTTGGGTCTTCGAAGCCCCACCCTGGGTCTTCCCTCATCCTGGGTCCTTCCTCACCCCGGGTCTTCCCTCACCCTAGTACTTACCAAGACTTAGCACAGGGAACCTTTACTATGTACTCCGTACACAGCAAGAGGTACATCCTATAACTGATAATGGCGAGTCTTGCCACGAAGATATTTGAATCGTATTTTGGCCTCTCTAATCTTCCTTTTCGAGCCTTTCCTGATTTTCAAAACTGCCTCGTGAGTGGTAGATATCTGCCAAAGTTTAACCGCGTTAACCTTTGGTAAATATTTACCAAACTGCGTTAACCTTTGATAAATGTTTACCAAACTGCGTTAGCCTTCGGTAAATATTTACTAAATTGCGTTAACCTTTGGTAAATATTTACCAGACTTCGTTAGCCTTTGGTAAATATTTACCAAACTGCGTTAGCCTTTGGTTATTGTTTATCATTGTACTTTACGAACGACGTCACGTAACTTTGCGATCGTCTCAACCGAGTCTGTCAACCAATGTTTCGTAGACTGTAACTTAAACCTGACACCCAAGCTCCACTCGTGGGCGTAATTTACCTCACATTTAGTTCTCATTGTGGCTTCTTCAGCACCATCCATTGAATTTGCATTGTCGTGAGACCGCCTCTCTCTCTCTCTCTCTCTCTCTCTCTCTCTCTCTCTCTCTCTCTCTCTCTCTCTCTCTCTCTCTCTCTCTCCTCTGCTCGTGTCGACATAATCTAACAGTCGGCGGGGTGATCACACACTCGTCAACGAGGCCATCAAATGACCGTAAACGACCTTATTGCTACACCCCCACTCCTCCTCCTCCTCCTCCTTCTCCTCTTCTTCTTCTTCCCCGTTTCCTCCCACTCCTCCTCCTCCTCTTCTTCTTCTTCCCAGTTTCCTCCCACTCCTCCTCCTCCTCTTCTTTATCGTTTCCTCCCACTCTTCCACTTTCTTTTTTCATCCCCTTGAAATCATCTGTGGAATTTCACTCTCTCTCTCTCTCCCCTCGCCTGATTGTCATCTGCTGGTATTGTCGTTGCAGTTCACCTTCTTTATAACAGGGAAGAGGGGGAAGGGTGAAGAGGGTTGTGTGTGTGTGTGTGTGTGTGTGTGTGTGTGTGTGTGTGGTAGTATGAGTAATCGGAAAGCAAGAACCGCTATACGTACCGTATTTTCACTATACTACCCCATCATACCACGTTTCTCATTTCGTACCACTTTGACATGGGTTTACCACATTCTCCCATACCTACCTTATTTTCATGACATTTTCCTTATTTTCCTTCTTGTGTCCATATTTGCCACAGTGCCTTTTTTTTTTTTTTTGACATATCTTTCCACGTCCTCTCACGTTTAGCGGTTTTTTTCCTTATTTTCCACATATCTATGATGTTATTGTTGTATCTTATTTTCGTATTTACCATTTCATGCCTTATTTAACGTGTTTATCCCATAAATGTTGTATTTTCCCCATATATTTACTATATTCTCCCGTACGTACGTTGTATTTATAGAACTGTTTTGAAGTATGTCTATATACCACACTCCTCCTTTTTTCATCGTATTTCCCTTATTACGACACTTCCAAATACCATCCACATGAACCGCTTTATTTACCACCGTCTTATACTCACTTCGTCTGTCCCTTCTGCAGGTTGGCTTGGCGGGCTCTCCACTTCCCTGGCGCTTCTCATCTCGCCCATCACCATTGCCGTCTGCAGGAGGAACTCGACGCGGCTGACGGCGGTCTTAGGGGGTCTCATCACTGCCCTTGGCTGCCTCTTCACTTCCTTCGCCAGCCAGTTCCATCAGCTCTTCTTCAGCTACGGCACCGTCATAGGTGAGCAAGCTTCAGGAATTTATCCCCTGCCAGCCAGCCAGGGCGATGGTCTTTTTTTTAAAAGTATCGTACGCCAAGGGTTGCTATCGAAGCCCCTGAGCATGGTGATACGGTCTCCAAAAGTATCGTACGCCCTGGGTGGTTATCGAAGCCCTTGAGCATGATAGTACGGTGCCTGAGCACGACGATACGACTCTTGATCATGGCGGTACGATCCTCGAGCACAAAAGTAATAAACCCGTGAACACGACGGCGTGGGTTTTTTTTCTAAGGTACGAAGGTCGGGCCATCATAACCAAGAGTCATACCGTCGCGTTGGAGATATGTTAATCGAGGAGTCAGATCATCGTACTGAAGGGATCAAGTTGTTATACTAAGAGGACTGATGAGGACAAGTGGTGTAGTACGTAAATCCCTACATCACTTTACTCGGAGGGTGAAGCCTTCACAGCGAGGAGGTTGTTAGCTCATTCTCCGGGACTGTTAGGATAATTCATCTCATTCAAGGGGGCCTTGGGAGAGAGAGAGAGAGAGAGAGAGAGAGAGATGTCAGGTCATCTTGCTAATGGAGTTAATGGAGGTGTTGAAAGTACCAAGGGATATGGTCTATTAGGCTTGTGATTGAAGTAGAATACTAATGCCCCCTTTTGAGACCATCGTGACTGTAGTATGGCTACGTGTAAAGTGTTTGTGTGTTTTGGTGAACCTTTTTTAAGCAGTAGTGAAGGGAAACGCACGGTCTGATGGCGGTCACAAGAGATGCTCTTACCAGCATTAGAATTCGTCTGGGGGGGAGTTAACCCTGGTGATGGTATGGTAATGCGTGATGAAATCCCCTCGAGATGAGTGGAGGGAATGGGAAGTGATCGGTGGTAATTACTGTAATAGATCTGGTTGGGTAATTTACATGTAATAGTACTGTCTTCTTGTATAAGAGTCGAAAGATCAAGATGTCTCAGTTTGATAAAGTGTGGACGCATGAATCATGATTTCTTATAGAATATCTCTTTAATTTCTTCTCATTTTCTTCACCTTGAGCTTTCTCATACGATTTCCGCTTATCGTCCTGAAGCCGCTGTTTATCACTACAGTTGAGATGATGTGGCCAGAGACCCGAATTAGATCTTGAAACAAAAGAACGTCGCACAGACTCGGGGGAAATCATTTACAGTCGGATGGAATCAGGCTGTGTCCAGATGTAACACGACACGAAATCAGTCATGAAGTGTTGAATAGCTTTCTTATTTTTTCTAATCAAACACGCCGGTTATCATAACCTGATTCTTTGAGAATTTAAAGACGTTCTTATTTTCAGGCGGGTTTCAACTGATTGCGAGATACGAGAGCGAGAGGTGGAGTGATTGTGGTGAGGAGTATGATTAAAAACTTTAGGGAAACAGGGTGAGGTTACACCACAGCTGTTGTATGCAGATGATCCAGTGTGTATACTTTTTAATCAGATAAAGAGTTGGATAGAATGACTGACCATGTTGTACATAGGAGGAGAGTGACTGTTAATGTCATCCGAAATATGAACGTTACTTTATCACTCGTATGGGAGATCATAATGCTATAACAGTTCGCAACGGTGAAGAGCTGGAAAAGTTGAGGACGGATTGGAGATGTTTTAAGTCCAGATCAAGGATGGTCGTAGGAGCGTTGTTCATACTTGGAAATTTTGAAAAGGTGCGTTGAAGGCTGTGGTTAAAGAGGGAAATTCAAATGCAGAATGTGGCAGAGGTGCGTTGAAGGCTGTGGTTAAAGAGGGAAATTCAAATGCAGGATGTGGCAGAGGTGCGTTGAAGGCTGTGGTTAAAGAGGGAAGTTCAAATGCAGGATGTGGCAGAGGTGCGTTGAAAGCTGTGGTTAATGAGGGAAATTCAAATGCAGACTGTGGCACACACTACAAGGGAGATAACATAGTGATTAGAATTATGTGAGAATACCGTGGAACAGAACGATAGATAAAACAAAGAAAAGAATATGACTGAGAACCCAGCCTGGAGGCTTGAGCGGGGTCCCATTCAGTATTGTGCCAGAGGAACTATGAAACATATGCATGGATCAGGTACAGACACCGTTAAAAGAAAATTGGACACGCGGTTGAAAACAGTCCCAGATGATGTTGAAGATGTACTTATGTAATGCAGGTGGCCGGGGTGGGATTGGGGGGGGGGGGGGACAGCAAGACGTGCGGTGAGTGCTACGCGCTAGCCCTGCCAGGTTGGCAGAATGTCACCGTAGGTACTAGCAGGTAAGTCGTAGTTAAACTCTCTCTCTCTCTCTCTCTCTCTCTCTCTCTCTCTCTCTCTCTCTCTCTCTCTCTCTCTCTCTCTCGCCGGTATTTATTAATCGAACTATCTCGGGCCGGCCTTGGGCAAGCAGGTGATGCCAGTGACTGATCTTGTCATTTGTCAGGCTTACCGGCCAAGACGCCCCGGACTTTATATACGGTCTTCGCCAAAGCCCCATCTCCTCCCCCTTCCCGACTGACAGACTTACGGTGATATACAAGCTTGAGCTCTCCTGGACCACATTGAAGCGTCGCTTAAGCTGACTTTTGTATACCTCAGGATCATCCTTCGTGGTTATTTATTCATGTATTTGACGTTCGGGAGACCAATGTTCTCTCTCTCTCTCTCTCTCTCTCTCTCTCTCTCTCTCTCTCTCTCTCTCTCTCTCTCTCTCTCTCTCTCTCTCTCAGAGGACTTGTTCATGGGGGCGGAGGGGACAGTTCTGAACAGCCAGCTTCACCAGATCCTGTTCGGAGGTCGGCTCTGCCATCCCCATTCGCACGTACCCAACTCGCTCATGTGTCACAGGTGTGGTGTGTGTGTGGGCATCATAACCACGCTCGCTAGAATGAACTTCAGCGTTTTATTCGCCAAGGTTCAGGTTAAGACTCTCAAAGGATAAGAAACGTTAATCTGATGAGGTCAGTGTATACATAACGTCACCGAGATTTAAGAATCACTTGGATAGAATTTCAGACGAGAAAGATGCGGGTAAAAGTGGAAACGTACAGAGGAAGGGAGGTGAAAAGCTTGAGAAGATACGAAACAGTTAAGGGAAAGTGATACAAAAGCAGTTGATGACTTGTATTGGAGGTTGCCAGTGTGTGTGTGTGCGATATTAGAGCATGATAAAGTCAAGTGTTGGTAGAAGGAGAAAGAATGTAAGGAAGAATTTGGAAGCGAAATCTGCCGTAGTGTAGGCTATAAAGCCCTGATAGAAGAGTTTAAAGAAAAGAATAATAGGTTTACCTTTATGCCCAAGTATCCCCTTCGTCTGTAGGGCTCCTGCAGCACTCAGGAAGCTGGCCACGTCCACCGGTGGGTCCCACTCGTCATGAAGTGTAGTTATGGTCTGTGTATGGCCCGTGTGAGATGAGTATTGGTTAGGTAAGGAGGAAGTGATATGTGTCTTTAATGTGGAATCTGTTGTATCTTGTGATATGCTGATTTAGTGTTTGTAATGCTGGAGAGGTGGATGATATCCAAAAACGTATACGGGAAAGAGTAACTCGTAAATGTCTAGGGAGTGTAGTTTCAGATGGATGGATGTCTGATGAAGGTGATTGATGTCTGCAGGAGGTAAGGAGAGGTCATGTGGAGAAAACGTGAAGAGGGTTGGAGAAAGAACTGCTCCCTGGGGAACTCCTTTGTAGAGCCCGATTACGTTGGTTGTGAAGCTTTTGTCAGTAACTGTGGTTTGTGGGCCAGAGTCACGGGCAGTATAGTGTTCAGTGTTGTGGTACCATATATACTAGTGTACCTCCGTCAGGAGGACATCTGGTACTTGGAATAGTGTACCATAATCAGGAGGCCTTGTTATATCCTGTCTACCAGTACACCTCAGTCAGGATATCGCCTGGTATCCTGCTGATGATTATACCTTCGTCAGGAGGACGTGTGGGACACTCCCAGTGAATGTTGCCAGCGACAGCGTAACCCACATTGTCCCTTTCTCCTACAGGTATCGGCGTGGGCATGACGCGGGACTCCTCGACGTTGATGGTGGGCCAGTACTTCAAGAGGCGGCGGGAGTTCGTGGAGATCATCGTGGTGAGTGGGAGTGGTCTCGGCATCACGGTGATGTCCGTCTTCATACGCGGAGCCATCGGGTGAGTACAGGCGAACACCACCGTTGCTGTATGGAGGGGCAGTAGGGGGGAAACTATGAGGCCTGAGGGATGTAGGTAAAGGGAGACACAGATGTAGAATGATGACAGATAGACGTGTCTGTGGTTTAATGTAAATCTACTACACCACTTCTTATGTACATTAGCTTCCCTTCGGTCCATTCTCCGTAGTCTTTCTGTCCCTTTCCTTTCTTTAGTAAACTATATTTTCTCTCGTTTCGTGTCACCTATTTAAATGTACTCATTTCCTCCCTTGCCTTTTGTGATATGTTCCCTCCTCCTACTGTTCTTCCGATGTTATCTTCCTCCATTCTCGTATTATTTCCAACTTCATCACTCCCCTTGCCAATGCACTTAAAGGTCTCTGAAACACGGGGAAAGAAAAGAAACCTTAAAAAAAATCGCGCGGCGGAAATTTGGAACTCCGTATAACATTTAGGAAACGTCCAGAACACATAAGACACGAAGGCATTTAACTAAGCGAGGGAAGGAAAAGATAGAGATAATTTAGAAGATGGATGGAGACAGAGAGGATCAGGAGTCAGACTTGATCAGTGATAGAGGCAGTTAGTGGGTGGGGTTGATCATCAGTGTCAGGTTCATCTGTGTAATGGCCCACGTCAGGAAAGTTTGAGGCAATAGAAAGGGGGAATGCTGAAGACCAGAAGAGAAAAGAGAAGGAGGACGAAAAAGAGAATAGCGTAGGAAAGAGCGGAATGTGCAGGAGACCGAAATAGAATGAATGAGAGGAATAAGACGTAAAAGTATTCGTAGTGTTTCGTGTTGTGTGGCTCGTCTGGCCTAGAATACGCAGGAAGGATAGGAAACAGGAGACGTGATGGTTTATGGCGAGGTTATCTACTGACGGAGAGGGACAGTTCGTGAGAGTACATGGAAAGACAGATGTTAGAAAAACCTAATATTTCTTTTTAAGAAGATTTCTGCTGGAGTCTTTCTTTGTGTTGGTGTTCGTAGGGCGATGAGGTTGTTGAAGAAGAGGCGTATCGTAAGTTACAAGGGAGGAAGGGTAAGGGTAAGGGGTTGGGGGGTATTAGGTGAGGCAAAGGTAGGTAAAAGGGAAGGTGTGAAGGACGAAAACTACAAACAGTAGTTGTGGGAGGGGGAGGCAGTTGGAGGGAACGGAGAAGGAATTGGAAGGACGAAGGAAATCCTAAGGGTTTATATATCCACTAGCTGTTAGAATATATATATATATATATATATATATATATATATATATATATATATATATATATGTGTGTGTGTGTGTGTGTGTGTGTGTCTGTGTGTGTGTGTGTAAGGACAGAAAGAAAGTAATATCAGACACGATGGTGATGATATTCGTAATAACGATGGGAGACAATGGGACTAACGGTAATGCTGATGATGGCTGATACATTACGTGTATCTATTACCCTCAGAGGCGCAGTTTACCTCGTGATTAATACGGGTTATCAAGAGGCCAAGCAGTGTGATAAAACTGGCGTCATGCGAAGGAACGAGACGATTGGCAGCCAATAGACTGCCTGTCTAATGCCAGGCACACAGGATCAGGGTCATGAAGAATGCAGTTCAGAAAGGGTATGTCATGGAATTGGAAAAATCAGAAAAATGTATGAGAAGAAAAAAAAAAAAGAATTGAGGATGAATCAGGAAAAGCTTTTGGTGTTGATTCACTGGGATGAAAGGATTGGGTAAAGGTTCGCGAAAAGAGACTAACGTTATAGGAGGGAAAGGTGGAAAGAAGGAAGGAAGGAAGGAAGGAAGAAGGAGCGAAGGGAGAGACGCGCGAGAGAGGAGATAATGAATCTGTGGTACATAGAACTGGGGACAGGCGAGAGAGAGAGAAATGAGATGTAATAAAAATGAGTAAGTGAGTGAAACTCTGGGGTGATCAGATATCCTCGCTGGTGGGGAGGGTTTGGAGGTTGTGATAAGGGGAGAGTGAGGGAGGGAGAGGAGGAATACATGGGCAGAGATAAAGGGTTGGAGGGAAGAGCCGTAGAAGGGAACGGTCGCGAGGGAAGGGTTGTGGATGTAGGGGTGGAGGGAAATGTTTAGTGAGGGTTCTTGGGGAGGGATTGGGGGGAAAGGTTGTGGGGGT
The DNA here is from genome assembly GCF_036320965.1 of Panulirus ornatus. Taxonomy (NCBI): domain Eukaryota; kingdom Metazoa; phylum Arthropoda; class Malacostraca; order Decapoda; family Palinuridae; genus Panulirus; species Panulirus ornatus. The sequence continues at coordinate 12,857,227 of NC_092237.1, forward strand.
TGGGATGGAACGGGGGTGGGGGGTTGGAAGGAGGAGTGGTGGAGAGAATGGATGTGGCAGGAGGAATGGAAGGGCTGTTTGATGGCGGGACAAAGGGAACAGGTTGTGGAAGGAGGGATGGAGGGAGTGAATGTTGAAGGAGAGGTGTAGAGAAGGATGGTGGAGAGGAAGATAAGAGGTTTGGGCTGTGGAAATACTGGAAGGTATAGATAAAGAGGAGACCTCATCGTCCATGACGAGGTCACCTCCATAGTGAGACTGTTTTGTCGGTCTCCTCGACGAGCTTGGGCTTGTGGAATAGTAGTATAGATCATCAGAAAGCATTTGACACCAGGCCAAGTAGGAGGCTGGTCAAGAACCTGAATCTTCAAACGAGAATAAGGGGGGAGGAGACTAATAGGTATAAGATTATCCCAGTGAAAGGGAACTGCTTGGATGAATGGATTAAGGTGAGTGATGAAATTATGAATGTGGACAACAATTGTAGGTTTAAAATGATGAATGATAGTAGAGGAAAGCTTAAAAGGCGGAGCCTCACGAACGTAAAATTCCTTTTCCCCGAATTGGACAAAGAATGATTACACACACACACACACACACACACACAACACACGAAGAACAGTCTCTTCTGCCTGCTAATCTCGAGTCTTGGCTAGACACGACCATCTCAAGGTATCACATGGACCACTGTAACCCAACCCGACGTAATATCTTGCGACTTATTTGCATACATGCAAATTCCCAGTGATCGTGGGTGAAAGACACTTTTCTGGCATGACTTCTTCAGCGAACCAGGAAGACAGACACTCGATAGTGGATTCTGGCATGACTTCTTCAGCGAACCAGGAAGACAGACACTCGATAGTGGATGATAATCGTTTATAGACATGCGTCACACACACTCTGAGGGAGGTATTGATGTCTTACCCTATTTATTAACCCCAGGGAATGATGATCATTTGCCGCCAACGTGCAGGATGCGGTACACTGATTAAGTGACCATCACGGTATGGACTGGTCATTGCTGACTTGACTCACGAGCTAATTGCGGGAGAGTGACTGATGACTTGATACAATTGCTGCTGGTTTCTCCCCTGACACATTCTCCCCGACGTTCCACCACTCCTTCCCTACACCCGCGGACACACACGCCCCTCGTCTCTCCTCCCACACTACCTCACTCCTCACATATCACAGTTTAGGTCAAGTTTTTGACGAAGGAAAATTTCAGGTTGTTTGCTGGCCGGTGCTTTGCGGCAGACCTCCACAGGAATGCATCTTGGGTACACATCTCGAAATATATATATATATATATATATATATATATATATATATATATATATATATATATATATATATATATTGGCAAGGATCACAAGTGAGCGCTTGATCAAGTATGTTCGGGTTGTCACTTGTTTACCAAATGGCGTCCTAACTACGTCTTTTCGTTGTTACCAACTGATGATGTGATTGTTACACGAAAGTGCACTTGGGAACTTGTCATGTTTCATTTCCTCTTGAGCTCATATCCTTTCCAATATACATATATATATATATATATATATATATATATATATATATATATATATATATATATATATATATATATATATTAGTCTACAAGATTTGCTCACAAGAAATGAATGCACCCCACAATTTCCTTTCGAATGTTCCGTTCCTTGAAACACAATATGATAATTATGATTTCCAGCTGTTTCCCTCTGTCTCGTCCAACTTCCTAGAAGAAAGAGGAAAAGCGAAATCAGACTCGCTTAAAACCTCGGTCGCGTTTTAAGTTTCCGCGTGTTAACAATTTTCTCGTTTATACCCACTCTCCCCTCAGATTAATCCCAAGAAGGGTGAGGGAGGGGTTGGGGGACGAACAGTGCCAAATCATTTTTCGATATCCTGGAAAACGTACTCCATATCGTACCCTGTGGGTGAGTCCGTCCCTCCCTCCCTCCATTCGTTATAATTGTGGCAGGGAGGGATGGGGGGTGTATACGGACGACTTATGGCCCCACGTCCTCGTTCGTAACACCATCGCCGGTACTGATGTCGTTTTCCCACCTCCCCACCCATCACCCCCACCACAACCTCTGTCCACATCATCCCCTTCCCAGCCCCAGCCTCTGTCGGATGTTACTACTGTCTGGCTCATGTTTCCCACATGGTATTTTAGATGGCTATTGTGTACACAAGTAGATGGCTTATTGTCTACACCCGTAGATGGCTATTTGTGTACACCCGTTGATGAATACCATTTCGTACATTTCCCTGTACACAAGAACTGTTTATTCAACTGTTCCTAGAGACGGGATTCTCGTAAGTATGTGTCTGAGTGGATAAGCATTACGGTAATATCTCTCGAGAAGTGACATAATTTGTTTCCCCATCGGGGCGGTGGATTGTGGCAGGTTTGCTGACGTGCTGGTCCTACGTCTGGTCAGATGGAGCGCCATGGCTCACCTCGCCTTGTCTTAGAGCCGTTTCGCCACCAGTCGCCGCTGGTTGTCGCCCGCGTGTGTATACCAAACTTTGCAACGACGCCAGTCGTTCTCGTCGCCTCTCTCTCTCTCTCTCTCTCTCTCTCTCTCTCTCTCTCTCTCTCTCTCTCTCTCTCTCTCTCTCTTTTGTGGTCGTTGTTCGCGTCGACCTATTAGTATGTGTGTTTTATCGTTGGGGTTTGTTTTTGTTTGTTTTTTTTGGCCATGAGACAGTTTACATATCCCACGAGTCAGCAGCTCCAGCCAGCCCCGTGCACCCCACTGTGCATTAGCGAGGAAGGCGTCTTTGTGGAAATGTTCTGCGAGGCGTCCCCAAAGTACATACAATCTCCCGTCTGCAGAGGATACCAGCTATAATCCTGGAGGCGTCAGTTAGTTCCTGTCATTGCTCTCTGTGATATATATATATATATATATATATATATATATATATATATATATATATATATTTTTTTTTTTTTTATACTTTGTCGCTGTCTCCCGTGTTTGCGAGGTAGCGCAAGGAAACAGACGAAAGAAATGGCCCAACCCCCCCCCATACACATGTACATACACACGTCCACACACGCAAATATACATACCTACACAGCTTTCCATGGTTTACCCCAGACGCTTCACATGCCTTGATTTACTCCACTGACAGCACGTCAACCCCTGTATACCACATCGCTCCAATTCACTCTATTCCTTGCCCTCCTTACACCCTCCTGCATGTTCAGGCCCCGATCACACAAAATCTTTTTCACTCCATCTTTCCACCTCCAATTTGGTCTCCCTCTTCTCCTCGTTCCCTCCACCTCCGACACATATATCCTCTTGGTCAATCTTTCCTCACTCATTCTCTCCATGTGCCCAAACCATTTCAAAACACCCTCTTCTGCTCTCTCAACCATGCTCTTTTTATTTCCACACATCTCTCTTACCCTTACGTTACTTACTCGATCAAACCACCTCACACCACACATTGTCCTCAAACATCTCATTTCCAGCACATCCATCCTCCTGCGCACAACTCTATCCATAGCCCACGCCTCGCAACCATACAACATTGTTGGAACCACTATTCCTTCAAACATACCCATTTTTGCTTTCCGAGATAATGTTCTCGACTTCCACACATTTTTCAAGGCTCCCAAAATTTTCGCCCCCTCCCCCACCCTATGATCCACTTCCGCTTCCATGGTTCCATCCGCTGACAGATCCACTCCCAGATATCTAAAACACTTCACTTCCTCCAGTTTTTCTCCATTCAAACTCACCTCCCAATTGACTTGACCCTCAACCCTACTGTACCTAATAACCTTGCTCTTATTCACATTTACTCTTAACTTTCTTCTTCCACACACTTTACCAAACTCAGTCACCAGCTTCTGCAGTTTCTCACATGAATCAGCCACCAGCGCTGTATCATCAGCGAACAACAACTGACTCACTTCCCAAGCTCTCTCATCCCCAACAGACTTCATACTTGCCCCTCTTTCCAGGACTCTTGCATATTTTTTTTTCTTTTTTCTTTTAAATTATTCGCCATTTCCCGCGTTAGCGAGGTAGCGCTAAGAACAGAGGACTGGGCCTTTTTTGGAATATCCTCAACTGGCCCCCTCTGTTCCTTCTTTTGGAAAAATTTAAAAAAAAAAACGAGAGGGGAGGATTTCCAGCCCCCCGCTCCCTCCCCTTTTAGTCGCCTTCTACGACACGCAGGGAATACGTGGGAAGTATTCTTAATCCCCTATCCCCAGGGATATAATATATATATATATATATATATATATATATATATATATATATATATATATATATATATATATATATATATATATATATATAATATATATATATATATATATATATATATATATATATATATATATATATATATATATATATATATATATATATTCCTATGAGTCCACGGGGTAAATGAAACACGATAAGTTCCCAAGTGCACTTTCGTGTAATAATCACATCATCAGGGGAGACACAAGAGAGAATTATAACAGTCAGTTGATATACATCGAAGAGACGAAGCTAAGACTTCATTTTATCGAGTGTATCTCCATAACTCTCATGGAGGTTCGCAATATACCTGCCCAAGCCATTTCAAAATGGTATTGCTGTAATACGGGCGCCTCATCGTAATGTGGATGGGGTCCATTTTCTCCTGAGAATTAACTTGTGAAATTTGAACCCAGGATCGTTCAGTCGTGAAGCCTCCTGGATACCGTTAAATGAGATTGAATATGGGAGTTAACTGTGACTTTAACAGATGTTATTCTTTTGTTTATAAGACAGTCGTAATAAGATAGAGAAGTTCAGGAATGAAGACACTTTTTTGTTTAAAGACTAACAAAAATAGCCTTGAATTTCATGCTGTTTGTGTGATATGTCACACTTATCCATGTTGATTCGTACGATATATTGTTACGCTAGTGTAAGTTCAAATTGGAACCTAACGTTATCAGTCTTATTATTATTATTATTATTATTATTATTATTATTATTATTATGATTATTTTTATTATTTTATTATATATATATATATATATATATATATATATATATATATATATATATATATATATAAAAGAGTCTGGTATTACCGAAACCTTTCTAACTACTCCTGCTGCCCAATGCTACGGTGCCTCCAGTAGCAGGGAAATGTAGACTCCTTTGGAGTGAAAAGTTCGTCCACAACATTGTACCCCGAGTGATACAGCTTTGCCAAAGGCGACTTTTCCCCAACGATGTAACCGAGAGAAGGTGAGCCAATAGATTTACCTCTCCAGACCGTTTGACTTCTCCGACGTCGATCTGTTGCGAAAAGTTTTTCTTTTAAGTGCAAGTGTGGGGGTGAGGGAGGGACCCTTGGTGGAATGAAGTTAAGTTGCCGAAGAGGGAACGGTCAAGTTCCGGATGGTGTTCGTCCTCCTTTTGGTGCTGTTGAAGAAACCTATCATCGGTCGACCTTGGAAGAGAGTACAACCTCAGACTCGAAGAACATGAACTCATTGAGAAGGATGATGGGATCCTTGAGCGAGGTGGTATCATCCTTGGGTATGATGGCTTGGCCTTGGACCTAACCCCTTTGTAAGGCCACGTCAAAGGCCAAGAGACCTACCACTTGTACTCGAGAGGTTAATCTCGTGTCTGATAGTCAGCCTCGCGAGGTCTCACCAGTGTTGTAGAGCTGTGTGGAGTGGTATGTCCTACCAGCTGCCATCCAAGCTTCGGGCGAGTCACTGCACTCGGTCCACTACATCGTCCGTTAGAGTAAAGATGTGCAAGGGAGACACGCCATTCGGCAGAGTGGACCAGAATCCAGACGCAAGCACTTACTCCTCTCATAAAAAAATAAAAGTTTTGCCGCTTTTACCGTCCATAATATCGAGTTTTCTCCTTAAATCAGTCAAGTTTCCTTGCTGAGCTTTGCGCGTGTGTGTCCTCATTGTCAACCGGAAGGTCAGGTTTCGTGGCCAGAGAGTCTACACGATCACTGGTCAAGCCCTAGCACCATTCATCAGCATTCCGAACTCCTCCTCGCTCTGGTATTGTCAACCATCGTTGCCTTTCCACAGCATGAGAAGATCTCATAGTCTACCTTTAGGACTTCGGTAGACGATGGAAGATGTTGATCATTGTTGAGAACGTCTTTCCAGAAAGGACGTCTGGCTTCAGGTACCAGCTTAGAGCTTGGGGCTTGCCTTAGACGCTGAAGTGTGTCGTATAGAGTTGTACCCTCCAGATGACAGAGGGCCTGATTGTCAAGTCTGTGCCTGGTTGCCTGGCTTTGGACAGAATGAGATCAGTTGCTGAGCAACCTGTCCTGAATACAGATTTCTCTCTCTCTCTCTCTCTCTCTCTCTCTCTCTCTCTCTCTCTCTCTCTCTCTCTCTCTCTCTCTCTCTCTCTTACCAATCACCGTTCCCTCCGCACCTCTCCCCTTTTCTGAGCGTATCCTTTCCCTTTGACGACCATCCCTTACCCCTATGTATCTATCAATCATCCATATCTCCTGCTCCTTCCCCATTTCTCTCCCATCCTGCTCTGGACCCTTCCACTCCTCTCTTCCCTCACCTCCTGCTAACGACCTCCTCCTCCTCCTCCTACCTGGAATGGTCGACCTTCGAACCCCTTCCATGGTATATTCTCTATTCTTTCTTGTCAACTAAACGATATTTAACGATGAAGGATTTCGCTTGGCATCCCTTTTAATCTCCAGTGAGAGAGACTTTTCCGAAAGAGAAAACGCTCTAAACAAAGCTCTCTCTCTCTCTCTCTCTCTCTTCATCAAAATGGTTTCCTTAAGTCTCATACTTTGAAATATAATGATTCTGGAGTAACGAGTTAAGATACTTGCTTTTAAGCCTTGTCTTGTTCGCATTTAATGCTTTGCTGGAGCGATAGAACGTACGTTCTCCGTGTTGTTATACTGGCAGATGTTCTCCCCCTTAATAATTTGTGTAAATTATTGCCTCAAGTCGTGTCTGTGTTATTAAAGTCGCAAGTTCTCTTTTGTTGTTCCTTCTCGCTGTTCTGGAAGTCCCGGTGTTAGAAATGTACGTGATTAGCTCGCTGTGAATGTTCTTCTTGTGACTTTTCTTTTTTTTTATGGGGGGAGGGAATTGGGGACATTCATGAACATTTTGGAAACGAATTAGTGAATAAACAAGTAAAATAAGGGAATGGTTTGGGAATGTCATAGGGGCCAGTGTGAGGGCGAGGGATAAGGAAGGAGTAGCACTGCTGCTGAAGTAGGAGTTGTGGGAGTGTGAGGAAGAGTGTAAGGAAGTAAACCAGACTGACTTCGGTTGAAAAAAAAAAGGCCAAAGATACACAGAACACCTGCTTTCAGAGCCCACCAATTAGCGCCACCACCACCAACAACCACTGCCCACTTACTGCTACCAGCACCAACCAATGCCCACTTACTACACCCACTACTTACCAACCACTGCCCACTTACCACTTTCATCATTACCGACCACTGCCCTCTTACCGCCACCAACATCCGCTACCCACTTAACGCCGCTACCAATCACTGACCCACTTACCACCGCCACTACCAATCACTGTCCACTTACTACTGCTAACACTACCACTTATCCAGCACTGTATCTCTTTACCGCCACTGCTCCCACTTGCACCACAACGCATTACAGTCACCACCCAGTACCACGACTCTCTCTCTCTCTCTCTCTCTCTCTCTCTCTCTCTCTCTCTCTCTCTCTCTCTCTCTGTAAGATCATCAGTTAGATCCATCAATTTTGATAACAAGAATAACCATTTCGATATCATTCCCTAGGGAGAGAGAGCGCTTACAAAACACACACACTGTCACCAGAGCCATTTGTTTTCATTTAGTTTGTAACCGAGGTACAGTAATTCTTGCTTCCGTTACAGTATTGAGTGAAGTCTGATGCTGTGGTGACGTCAAGTATCAATATTCCATAAGCCTTTTTTTTTTTGTCACTCACCCTCGGGTAGAGGAGGTCATTCACTGGAGATTCCACGTATACCGGATCTGCATGTGTGTGTGTGTGTGTGTGTGTGTGTGTGTGTGTGTGTGTGTGTGCAAATACTAGTTAAGATTTATGCAAAGCTGGTTGCCTTCGAGTGCTTGCTTGTGCTTACGAGTAATTTGCATTAAGATTTCTCTCTCTCTCTCTCTCTCTCTCTCTCTCTCTCTCTCTCTCTCTCTCTCTCTCTCTCTCTCTCTCTCTCTCTCCGTCGCGTTTACGACCTCGCTCACTCCCCTTCACATCTGGTCGTCGGGACATCCATTTCTGGCCAGCATTCTATTATTCCCGTCGGCGCCGCCGCCCCACCCTGCAAGCTGGTCGCTGGAGCTGCCTACCAGTCACTCACCTGGTCGCTGGAGCTACCCACCAGTCACTCACCTGGTCGCTGGAGCTACCTACCAGTCACTCACCTGGTCGCTGGAGCTACCCACCAGTCACTCACCTGGTCGCTGGAGCTACCTACCAGTCACTCACCTGGTCGCTGGAGCTGCCTACCAGTCACTCACCTGGTCGCTGGAGCTGCCTACCAGTCACTCACCTGGTCGCTGGAGCTGCCTACCAGTCACTCACCTGTCGCTGGAGCTACCTACCAGTCACTCACCTGGTCGCTGGAGCTGCCTACCAGTCACTCACCTGGTCGCTGGAGCTGCCTACCAGTCACTCACCTGGTCGCTGGAGCTACCTACCAGTCACTCACCTGGTCGCTGGAGCTACCTACCAGTCACTCACCTGGGCTCAGGAGCTGCCCCACCAATCAGCTGGTCGCTCTTAACCATTCTCAGTTTTGTGTTTCATGCGAGTCGTTCATGTTTTCTTATTATGTTGCTGAACTATTCGGTCTACTGTTTGTATATTTGTATGTCTTGTTTACTATGTATCTCTGCAGTGTTTTGGTTTGGTCCTGGATAATTTCCAGATTGACAAGCCTTCATATTTTAGATACGTGTTTCATTACAGCTGTTAATGGAGTTCCTTTTAGTTTTCGGTATTCGAATAACGAGGAAAGTGTTGGGTGGAACTCCCTCGGCCGGCCGTGAATCCGGATTTCTTTAAGCGTTTCTGTAACACCGTAAAAAAAGAATCCGTGATGAAAACGAGATGGTATGGTTGTGTTATACCTCCTCTATCTTCACAGTAGATTTATCGTGCCTTGAAAATGGCTCTTCGATTCTGTTTACGCACCTGCACGAAGGTATATACACGATTTTCAGGTTGAGTTTATTTAACATGACATACGTGTCGTTTTAGGCGAGTGTCCGTTCGTGGCTTAACATAATCCATGAGAGGAAAGAGAATCTGTTTACATATTCAGATGGTCGTTTTTAGGACTATTTTTGGGTTCCTGGGGATTCATGAGAAACTGGGAATTTCATCATCCTACAGGTTTATTATAGACATTCTTTCTTATATTTTCTTCGTGTTATGGATGTTATAGCTAGGATAACTATAGTTGTTTTGAGTCATGTCTCCATGTTATCGATGCTATAGGTGGGAATACAATGTGTAGTTGTTATGAGATGTTATCGATGCTATAGGTGGGAATACAATGTGTAGTTGTTATGAGTAATGTCTCCATGTTATCGAAGTTATAGGTGGAATACAATGTGTAGTTGTTATGAGTTATTTCTTTATATCATCGTTGTTGTAGGTGGAATACTTGTCCTGTTGTGAGTTCTATTCCACATTATGTCTCTGCGATGGGTGGCATGTATGGATATATATATATATATATATATATATATATATATATATATATATATATATATATATATATATATATATATATATTCTTTCTTTCATACTATTCGCCATTTCCCGCTTTAGCGAGGTAGCGTTAAGAACAGAGGGCTGGACCTTTGAGGGAATATCCTCACCTGGCCCCCTTCTCTGTTCCTTCTTTTGAAAAAAAAAAAAAAAAAAAGAGAGGGAAGGATTTCCAGCCCCCCGCTCCTTTCCCTTTTAGTCCCCTTCTACGACACGCAGGGAATACGTGGGAAGTATTCTTTCTCCTCTATCCCCAGGGATAATATATATATTGTCAAGCTCCAATTCGTCGTTTTCTATATATGTAGGACTCATAATCATTTTAAAAAACTAAACACGTCTAGACGTAACACGGTGTTTTCTTTGTTACGGAGGATTTTACGATGAAAATTAACATGTAAATCACCAGGACTACCGTACTTGGCGTCTGCTTGTGTCTAGCAGAACAGCAAGTGTTGGAAATGTTCGAGAGGAGGAGAGAAAAAAATCAGGGGATGTTTATTTGTCTTGTGGATAAGAAAGTTTTCGTGGGAGAGAATTTTCACTTTTGTATTTGATATTACTGGGCCTCGCTGCCTAGGGTTCCCAGCTCCATCGTTTTCGTGCATGTTTTGTGCGTGTGTCTGCATGTTATATATATATATATATATATATATATATATATATATATATATATATATATATATGTATATATATATATATATATTGCATATGAATAGGCAGTTCCAGTGAACACATAATACCCTCCAGCAGCCAGGACCTTTTGCGTGGTATTCGGAACGCAAAAGGTCCTGGGATCGAATCCTGGCTGTTGGAAAGTATTATGTGATATATATATATATATATATATATATATATATATATATATATATATATATATATATATATATGATAGTAATGATAAAAAGCAAATCCTGTTGAGCTGGATTGAAGCCTCTGGAAATATATGGTGAAAATACTGGACAGTTTAGACAAGTGGGGTTATATGACCAGGACGAGAGAAGGTGTTTGAAACAATCATGACACAAATAGCTGGCGTGACATTCAGAGGATCGTATCAGTGATGTTCACGATGATTAGGGGTGGGGGGCTGTTCTCTTAACGGGTCTGAAGGCGTTCGGTTGTGATGGCAAACCGCCTCAGCGAGGGTGCGAGAGGGGGATCTAGTGTTGGCAAAAAGTGAGAGAGGGGATCTAGTGCTGGCAAAAAGTGACGAGGAAAGAAGTATTTTTTTTTTCTGTACTAGCTTTCCTCACCGGTAGTCATTGCGATCCAACACCTTAGAAGTAAGATCAGGAGGACGGTGGAACATGGATGATGTTTGTGATTTCTAAAATGCGTCGGAATTAGAAGTGAAATTAAGGTAATCTAGCTCGTCCGATCCTTCTGTTGTCCTTTATAGAAAATGTGGACTTCATGCCATCTTATATGAGGGAATCTACGCGAATGTAAGTCTGTCACAGGTATGAGACTGGCCCATGACATCTGGCATGGCTAATGACTTAAGTTGAAAAGAGAAAGAAAGTTATCAGACGCCGGTTATTAAAAAATGCTTGGGTCAGACATTCGTTTTCTTATCCGGGATGGAGAAGCGTTTGTGATAGGCACCAAAAGAAAACGGACCCAGGGTGCACCCATATCGGAATCACATTTAACCCTTGTGAAGATAAGGGTACAGACCTTGAGCACGAGAGTGGTCTGATCCTTCTATGAGTGAGGTCAATGGTCATTTAAGAGTGTGGTCAAAGGCCATTTAAGACTGAGGTCGGAAGGCTGTACCATCTTACCCAAGGGTCGTACCGTCTCGTTCAAGGGTCGTACCGTCTCGTTCAAGGGTCGTACCGTCGTAGTCTTAAGGTCGTCCCGTCGTGCTCTCGAGGCGAAGCGTACCGCCAAATACCATCCGGCAGACGTATGTCTTATTGTTAACTGTTCCTTTTGCGTAATAATGTGAAGCAATTTGCCTCGTAAGACTGGTTTAACATTTTCCCTACGCCCCATCGCTTCACTGTGGGTGTCGTCATAGCCCCCTACCCACCCACTCACCTTATTGTCAGTGTCGTGATCTTGGTTCGTAAGGATGTATTTCTGCTCCGTCTGGGTCGTTGTCCTCCGTTGTCTCAACCAATCGCCACCGTTGTTAGTCTCTCGTCTCGTCTCATCCATCCCAACCAGTCATTTCCTCCGTTCTACACCCCCCTTGGTATGAACCAGTCACCACTGCTCGAACCGTGTTATCAACCAGTCATCACTGCCGTCACAGTCCTCCAATCGCCATCACCGTGACAACTCGTCCTCCTTCATCGACCAATCACCACCGCCGTCACAGTCCTCCTAGGTATCAACCAATCACCATCACCGTGACAACTCGTCCTCCTGTACCAACCAGTCATCACCGCCGTTACATACAAACCAGACGAAACTACAAGGCAGAAGGCCTTCCATCACGGCCATAACTCCCACAGGAAGTAGGTTAGATTGTTAAGATTACAGAATTACGAATTATAAAGAAGCTTGAAGTATACATTATCCCTTGATTACGGTTAATTACTGTGTAAGATATGGCCCCATGACCTCTCCCCTCGTCCTCACATATTCCCTGCTGGGCGGACCCCGTAGTATAGGTCATTATACTACCACGTTCGTAGCATATATAGATGTACATACAACCAGTGTGTGGTTATACCACTGGCGGAGGGATATTCAGACCTAAAAGTATACCACGGTACAGCAGCGTGTGTACCTTACATGGTACGTTTTCGAAGAGCCTTTGATGTGGAACTTTATCAAGGGATATTTGATAGTTAAGACGCACAGGATCATCTGCTTCACTCTCGCCAGACGTGCTGATTAAATCGTAAAAGAATTCAAAGTGCGTCTGTCACACATGAGGCGATTTCGTCGAAAACTACACCGAAGATCGTCCTCTGAAGGTTTTACGATATTGGCCTGATTGATGGTTTCCATAAGTGTTTACCATCTACAGACGTCAACTAAATGGAAGTTTACAGTTTCCATTCCTTCGACGGTTTCTCCGGAGCAAGTGGCGTATTGGAAATAGTAGTCGAAGAAAGGTTTAACTATCTCATTTTTCGCCTCTTTTTAGCCGTCCTCGGTGGAAACTTATCAGGGTCTGCCATTTGATTTACTTTCATTCCATTGCATATCTTGAACTTTTATGTCAGTACGTTGCAGGACATTCTCCTATCTTAACAATGGAACCAAATTTGGGGACACAAGTGGTGTCTTCTTTCGTAAATACAGACTCAAAAAAATTAATGATATAAGATCTTTGCCAAGGCTTTATTTTCTTGAACCAAGTCAACGTCTCCCGTAATTGATGGACACCTTGGTTGCTTCTAGCATTTCTGTGCAACTCTCGAATTTCTTTTGCTGTTTACAGCAATAAACGCATCAGCTTGAAGGTTTAATTTCACGTATAAGTCTCTTAGTTTCTCTATGCAGTTGTACATGATGTACTCTTATGGGCACTCTTCATTATATCTTTCCACCACTGTGGCTTTATCCATATGCCCCGTATCACCCCTCCTTTTCCTCAACTTGCTTCCCTCATACCCTCCGTCAGTACCACCGCCACTGCCCCCGCTGCTGTCCTTCCTTGGGTCTTCTTTTTCCTTCCTCTCTCAGTCATATTTCATAGTGCAGCACTGATCAGAGTATCCCCTTTGCAACACACATTCATATCTCGATCGTAAGACTTCCCTGTCGAAACAAATGAAATGGGTATGATCGACCGTCCAGAAACTCTCGGGTCGGCTTTCCAGAAGGTCAACTTCCAAAAGCTCTTGGATCAACTTTCCAGAAGGTATCAGGTCGGCTTTTGAGAAGCTCTCAGCAAGCTTCCAGGAGAGTCTGGGTGAGACGCCTTCCAAAAGCTCCCAGTTCAACCATCCCAAAGTTTTGAGGCCAGCCTTCCAGAGGGTGTCAAGGTCGAGCTTCCAGAAGCTCCCAGGTCACTCTGGATCAAACAGATACCTTCCTCAAGGACTCGTGATGACCTGACCTCTAGCTCCCTGTCCTCTTCAAGCTCTCAGGTCCCTCTGAGCTCCCTCGCCCTCGTGAGATCCATAACCTCTATAAGTTCCTTCGCCCATTTAAGCTCCTCGACTACTGTGAGCTCCTTGACCTCTGTGACCTCACTGACCTGCATATCCGTACCTCCCCTGCCTCACAAGACGCATGAGGGGCAGACCAAGCACGCGGGCCAGCAGAAGATATATCTCCTCATTAATGAGGGAGAAGCGGATGGGGTTAATTACAAATAATGAATTGGTATGACCTCGTTTGTTGATAGTGCCTTTAAGACGCGCGGATCGCCCCGCCTCGCCTGCCTGTACTGTCCTTCGTTCTGTCACAATTTCCTTCATTTGTCTTCTCCCTTCCTTTCCTCCTGTCCTCTTCTTCTTTTCCCTCATCTTCTCTACCTACACTTCAGGCACCAGTTCTTATGTTCTCTCAAGTTCATCTATATCAGTTCGTGTCTTCCTCCTAGTTCTACCTCTTTTACAACCTGCGTTGTCTCTTAGCACAACCCCGTCACGCCTCCGCTCCTGCGTTCTCTCATTCTCTCTCTCTCTCTCTCTCTCTCTCTCTCTCTCTCTCTCTCTCTCTCTCTCTCTCTCTCTCTCTCTCTCTCTTGCCGATTATGGAGTGGTGAGCAGCCTCCCTCCAGGGTATCGAGAGGGTTAGTGACGGCTGCGCAGTGAGGTAGCACTCCAGCGGCTGTCAGGTGTCACTCCATTGACACAAGTAGCTGTCGTGTCTCTCCGCGCAGCCCACACGTGTGCTGCTGGTTTTCAGTCCACAAACAAACAAGCTCTCCATCTCGCACATAACACTTAACAACCCTTAACTCACGCGATTCGTTCTTCGTAACTCTATTTGCCAGTGGTTAGCGCTGGGCGCTAAATCCTTCCTTTTGACAATATCTCGTCGCATGTCCTCCCCTCGTGTATGTAGCCCGATGCACAATAGTGTGACATTACTTATAGATGATGCAGCAACATGGTAATCCATGACGTCGAGGATGTACTCGATCCTCACACCTCACTAGCTGCGTCTTCCCTCACGAGATATCTTCTTGTGTGTTGTGAGTATTAGGTCAACTAAAGACCCTCCCCCCCCAAAAAAAAAACGGTTACAGTAGGTCGGGTCAACTCGCTGAAGTTTTCTCATAACAATCATGCGTTATTCTGGGCACACGAAGTCCTGAAAATCTTTCCTCTCGATAGATGGTTCCTCGGAGTGTTACTGTACGCCCGTAAAATCCAAAATAATAATATTTAGAAAAGTTTTGTCTATACTACCTCCTTCGTTTACGAAGCTCATACAAGACTTGGTATTTGTTCGCACAGTAAAGCCAACATATTGGATATTGTAGTGGCGGGAAATAACTTGCTCTTTTGGCCAACGAAACGCGGGAACTTGCCCACTGACTCGTGGGACGTTTCCTAAACTTTAAATCTGAAACCAGCAAAACTTCTGCAAAAACTTTATAAAGACACAGAATCCCTTACTAACTTATCCTTTAATTTGCAATATTCCGCAGGACATTCTTTCCCCGACCAACAAACTTCTAAGTTTCTTGGGTCAGAAATCTCAAAAAAAGGAAATTTCCCAAACGTATTGCCTGTACTCAGTGTTGATACCTGGTCCACACCCCCGATCTTGATCCTCTCTCTCTCGTCCTGCGCAGGTCCATCGGCTGGCGTCTGGGTCTGCAGGCCGTCACGGGCGTCATCTTCCTGACCTTCCTGATGGGGACGTTCTACCGCTCGGCGTCCCTCTACCACCCGCAGCGCCGCGCCATTCTCCACCTCAAGAACCAGAAGCGGAAGATCAAAGAGAAGAATCGGCAGGACGACAAGCCTCCCTTCTTCGACGTAGCCACCCTCAAGAGCCGCACAGTGCAGATCCTCCTAGTCTCCATCGGTCTTTCCTCCTTCGGGATCACAACACCTATTATATACCTAGTGAGTGCTTCTCTGTCTCTCTAGGGATCACGAAACCCATAGATGTGAACTTCTACTTTTCACTGACCTCAGTTTCTGGATTTGAATGTAATTTCTCACTCATCTTTCATTTAAGAATTATGATGTCCATTATGTATCACTGTAGACACAGAAACTAACCTTAGAGCAGAAACGACGGCAGAGATTGAAGTTAAGAATCTGATAAGGTAGTGGGGAAGCAGGCTTTAGACTTGGATTTCAGAGAAGATCATGGGAGGACACGGATGGATGGTGTTCTGTAGAGAGAAGGTGATTTGAGGGTGCGTATGTTGCAGATATGAGGAGAAAACTAACCAGGTCTGGGAGCTGTGTCTGGAAGACAGGAGCAAGGTTTTAGTTGATGTTGGTCATGGAGGCCCTCGGGAACCAACCTGCCTACCTCGACCGGTAGTGCCATTCCAGTTCGGCAACTGAAAATCTGAATGCAAATGGAATGTCATGATTTTGATGAATTATGAAGGAGAAAGTGGAGTTGAGAGTAAAAATCTTTGGGAGTTACGTGTTAAGTGCTGTGTTTGAGATGGAGAGAGTACGTTTGTGGATTGGATGCCAGGAACTCTCATGCAGGTGAGGCAGAGGGAAAAACATCGATCTTGGGCCCTGGAGGGTTGTGGATGTTCGTAACTTAAAGGTCGTTCTATCGTCCTCGAGGGTCGCACTGTCGTCCTTAGAGAGGATCGAACCGTCGTGTCCACTTATAACATCTTTGCTAGCCCCTTATTACATCCAGATAATCGGCCCCACCTTCTTCATTCCTTCAAGACTCTGTTACTAAGTCTTCCTTAGGCCCTATCATGATGAGAGTTATAAATGTTGGTTCATATTCCCAACGCCATAGTATTCATAATTCACCCTCCCACTCTGTCTTCATTTGGAACTATGACACCTTAACCTCTCTGTAACCTCACCGTAGAATAAGAGCTATTATTGACCCGCCTTACTACCTTTCCTTTGCCCCTTCCTCAGGCACACCAGGCGGAAGAAGAAGGTCTGGGGGACGTCTCGGTCCTCCTGCTGCAAACCTACCTTGGTCTGGGTTGGGTTATCGGCTGTTGCGCCTTCGGCTTCGTGGTGCTGCAGAAGAACACGGAGTGCCGGGTGGGCCGCCAGTACCTATGTCAGGCCTCAATGTTCCTGTGTGGCGTCTCCACCCTGGCCTTCACCGCTGTGGAAGGTAAGTACTCGAAAATTATCAGTTGTAGGATAGTTGTGATAAATGTGTGTCTCGGGGCCTGTATAGGCGTCATCAGTTTGTCAGTGGGGAAGTGGCTGGTTGAAGTCTCTCGCCTGAGACATGTTATGGAGCTTGCTTAGGTAGGTTCTTGCTGGGGAGCTGAATCAAGGCGCGACCGGCTACAAAAAGGGCGGGACCTGTTGGGATGCTTATGGGCGCAACTTGGGGACTTTCTAATGGCGTCATCTCTTGGGAGGAAGGGAGTTAAAGGGCTTTCAAACGACGTGATCTGTCAATACTTATCGTGCGTGTGTATGAAAGGGATTTTCTGTTTCCTTCCTTTCAGTAGATAATGATTAATCGCAGTGGAAGAATGGCAAGCTTTGATTTCGGTGTGCCGCGAGGATTTAGCAGACGCGAATATGTGACATGAAGGCTGAGAAACACTGCGTTAGTCTTCTCTCTCTCTCTCTCTCTCTCTCTCTCTCTCTCTCTCTCTCTCTCTCTCTCTCTCTCTCTCTCTCTCTCTCTCTCTCTCTCTCTCTCTCTCCTTTCACAGTGCTCCAAATGATTTGTAAACCCATTGTTAATCAGAAAATATCTGATTAGCAAATTATAGTACTGGAGTACTTACAGATTCAAGCTTGATATCCCCAGCAAGTTACAAAAGTTATTTCCAGTCATGGTTTCTGAACTTGGATTGATTGTTTATATAATAGAGTTATGCAGACATGTTCCGAAAGATATTACGTGTATTAAATGTTTGTGTAGTGTAAGAACTGTTTTGAACTCCTGAAATCAGGTGATTTTAGGAGTTAACAAAATGAAGTCAGTAGCCGATATTATTAACCCTCGCAGTCGACAGGTCTGAAGCCCAAGTTAACTAATTTAACAGTCTTTCTCGTTGTGCTGTTGTGATATTGATGCCAGGAATAAGTATTACCAGAGAGGAGTGAAGGAGGAGGAAGAGGAGTAGGAGGAGGAGGAGCAAGAGCAGGAGGTAGTGGTGAGGGACATGCTCAGCCGCCCGGGTCGGGTGAGTCAGCTGGGCGGCCACCCTCACGCTATACACAAACTTGGGGGAAAAAAGTAGACTCCCATCGGATACTCCCTTAACCCTTACCGCTTTCATGTATTTCATTCCTTCAGGGATAATTGATTATATATATATATATATATATATATATATATATATATATATATATATATATATATATATATATATATATTACTACTTAATTATATGAAAGCGAGCAAGAAATATTCATAGAGACTGTATCATCGTCACTAAATAGAAAAATATTACAGTTGCAGAGGACTTTCTCGACCACAGGAGCCCATCTTATCCATCCCCCCACATGGACAACGGTCCCCAAAGTTACAGAGGCCATCCAAAAGGGGGGTCGTAGTGTTAAATGACTAAAGCACATGAATGCACGAGAGCGAATGCATTGAGGCCGTATTTTAGAATTAGGGGTGCGAGGGTATACGTATAAAAGAATTGGGACACTACATACGGGCTGGGTTAAGGGATGGAAGCATCTGTCTTCAAAACTCTTTTTCTGTAACACACACACACACACACACACACACACACACACACACACACACATACTTTGCATCAAGGGTGTAAAGGTGTCTTCGTTGTGCAGAAATATTTAACAAGTAATACACACACACACCAGCTTGCCATTAGAATAGTATAAAAGATTTTTTTATAGGAAGCAAACTGCGTTTTGATTGACAATGAAATATCTTTTAGGTTGATATAGAAGGATATTCGCAGTAATCATGTATTAGGCCTAATTTAGAGAATGCATCGTAAGAACCCCACTTGAAGAAACATGGAGATTTAAAGAAGGTTCGACAAGGTTAACAAAAGACGATAACTGAGATATGAGAGCTGGGTTTACAGGAAGAGGTTACAGGCCATTAAATTCGTCATCAAGAAATGGGAAGAGGAGAAGGGCAGACAATTACAACTTGCAAGTCTCTTGACGGCAACGAAAGTTAACAGTGCAGTGAATGAGCATAAGAAAAAAAGATAATAATCGAGACATAACGAGAATGACAAGAGAAAGAAATGTGATGAAGTATGTGTATCGTGTACAGTTTTAAAGTGGAGGATGAATGAAATAAACTTTGACTTCAGACGGTGTTAAAAAAAAATGATAGGATAACAAAGAATGATTATATCAGGACCCTCGAGTTTTGAGCTCCCTCCCCGTTACTGGACAAATTACATTTATTTACTCACAGTAACCAGTCGATGCCAGCTGGAATGTGAGAGTCAGACGATACTGAAATTTAATCAGTGTCAGTTGACACTAGAGCCAGGCTTCAGGAATGACTGGATTGTTAACTCTCCACCCAAGGTAGATACTGTGTGACGCGAGGTGTAGGATATACGCTACCGGGTAACGGGTGTCGGGTACAAGATACAAGATAAGATACAAGACAGTAGGGTGGAATATAAAGGACACCGGGTGTAGGGTGGAAGATGAGGACAAGTGGTGTCAAGTGTTCAATGCTGCAGGACAGCCGGTGTGAGATACAATACAGAAGGTGTTGGACGAAGTCAGGAATCACCAGCTCATGTCTTGGTTCACATGTCTCCCGCTGGGTAAGCAGATCGACGATTTGCATATTCATTTTCTTGTTTTTATTCAGACGATATAAAGTATCGCTTATTGTATATCGGTGTACGATGACACCTGAGCGTCAGGAATGAGAATAAAACTGAGTAGAGCTTTTACAACTTGTGTCTAATTTGTTATTGCGATATTGCAGTGTATTTTGCTCTCAATCGTAAGTCAATATAGTGGCTTGGCCTTTGATTGTATCGTGCTCGATAGGTTTGAAAGCGACCTAGTGCTGTGCGAGGCAGCTGTATGATCCTTACATCACTCCCAACAAAAGCATACATATACATACATAAATCCTATGCAAAACTATTGAGTGCCATACAAATCACATTTCCCAAGCTCTGATGGACTCGCCGGCTTCCCCACCATATATTTCAACATTGGCGTGATAAAGTTATGATGGAATACTATGGCTCTTCTGGCGTTGACAAAGGGAACATTTTCTGTTGCTGTATATGTATATCTTCGTACTATTGTTCGGCTCATTTGAATGCGATTTAAAGTACATGTGTAGCCTAAGTCTGTTTTGATTGAATTCGACCGTATTAGGTATGGCGACATGACGGAGAAAGTCTACGGTAAATACACATAAGAGGAACCCGTGTACCTTCCTTTATGGAAAATTCACTTTTTCATTTTCTCACAATATTTGTTTTTTCATATATTTCTGCGTATTGGCACTGATTGATTTTTTTAGCATTGGTGAGAATGAGTGGAAAATATGTTTCTGCGCGTTGGCACTAATTGATTTTTTTTCTTTTTTCTTTTTTTTTTTTTTGGCTTTGGTGAGAATGAGTGGAAAATTTAATCTACAATTTTGTGTTGTAGTTACCAGAGAAAAAAAATTCAAAATGCTTCATGTAGAAGTAATTCTTAAAACCGTTTTCAAAGATTTTTTTCAAAATGCAAAGATTATGAGGACCCAACGCGACAAGAATATAACATTTACAGAGGAGATAGGGGGAGGTCTTTCCATCTAAGTACTATGCACGCGCGCGCGCGCACACACACACACACACACACACACACACACAGACTAGGATTTTGATTTGTGCCGGTATCACTGGCAGTTTATCGTGTACCCCAATCTTGTCCTCTGAGCGGTAGCGCAAAAGGATTACAGAGGTCACAAAAGGATCGTAGGAGTAGGTCAAGAGCCTTCGATCTGAAGATCACCTCTCACACGTCAGCAGTATACACAATGGGTGGGCTTAGGAACTCCCGTCTGATGGAACTACGGCAAAGCTCGAGAATCCTTTATTTCCCTATAAAACTCGGACAGTAATGGCAGTTTTCAGAGGGCTTGAAACTCCTCCCTTTCGCAGCATGGACTGATGGGCCTTGTCGAGGGGATAGTATTTAAAAAAAGGAGTTGAGGGGAAGAATGGTGGAAGGAAGAAGTGAGAGGAAGAGTACTCTACATGAGAGGTTTCAGTCTCTAGTGCAACATGACCTCCTGAATGCCCACTGCTGCCGGTGTTTATGTCTACCGACTTCCATCCCTCTTCCTCTCATCATCTGTTCCTATGTAGTCTCCTTCAACATCATTTCCGTCTTTCGCCATGACAACAGCGCAGTCTTTCCGCTCCACCCACCACTTTGAATATATTCCACCCTGCCCCTCCGTCTCCTTTCGTCTTCCTGGTCATAGATGATACAGTGGTAACAAATCATCCTCTCACTCCTGCTCTTCTCTGTACGTTCTCCTCTCTTCGATCCTATTCGCCATTTCCCGCGTTAGCGAGGTAGCGTTAAGAACAGAGGACTGGGCCTTTTTTTGGAATATCCTCACCTGGCCCCCTTCTCTGTTCCTTCTTTTGGAAAAAAAGAAAAAAAGAAAAAAAAAGAGAGGGGAGGATTTCCAGCCCCCCGCTCCCTCCCCTTTTAGTCGCCTTCTACGACACGCAGGGAATACGTGGGAAGTATTCTTAATCCCCTATCCCCAGGGATAATATATATATATTTTCATACTATTCGCCATTTCCCGCATTAGCGAGGTAGCGTTAAGAACAGAGGACTGGGCCTTTGAGGGAATATCCTCACCTGGCCCCCTTCTCTGTTCCTTCTTTTGGAAAATTAAAAAAAAATGAGAGGGGAGGATTTCCAGCCCCCCGCTCCCTTCCCTTTTAGTCGCCTTCTACGACACGCAGGGAATACGTGGGAAGTAGTCTTTCTCCCCTATCCCCAGGGATATATATATATATATATATATATATATATATATATATATATATATATATTAAAAGGGGAGGGAGCGGGGGGCTGGAAATCCTCCCCTCTCGTTTTTTTTTTTTTTCCCAAAAGAAGGAACAGAGTGGGGCCAGGTGAGGATATTCCAAAAAAGGCCCAGTCCTCTGTTCTTAACGCTACCTCGCTAACGCGGGAAATGGCGAATAGTTTAAAAGAAAAAAAAAGAAAGATATATATATATATATATATGTATATATATATATATATATATATATATATATATATATATATGTATTTATCTATTTATTTATTTATTCATTTACTTATTATCATACATAATCGCTGTTTACCGGGTCAGCGAGGTAGCGCCAGGAAACAGACGAAGAATGGCCCATCCACTCATATACACGTATATATACATAAACGCCCACATATATATATATATATATATATATATATATATATATATATATATATATATATATTTTTATCGAGGATGCAAGGCATGTGTACGTGTAGGAAGAGAGGAAAGTGATTGGTTCTCAGTGAATGTAGGTTTGCGGCAGGGGTGTGTGATGTCTCCATGGTTGTTTAATTTGTTTATGGATGGGGTTGTTAGGGAGGTAAATGCAAGAGTCTTGGAAAGAGGGGCAAGTATGAAGTCTGTTGGGGATGAGAGAGCTTGGGAAGTGAGTCAGTTGTTGTTTGCTGATGATACAGCGCTGGTGGCGGATTCATGTGAGAAACTGCAGAAGCTGGTGACGGAGTTTGGTAAAGTGTGTGGAAGAAGAAAGTTAAGAGTAAATGTGAATAAGAGCAAGGTTATTAGGTACAGTAGGGTTGAGGGTCAAGTCAATTGGGAGGTGAGTTTGAATGGAGAAAAACTAGAGGAAGTGAGGTGTTTTAGATATCTGGGAGTGGATCTGTCAGCGGATGGAACCATGGAAGCGGAAGTGGATCATAGGGTGGGGGAGGGGGCGAAAATTTTGGGAGCCTTGAAAAATGTGTGGAAGTCGAGAACATTATCCCGGAAAGCAAAAATGGGTATGTTTGAAGGAATAGTAGTTCCAACAATGTTGTATGGTTGCGAGGCGTGGGATATGGATAGAGTTGTGCGCAGGAGGATGGATGTGCTGGAAATGAGATGTTTGAGGACAATGTGTGGTGTGAGGTGGTTTGATCGAGTAAGTAACGTAAGGGTAAGAGAGATGTGTGGAAATAAAAAGAGCGTGGTTGAGAGAGCAGAAGAGGGTGTTTTGAAATGGTTTGGGCACATGGAGAGAATGAGTGAGGAAAGATTGACCAAGAGGATATATGTGTCGGAGGTGGAGGGAACGAGGAGAAGAGGGAGACCAAATTGGAGGTGGAAAGATGGAGTGAAAAGGATTTTGTGTGATCGGGGCCTGAACATGCAGGAGGGTGAAAGGAGGGCAAGGAATAGAGTGAATTGGAGCGATGTGGTATACAGGGGTTGACGTGCTGTCAGTGGATTGAATCAAGGCATGTGAAGCGTCCGGGGTAGACCATGGAAAGCTGTGTAGGTATGTATATTGCGTGTGTGGACGTGTGTATGTACATGTGTATGGGGGGGGTTGGGCCATTTCTTTCGTCTGTTTCCTTGCGCTACCTCGCAAACGCGGGAGACAGCGACAAAGTATAAAAAAAAAAAAAAAAAAATTATATATACAGACATATGCATACATACACATGTACATATTCATGCTTGCTTGCCGTCATCCATTTCTGTCGCTACCCCGCCCCACAGGAAACAGCATCGCTGCCTTTGGTTGTGTTACCACGAGTTAAAAGATAATTTGCGAGGTGTGTAATCATTATGAGCACAGTCTTGTCAAAGAACTTCTTCCTCCGAAGTCCAAAGTTTCTTGCTACTGGTGGTGCAGCCTTTGGCTTCAGGAACCTTTCCAAAGAGGGCCTGGGTAATATCTGAACTCTTTAAAAAAAAACTTGGACCTAGGTTAGTAATTGATAAATGAATAGATTAATTCACCTTTAGTTATATATCCATGCACCCCCCCTTTCCTTCCATGATATATGGACAGGTTCCTTCTGTTTAGTATATAAGACATGTGACATCTTTCTTTTGGTCATTTCGAAATACATCATTTCTATCCATTTATAATGTATGGACATCTCTCTGATCATGCTAGGACACATCCCTCTCACTTGATCATTTACAGACACATTTCCCCTTTCAGCTTCTATCATGTTTATTGAAATTTTAAACAGAAATGATCAAAAATGTTTATTTTGGAATAAGGCACTTCAACTTCTGACGAAATTAACAGCATGAAATTCATTTTGGCTGAAGATACAGGATTCCCCTTATAGTATTAACAACATCCATTAAGTAATGTCTGAGATGGTTTTAACCAATTTTCCTTTCAAAATATGTATGAATGTTACAGTTTCAACATTGCCATATCTCAGTTAAAGAGGGAAAGAAATTTTTCTAGTTGCCATTAGTTTTGTCTATCCATTGTAAAATAAGTGTCAGGTGCTCCTACCATGTGGTAATTGTCAAAAAAAATTCATATGTTTTTTTCATTCAGTTATTGTTGTGAATTGCAAAATTAAATTGAGGTATATTACATCTACACAGAACTGCCCTAAAACCTTACAACTTCATTTTAGAGTGAATTTATGCTGTTTGTGTAAAAGTTTTATCATCAACCTTTAGTTACATGAGAACTAGCTGGTTACCTTTATCTCTAATAATGTGAAATCCTGAAGATGATGTAGAAACCCAGTCATCAGAGCTCTTGTACCATACCTTGTACATGCACATATCCAAGTGTCAACAGTTAACCTTCAGCTTTGGAGATAAAGTTGGAAGCTGAATTTAACCTCAGTTACCACATATTTAGCCGTTGAGTATCTATAAGGTTTCTGAGCTCTAGTTTTCATAGTAGACATTTAGACACATACATGACCTATGTCAATGAAGGTCTGACACCACTAACCTGAGCTTTGGCAGTTGGCACCTGATTTGAGTGACTGGAACTTCAGAAATTTAGCTCTATTAAAGAGCCTTTAACACCAGATACCTGAGATTTGGTATATGACCATTAATTCCTCTGACTTGAACCTCAGAGGGTGGACCCAGGACCTGAACTTTGACAGATGGCCTTCAGCCACAATAAACTGAATTTTGTTAGTTGACCTAGCGTGTCCCCAGCAGGGTACCATGGTTACGTCCTTTTCGCCTGGCTGTATGGCATCTTCTGTGGGGGATTTCACTACTCCCTCAAGATGTACACATATGAGAAGGTTCGAGCTCGTAACTTTGCACGGACTTGGGGATTTGTCCAGTGCTCACAGGCCATCCCTACAGCAATTGGCGTCCCTATAACAGGTGAGCATTGAGGGATTATTTGTTTCTGGATTTTGGTGAGCTTTTTAAATTTGATAACTAAAGATTATTTATTTACTGTGATGGTTTCAAAAGTGGAAAATTGATGAATAATTTGAACAGTACTAATCTTCATGTTTGAATGTGATGAAATTAAGGCTCAGCAGATAAACATAGACTACCCTTTTCAAAATATAGAATGCCCCTTTATGGTAGTGTGATTTCTCAAGTTACAAAGGTTTTCTCATAGAAATAATGCCTTTTTAGGGTATGATTTTATCAGTTAGATAATATTTCTCAAAGGCTTTACATTATATACATGTCACATTGGGATCCTTTTCTTATAGAATATATTTTCAAGCTAAAAAAGCCTCCCAAGGATGTATAAGGTCTCCTTTAGATTAAAGAATTTATACTCTTATACCTGTACCACATAGTCCTCTCCCAGTCTACATATTTTCCTCCCATGCCATACTGTATCTTATCAGGTTATGCAGTGTGTCTCCTGGTGGTATAACTTCCCTCTGTCTTATTTGTCATCCAGGCTAAACACTTTCCTGGACTTAATTTTGATTCAAAGTCCACATTTTCTTGGCTAAGTGCTTAAAATATGTGTCAGGCTACACAGTAATGTATCACCTTGGGTCAGATGATGTCAAATTAGAATATGGAGTGACTTTAATAGGTTGTACAGTGTCTCTTTATTTGCATGATATCCACTTAGAATTCATTAACTACAGATTATATAGTTTGCTGCCTAGGAATCTCAACTAATCCCAGGCCATGGAATGCCTCCCCACCTTACTTGATTTCTCCTAGAAGCTACATGATACTTCCATCAGGCTACACAGTATTCATCAGAGGCAAAAGGTTATTAAACTCTAAGTATAATCAAGTTGCATAATGATCCCATAAACAATAAAAAGTTTCCCTTTGTTTCATCTAGATGACATAAAACTCACTCATATTGGTTGTACGATATTCCATTCAGACTTCATGATTTATTTTCCAGGTATCATATGATCCCAAAGCTGCACACACCATCACCCCAGTCACATAAAGTTGCTACAGGTTGCATTTATCTCTCCAATATGGTAATGCTTCCCAGGTTATAGGATGTTTCTCTCTAGCTCAATAATATCCTTCCAAACCCATTTATGTTTTTAGATCACCTATATCTTTCAAAGCTCCATAATTCTCTCTTGGTTGCACAACACCTTTCCATTCTACATGGTCTTCATCGTGTTTACATAATGATATCCAAGGATGTTCAGTGACATTTCCACTGTTAATACCTGCCCAAATACATAGTGCCCCTTCAGGTTACAAGACATGTTCTCAGGCAATATTCCACCTCACCAAGCTGCATAATGTCCTTATCTACAGGTTACATCAACATCGGATATGGGGACAAGGCAGGATACTACTTTTCCTCTACCTTTGTTATCTTTGGTTCTATGACCATCTTCCTCATAGACATTCATCGAAGGAATGCTGCCAAGCACAAGCACACACACAAGTGAGTTTTTGTCTTCAAGTGCTTTTTAAAAGTGGTCCTCAGTCATAAGTGTTTTCATCTGGTTCAACAACTGTTGTCGCATCGCATGTAAGGCAGACAGTAGTTAATAGACCTACTGAAAAACGTGGTAATAAGAGCTTAAAGTAGTGGTGAAGTAGAATGAGGGCTACTAGAAAGGAGAGGGAGGGGCCTATACTTGTCTACATCACTCCTTTAATAATTTGACTTTGCTTTCTCTAGCATAATCATGTATATAGGAATGTTCTATATACTAAGATTTTGTGTCACTTTGTTCCTCATAATTCACATCAGGTGATGGTATTTGGACAAATTTATTTGTTTTTTCTTGTCATAGAAACATCCTAGTGCACAATGTTGTTATTTGGCATTTCCTTAATTGTCTATAAGATTTTTCCAAGTAGCATTTTTTATGTTTCCTTCATTTTCCTTGTGCAATTAAATCATGTTTCTCCCATGTATTATTTATATAATGATGAATAATGAAATTGTTCTCTGATGCTTCAGATGCATTCACTTTTTTTGTGTATCTCATAGTACTCAGTAAACATCCCAATTTTTAGTTAATTTTTATTGTATTGTATAGATAATATTTATGTACCACCCTGCAGTATTATGTATAATCTTGTCAGGAAGTAATTCATTCCATTTTTTTCAGAAGCGGTGGTAACCATACCTGCGTGAAAGAGACGTGTCCAGAGAACCATCGGCGGGACTCCCTAGCCCACCTTACCCGTGAGCCACCCAAGGCACATACTCATACTCCAGCCCTTGCACTCCTTCAACAGAGATCTTTTGCCTTCGATCTTCCAGAACCAAGAAACAAGCCTGAGCTCACTTGTATTTCCGAGGAAGGCATTGCAGATATGGATCTGCCTGACCACCTGCTAGAGGAGCTAGAATATCTTGGGGACTGCATCACATCATGCGATAAAGTTGAAAATTATCTCATGATGAGTGAATATGAAAACAATCTTGTAAAGACTAATGAAATGCCAAATTTGCTGGAAAGACGGAGGAAACGTCTTATGTCATTATCAAGGCAATCTTCATCTCTTAATTGTAAAGACTCTCCAAGAAAATCTGAGAAGCCTCCAGATAAAGGGGGTGCCTCCTCATCTTCATTCACTTCCAATCATGATGCTCCTTGTGTGAGCAACCAGAGGGCACATTTCAAATCAGGCAACCATCGCAGTATTACAGTGATTGAGGAGGCATCAGTATGAGGGTGGACAGTGATGATTAAGCTTACCTCTCAGTGAACAGTTGCCTTTTTGGCACAACATATTTTCACTACTGACATTTATTACAATAATATGTACATTATAGTATGGTGGAAATGTGTTGGAAAACAAATCTATTCTTAATAGACATAATAAATGTTTTTCCCTAATTGTCATCATCATGAAAAGAGAAATGTTGGATACCTACTCATTTTGAGAAATATGTTCAACTGTGAAAAAATATATTACTTTCCCAAGGGTAGACATTTTTCAGTGCAGCAGCAAATATTTCATTGATTATTGAAAAGCATTCCTCATCTTTGAAAGTGCTTTATAAACTAGAAAGCCACATTTTCCTGAGGTACTTTTTAAACAAGCTTTCTCTGGTTACCAAAAATGTTTTATTGTTACCAAGAAATTACATTCTAGTTGTGAAGTTAGCAACTTCTACCCACAAGTTGTCTGTTGCTTCCCAAAAGTTGTCTGTTGCTCCCTAAAGTTTGTTGTTGTTTCCAGTAACTTGTCCCTTTCATTTGAAAAAGAATTTATATAACAATGATTAGAAAGCCTTTATAAAAGGTATTGCAAAACTTTGTAGCAAGTGACAAGTAATTTTGTGTGGATGATATAAAACCTTTGTGGTGCAGGCTACCAAACGATCATAATGAGATATGTAAAAGGTAACCAGTCCATGTATTTGAAGGCTGCTTGACTCCTTTGTTAAAGGGTGCCAAACTGTTAAAATGAAAGCTAGTAGACTCGTAGTAAATGCAGTCTGACTGTTGTAGTGTGCCCTTATAGACCATCACGTGAAAATCACCAGTCATGCCACCAGACATGAAGTGAAAGCTTCCTGACCATTAGGAGTAAAGTTGGTAGTCCATTATGGTATAAGCTGCCAGACCATATTGTTAAAAGCTTTCAGACAATGATGGTAAAGGAATTCAAACCATATGGTGAAGCTTCCCAGACAATTGCAGTGAAGGCTACCAAAGAAGTATGATAAAGGCTGTCAGACCAGTGTGATGAAAATTTCTTAATTAGTAGGGTGATGGCTCACAAATTATGATGATGGTCTTGACCATTTTAATGAAGGCTTTCCAGTGTCTTTGGTAAAGACATCCAAATAATTGTAATGGAGACTGTCATGCCATTGTAGTGAAAGTTATCAAACCATGATGGTGAAAACTGCCATGCCATTTGGAAAGTCTGTAAAGCCATCATGATAGTATGCAGACATTTAAAAAAATGGCTGCCATACCATTGTTGGTCATATGATGAATCTGTATGAAGGTTTACAAATCAACATGTAAAGGTTACCAAACCAATTTGGTTAGGGTTGCCAGTTCATAAAACAGGATAAAACTATCATAACTGCCCATGACTGAAGTTCATCATGATCACCATATTATGCCTGTCATTACCTGTCTCTTCATAGCCTTTGTTGACTCTCATAACAAGCATAACCATTAGTGTTGTGTGTTAGTAACAGTGACATTTGAGGGTGTGAAGGACACTTTTATGTGATGGTGTCAGCACAGGAAACTTGTTATAAGGTTTTTTTTATGTTTTCATGATTTTGACTTCCGAGTTAGGTGTTGTGTCCTCTAACATACTATAGAAGACATTAGATACATGAAATCATGCAGCAGATAAATAATTTCTAAACATGTATAATGATATCCTTAAGTATTTTGCTCTGAAATTCCTACATTCTTTCTCTGAATACACATCATGAACTTTTAAGCCTCAGTTATTTGGTGAAATAAGTCATGTTTAATAAATTCATGTTTGAATACCATTTCATATTGAGAGTTTTATATGACTGCCATGACTAGGCTTGTTTATATCACTTCAAATTGGGAATAGCAAATTATATTCTGTACCTCAAAATGAAAGAAACTAAATATGGTTTAGAGTCATATTTATGGTTTCTTAACTCATGCTTTTCAGGTTAGCTGGTTTACATTGCAGTACTTGGAAAACTGCATTTCTTGGTGGATGTTAAACTGTTGTTGCGTGACCAATCAGAGGGCTGACAAGTGATGTTACGGGTAATATAGATAATTATAAAGTGAATGTAATTAGAAGTAAAAGCCATACAGAAAAGACTTGGGAACATTAAATCAGTGAATCTGATTAAACATCATAAAATGTGAGTGATAACTACCCACTTTATTTGGACATGTCTGAATGATTGATATTATCTGTAACTGGGTTTCGTTTTAAAGTAATGCCATGTATTCACTGAGAGCATATCATTCAGATTAGACTAAATAAACATTGGGAAAAAACTCAAATATTTGTGTGTATAAGAATATAAATTATTGTAGACACTGTTCACCGGTTGCCAGTTACTGATGTAGATAAAGGTTTTGCTGCCAAGGAGAAGAGTAATGCTATTTGCTCTCAATGAACTGAGCTTGTGTATGGGATGCGTATGTCATTAGGGGATATGAAAGAATCCTTTAAGATGAAAAACAAGAGAAGGAAACTTTTATTTTTTGCAAAAGAAAATTGGACGCTTTGAAAATTAGTTGAAATAGCATCCTCCATGTTTAGAGGGTATTAACTTGTTTTGGACCAAAGAAGAGATTTAGTTAGTCAAAAAGCTGGAGAGAATCCAAAGCCGTGGATATCCACAATGCCATTGAATGCAACCTGTTTCTATTGATTTGCAATTAGAGACCCATTGTTTAGAATATATGAGAACTTGGATATCTTTTGGTCTTGGTTTCATTTGTAAATTTGAGTGCTGTTGATGATGGCCAGGTAACTTTGCATATGATGCCTACAATTTCCCAAGGATAATTTTGATCTTAGTTTTCAGCTTTTTTGATCTGATAAACCACTCTTACATTCACTGCAGTACAAACAGTAGAATTAAAAAGGGAAATATAGGTAGAAGGTAATGGTACATATGAATGGAGTAGCATGAAGGATGAGATCAGATTTGTTAGATGGTCTGATTGGCTGAGCAAAGGAAAACATGGGAATTCTGATGGAAAAGATTGTTTTGAAAAGATGAATGTTTGCAAATATGTGAATTGTGGGTAATTAGTAAAGTAATGTAAATGTGATTTGTTTAAAACTGCATATGATGAAATATGGCAAGGTGGCTGGAGTGGATGGTATTGCAGTTGAATTTCTTAAGAAAGGGGTGAATGTATTGTTGACTCTTTATTTAGGATTTTCACTATGTATGGATCATGATGAAGTGCCTTTATTGGGCCGTTTTATAAAGGCAAGGGGACAAAGGTGAGTGTTCATGTTACACAGGTACAAATTTTCTGAGTGTACCAGGTAGATTTTGTAGAAGATGGTAATTGAGAAGGTGGTGGCATGCTCATATCATCAGAATGGGGAGGAACAATGTGGTTTCATGAGTGATTAAGGATATTTGGATCAGGTATTTACTTTGAAGAATATGAAGAGGAAACAGAAGGATTTGTATGTAAGACTATGAATAGAGAAAGCTCAAGACAGGGTAGTTAAAGATACTTTAGGAAGGTCTTAAAAATATATGGTATGGGAGAAAAGCTATTAGTAGCAGTGAGGAGTTTTTATCAAGAGAGTAAAGCATTTGTGCAAGTAATTACAGAGCAGAGTGAGTGATTCCAGGGATGGGTGTGGGGTAAGGGTGTATGATGTCACCATGGCTGTTTAATATGTGATGGTGAGGAAGGTAAATGCAGGAATCCTGGAGAGAGGAGCAGGTATGCAGTCTTCTGGGGTGGAGGGGCATAGGAGGTGAGTCAGGTGTTGTTTACTGATAACAAAGCAATGGTGGCAGATTCAAGTGAGAAACAGCAAAAGTTGGCTTCAGAATTTGTGAAAGGGGAAAGTTGAGAATATATGTAAATAATAGCAAGCTTCTTAGGCTTAGCAGGGAAGAGGACAGGTTAGTTAAGTTATGAGTTTGTGTGGAGAAAATTTGGAGGAAGTGGAGTGTTTTAAATACATATGAGTGGGCATGGCAGCAAATGGAACCATGGGAGCTGAGATTAGTCATAGAGTGGGTGAGGTGGGGAAGGTCCTGGAGTCATTGAGGAAAGTGTGGAAAGAGAGGTCACCATTTGGGAGGATGAATAATTAGGGAAAGTGTGAGAGAGTGTTTTAGGTTAAAGTAGTCCCGGTGGCATAGTATAGCATAGGCTGTAGATGGAATGTGTAAGAAATGAAATTTTTGGCAACAATATGTGGAGTGAGGAGGGTTGATCAAGTCAGTAAGAGATATTTGTAGTATTAAGAAGAGTATAGCTAATTGAGCTGATGATGGTATGCTGAAATGGACTGAACCATGGCATGTAAAGCAGCCAGGGGGAAACCATGGAAAGGTATTTGGCAGGTGGTTGTTGATAGGGGCTGTGATTTCAGTGCATTGCTCATTACAGATATAGAGTGGGTGTGAATAAAGGAGGCTCTTTAATTCTTTACAAGTGCGATATCACTGATGCAGGAAATGGTGAACAAGTATGGAAGAAAGATTTAATTTCCAGTGTTTCAAACTGCATTTCTGAAAGCAGGAGTCCCTATTTGTATCATTTGCAGTGTATAGGGAAAATTTAGAGGCTGTATGTGTGTTGAATATAGGGAAAGAGGCAAAGAAATAGAGAGGTGTGACATCATAAGAAGTTCAGGCTCATACAAAATGCATTGGAATATATGATTAACCCATAGTGATGCTTTTTACATCTCAGAGTAATGTAAGAATCCACAATTATGTAAATGATCTTTTGAAAAGTGAAAAGATTTAAGTGGTAATAGAAGTTATAAGTTATACCTACTAATTTGCTTGTGACACTGCTTAAGGGAATGATGAGACTTATCAGGGATTAGGGACTGAGCCAGCATCTGGCAGGAGCATCATCTTGTCCAAATCGTTCACATCCTTTTTATTTTTTTCTGTCATTTTTTATGTGTTACTATCAACCTTGAAATTTCTGAGAAAGACTGCATAATGTTACCTCCTTATCCTCACAAATGGTTCATAAAGTTAAGGGAAAACCTGAGTGAATGAACCAGCTAAGAATTGATGAAGAAAAATATTAGTAAAGTGCCATTTTTTTGTTCATTGAAACTCATATGTCAGTATTAACAGCTTAGTATTGGAATAAGTTTTTAAGCAAGAATGTTGAAATTTGGTTATCTGAAGAATATGATACATTTCTTTGATATGCATGCCTTTCAGGCTTCCCAGGTCTTATCTGTTACTATTTTTATGATTGTTTTTCTCACTTTTTTTGACGTAATACAGGGAACAAATGAATATCTGTCTCATATGCACTCATCCACACTCCAGCTGTCATGTAAACTGTACAGAAACTAGAGCCTACCATCCATAGCCAATTGCCACAGACTATTCCATGGTTAATTTAATTGCATCTTAGCTTCAGTTCAACCAAATTGACAGCACTCCCCCCCCCCATATACTGCGTCAGTCCAGTTTATTCTCCTATGGGTGCCTCTCCCCTCTTAAATGTTCAGGCTTTAA
Source organism: Panulirus ornatus (assembly GCF_036320965.1). Lineage (NCBI taxonomy): Eukaryota > Metazoa > Arthropoda > Malacostraca > Decapoda > Palinuridae > Panulirus > Panulirus ornatus. The sequence goes on from NC_092237.1 coordinate 12,890,682, forward strand.
TCCCTCAAGTCCTCCTTCATTCCATCTTCCCTTCTACTTCTTGGTCTTCCCTTCCTTATTGCTTTCTCCACTTCTGAAACATATATCCTTTTGGTAAGTATTTCTTCATTGACCCTCTCCATATGTCAGAACCATTTTCAGCACAATCTGATCAGCTCTCTGTCAGACTGCAAACTTCCCTCTTACACTGTCATTCTGTACATATCAGTATGTCTCACAGTATATAACATCCTTATGAATTTCATTTCCATCTCATCTAGACTTTTCCTTTCTTTTTCATTCATTTTCAAGGCTGGCATCTATTCAACACTGTTTGGACAACTACCCTTTCAAACATCCTCATCTTTGCCTTATGAGTCATTTACCTCTCATTCTACATGCTTTTTGATGCACCCAGGACCTTTCCCACCTTATGACTTGCTTCAGCTTCCTTGATTCCATCCACTACCATTTACTTTCCCAGGTATCTAAAACATCACTTCCTCCAGGTCCTCTCAAACCATCATATTTCATCACCCTGCTACTCCCCATTACTAACTCATAACTATTTCTCTTCAAACTTTCTCTCCCAAACTTTATTCTCTTTCAGAGCTTGAATTGGAAAGCTATTCATATTGTTATTAGATGGACCATATGAGGAACTGTCCAGGATCTGTTGAGGCAGAAAAACCTTAAGAAGGACACTTTCATGGGTATCTCTGTGAATCTTTATGGCTCTTCATATATACATTAAATTCTCAGACAGTCAGAATTTGTAGAAAATTGGATTAGGTAAAGAAGAACTGTAATGATGTGCAGGTATAAATTTTAAACATAAATTTGTGAGAGCTGTGCAGAGGAGGGACAATATGTGGTGTTCAGTGGTTTAATTGAGTAAACACTGAAGGGGTAAGAGAGAAGTGTGGTGATAAAAAGACTGTGGTGTACAGCAGAAAAGGGTGTGTTGAAAAGGTCTGGAAACATGGAGAGAATGAGTGAGGAAAGGTTGACAGAGAGGATATGTGTGTCAGAAGTAGAGGGAACTAGGAGACTGAATAGGAGATGAAAGGATGGAGTGAAAAAGATTTGAAGCGATTGGGGTCTGAACATGCAGGAGGGTGAAAGGCATGCACAGGATAGAGTGAATTGGAACAATGTGGTCCACTGGGGTCAATGCATGTCCGGGATAAATCATGGAAAGGTCTGTGGGACCTGATTTTGGATAGTGAGCTGTGGTTTCAGTACATTGCTCATCACTGCTAGAGAATGGATATAGCCAGATGTGGTCTTTCTTCGTCTGTTCCTGATGCTAGCTCGATGATGCAAGAAACAGCAATCAAGTATAAGAAAAAAGAGTGTGTGTATTTTATGTCTGTATGTTATCAGAATACCGCTGCATGCCCAAGAGTTGAACCTGGGCCACTGAGAACAGTGGTTGGATAGCGTACCACTGGACCACCAATGGGACAAAACCTATCTCTCTCAAACTGTTATCTACAGCTCCAGGGCTCTGCCCACTCGCTGTGGGGCCAGAATGGTGAGGCATACCATACATACTCTGGTCTCAAGGATGCTGCAAATAAGTTCATGTGCATCTCTGTAATGGCTCTATATCAGAACATGTAATGTTCACCAGTAAATCAATTCTAACATTATTACCATTAAATGCCAATGGGTCCCTTCAATCCTTATGAGGCTCCTGCAGCACTCAAGAAGCTGGCCAAGTCCACCAGTCATGGCCAGTCATGGCCAAAGATCATAAAGTGTTTGTGTGTCTGTGTGCAGAGAGTGCAGGACAGTGGAGTAATAAGTGCTCATTGTCTTCTTTATGGTACTAGCAACATAGGCCTCGGGGTCTTGGGACACAGAGAAATGATGTTTTGTGATGTTGTAGTGATGGGTAATGTCCAGAGCATAAACAGGAGAATGTGATGTGTTTGTCTTTGAAGTGTGGTTTCTGATGGGTGATTGCAACCTTTGACTGAGTTGGGAGGTGTATAACGAGATAGCCTTGATTAGGGCATTCAGTAGCCCATGCCATTTCAGCTAACATGAAAAGAAATGTATAGATACTATATAAAATGCAAGCTGTGTGCTTAATCCAATGTGTAATGCTGGTTGCATGCACATATTTTTTTTAGCTTATGCCAATTTTTGTCAGAAACAAAATAATTTTCTCATTTGCATTGCAATTCTTTAAATCATTAGTTGAAACTACAACATTCTTACAGGGTTTTGTCTCCTTTGTCTGAGCAGTGCACATTATTGCACCATTTAATATAGATTGTACAAAGATACCAATGAGATTATGCCACATTCAAGAAATTGGTGTAGTATGATGCAACATGTAATACTTTAGATGTTAATTCTGTCGTGACAGAAAAAGCTAAACACTGGATGCTGATTAGAGAGACAAAACGTTAAAATGTTTCTGGTGCCAAGAACAAGCTATATATGAGTCCATGTTGAATACTATTCATGTACATAAAAGCTTCCAGTTTGAATAGGTACTGATTGTGCAATTTATAGTTAGGCACTTTTGCAAAATAATCGCCATGTTAAGTCCCCCAATGTCATGCACAAGCCATACATACCCTGTTCATGTTAAATGTAAGTTATAAACAGCCATGCAAGTTTAAATGCAGGTTATGTGCGAGATCTTGAAAAAAAAAGGTGGGTAGGGAGGAGACTTGCCATTTTATATTGCTGAATGAGCACATTGTCTCAGCATACTGAGCATCTCATAGCTGAGGTGCTGCTATGACAGCTTTGCCTCAAAGTATATTTATCCTCATAACTGCATTCAGTCAGCCATACTAGGGTTAAATTTTTTGTAAGTGCATTGAGTCAATGGCCATTAATGCTATATGTGTTAGATAAGACTAAATATATTTTGTGTACATTTGTAAACGATAATGTGCATGTTTTGGAAAAGCAATTAAGAAGTGTAAATCAGTTTCTCAAGTGGTTATATTAATTCAAGATTGCATTAGTTGATTATGCAATAAAGATTTTAAAGTGAAGCTTCATTTAGGCAAGACTGTGGCTGCATTCTCAAAGAAATGACAAATTAGCTTTTCAAGAATTTGAATGGGTCAAAAAGCAATATATATGTATTTTTTCATACATGTTTGCCATTTCCCGCATTTGTGAAATAGCTTCAAGAGCAGATGACAGCCTTCCACAAGGCATCTCTGTCAACCCCACCATATGCTTTTTGACTTCTTTATGAAACCACTCCTTTTTTACACTTTGCTCTGTATTTGAGGTTAAGGGTACGCATGTTCGTATTCCTCTGTTATAAATTTCACAGAATCTTTTACCTCAGTGCCTTGGTTCCTGGCAACTGAACTCCATTTCCAAATTTAAGTGACCATAGAAATTGTCGAGTATTGTATAATTCCTATAATTTTATCTCGTTTTGAGTCAGGTTTCATTGCTGCTTTTTTATGTCTTCATTTACCATGTAATCAATCTCCAGCGATACATGATTACTTTTTCCAGTTGGTATATCTTATAGGATATTCTCAATATATGCTGCTGTGTGTGAAGATGCAGCTCAGTAATGATGGTGTACCAGTCCCTTTGATCTTAATGTGCTCAGTGACATGCTGGCATAAGAAATTTCCCCATATGAACTTTAAGAATTTGTGTCTTCATGAGAATCCAAATTTTCACAGTCAGTCTCTTTTGTATATGTGTTTTCCATTTCTTTGTCTACAATCATAATTGTTCCTTTATTGTTATCGTTTTCTGTTCACTCTGGCTCATTAAAATTCTTTGGAGGATTCTGTGTTAGGATCACTACAGTGCACTTCTTTCCTACAGCAACTTTCCCCATAATATATTGTTTGAATAGACCGTCTATTAGTATTTCCTGAATCTTGAAACTGTCTCTTTTTATAAGGGCCATTCCACCTTCCCTTCTGTCTTTTCTTTCCTTCCTTGCTATGACATATCTTTCTGGACAGAGCATGAGATCATATCTCTTGTGTAATTCATCCTAAGCTCCAACAACATCAGGTGCATTTTCTTAAATCTAATCTTTGAATTCCACTAATTTACCATTTTTGTACTAGTTCTCTTCATTTTTATACAGTACTTTCAGTTTGACATTTCCATCATTTAAAGTCGTGACCTCTTTATGGTATTGGTTAGGTCTGTTTCGTACTCTTGCCGAATTTAATGGTTCCTGTATCTTTGCCTTCTGACTGTATTCTTTCCTTTTCTCTCAGTCTTCCCCTGGTATGTAACATTTGATGAATGCCTCACTGAATTCCACTTTTCTTTTGAGACTATTCACCTGCCTTGGCTTAGTGAAGATTACTTAAAACCAAACATAACCATAACTGGTCTATCCCTTATGGATTGATTAAATCCACCAATTTTTTTTCATTTTCTTTTATCCCGAATATTACATCCAACATTCCTACAGCCTCAAGTACTCTCTGAATCCTTTAAGGACTGCACCTGTACTTGTAATTGTTGGGACTGTATGAGTTGCCTCTTTCCAACTACATTTAGATTGGAAGATGTGCTTTATCAGTACAAAGAGGTGTCTGTTGTCAAAGGTGACTATAATTAGCACTGGAAAAAATCCAAGTTTTAGTTATCATGTAATATTTTTCTTACCCTGTGGGAACTCTCAACATATTTGCACAGGTTAGCTTTCCCACTGTCACTTGAATTAGAAGGCACACTTTATGGTACACAAAGGTGCATTATGTCACAAGCAACTACAGTTGGTATTGAGAAAGAACAGTTAGAGCTGGGAAATAATCCTACTTTCTCATTTATCCCAAGAACATGATGAGAAAAGGTATAAACCTGGTGTGTGCTTGGTATACTCCACGCAAAGTAGTGGGTAATTAGCGATGGTCGTTAGGGCATGCTGTGGGCATTTTCTCATATTGAATGGTCAATAGGGTATTTAAAACGACCCTTCTTACCTTTTTTGCTTTTCAGTCATATCACGTCACGCATTTAATCAACATATAAGTAAAGTTTGACTATGTTGATTTGTTTTGCTCCTGGAGACAAAACAGTCCTTACGAAGACACTTTACAAATGAAGTTGGTTTAATATATCAACCACTGAACTAAATGTATGTATTTACACGTTGTAGAAGGTGACTAAAAGGGGTGGCAGTGGGGAACTGGAAATTCTCCCCTCTAGTTTTTACTTTCCCAAAAGATGGAACAGAGAAGGGAGACCAAATGAGGATATTCCTTCTAAGGCTCAGTCCTCTGTTCTTAAAGCTACCTTGCTAACGTGGGAAATGGTAAATATGTGTGAAAAAAATATATATTCAGCTACTTGCTGAATATTGCATTGGTGGGGTACACATGCAGTGAGTTCTCGAAAAGTAAAAGCCAAGGTTATACCTATTGAAGAGGGAAAGAGAACCAACATTGCAGCAAAAGGCAAGTGGATCAAGGTTTGAAGTTAGCCTGGTAGAGTTTATAAGTTGGACCGTTTTCAAGTCAACTCTGTCAAGTAAGGGTGCAGAGCTAGAACCACCCCAGATGTGAAGCAGTACTCCATATATGGATCAGTCGATCCCTTGAATAAATGGAGGAACTAATCAGAAGAAATCGTGTAAACAGGACTCCCAGTTTCTTAAGAGGCAGAATTAATTATTTCTGTATTATGGTGTTTCCAAGATAAAGTGGATGTCACAGTAATGCCAAGTACACTCATTGAGTCAAGAGATGGAATTACATAACCTCCAAAGGAAAGAGCAAAGTTGTGAGGAATTTTTGATAGAATAAGAACTGGGTCTTGGAGACATTAAACTTAACCAGATTTTGTCTACCCCGAGTGAGATATCCCGTCTAAATCAGAGTTTATAGATGAAGTTCAACTGAGATGAGAAACAGCTTGAGTGAGAGAAGTAGGAGCAGAACTGAAGGATGTGGAGGAATGCAGTGATGAGTCATCAGCATATGAGTGAATTTTGGTGATTGAGGAAGAATGGAAATCTTTTATAGAAATGTGAGAAAGTGTAGGAGACAGAACAGAACCTTGAGAGATGCTACTGTTGATGGAAGAAAAAGGGGGAGAAGTTGATCCATCAACAACAATGGAGATAAATCGGCCAGAGAGAAAGCTAGATATGAGAAAGCAAAGAGAACATGAAAAACCAAAATAGGGGAGCTTAAAGATGAGACCACAATGCCACACCCTCTCAAAAGCTTTGGATCTGTCATGGGCCACTGAATAAGATTCCCCCAAATCTTTCAGGGATGATGACCAGACGTTAGTAGGATAGGAAAGAATATCACCAGTGGATCTTTCTTACAGATGCCATACTGGTGATCAGAGAGAGGACTGTGAGATTCAAGATGTCTGAGCTTGAGAGTGGATTCAAAAACTTTGGAAATATTAGATGTCAGTGCAGCAGGTTGATAGATAGACAGGTTAGAATGGTCACCATTCTTAGAGATGGGATGTACCCAATGCATGCTTCCAAGGACAGAGTCAAGTTCAGAGGCATACTGTCTCAGTACATGGGGATGGATGCCATCAGGACCATAAGCCTTGCTTGTGTACAGAGAGAGGAGCACTTTTTAGACAGTTTGTAAAGTTTATGGAAATGGGCATAGGATTAGTAAGAGGAGCATCAAGGGATTAAGGAATGTTAAGAGTCATCCAAAGTACAGTTAAAGGAGAAACATGGGCCAAAGGGTGTTGCTTTGTCCATGTGAGAGACGGCTACAGTACCATCAGAACGGAAAAGCAGAGTGACAGAAGTTGTTTGTGATGCCCTTAGCTAAAGACCAGAAAGACCATCACTGGGTGGTGAGGAGAGTTTATTGCACTTCCTTTGAATGTAGGAATGCTTTGCCACACAGATAACGTAGTTGCAGTGATTGCTGGCAGTGGTAAATGCTGAATGGGAGTTGGAGGAAGAAGAGTTTTTCCATGCCCAATATGCCTGATCCCTTGCCTAAATGGCCTCAGAACAGGAATGGTTGAACATGGACTGGAAGGAGACATTGTGTCAGAGGGATAGGTGATAAATGCTTCCATTCCTACGATAACCTTTGCTATGTGTTTACTGGAAATGGAAGCATCACCTCATGAGGAATATTAAATTTTACTAGGGAAAGTCAGAAAAAAGAATTTTTGCAAGTTATTCCAGTCAGCTTTATTAAGATGCAAAGTTTGTTTTGAAGGGGCTGCTGGAGGGGGGAACATGCCATTAAAACAAATGCATTTATGATGGTGTGGTTAGATAAACCAACTGGGGCCAAGACTTTAGGATTAAAGGTGAAATACAGATCCAGAATATTAGGAAAGAAGTTAAAGCGGTTAGGTATGTGGGAGATAATTTGCTCTGTCATGGAGATGAAGAACATTAGGGCTCAATCCTTCCATCATCCATATTGGGAGAATTCAACCATTCCCTGTGGTAAAGGATGAAGTCCCCTTTGTAGAGGATCTTGGCTTGCATGGAAGAGAATGCCACACTCTCATGACAGGAGTTTATATAGTCAAAGAAAGGTATGAAATGTGTAGAATTAGGAGAGCAATATGCAAAAGAGATAAAGTGTGGTAGATGGGAGACAGATCTTAAGCCAGATAACATCAAAGTTTGAGGACTCAAGGTCTTCGAGGTGTGCAACAAGTGTGTTGATATTGGAATAAGCACAGGCACCACATTTGAGCCAGATTGTGAGTAGATATTGTTGTTGCATATGAAAAAAGAAAAAAAAGGCTAGTGAGAACACCATTTGGCAGTTGGATGTCAGAGAGAAGATACTAAAATTACTAAACAGATGATGCTCAACAGAAGAAAGGTTACTGGAGAGACCACCAATGCTGGTATAGTGAATAGGAAAAGAGGCAGGTCTGTCAGAGAGAAGGGTCATGGGAGGGGCTTGTACTACTAATGTCTGAGCCCTTTTTCTCATTGGCAGTAGAATTAGCAGGAACCTTGTGATGCTGGTGTCTAAGGGCCATACACAGGTTTGTTAGACTCTCTCATAATTACATTCAAAAGCAATTGCACACACAGGAGATGGCAAGAGAACTTACCTAGAGAAAGTGAGTGAGGTTTGGGTAGGTGTATGGTGCTTGTAAAATGCCATCAGGACAACTCAGTAGTCCAATTTTGATAAAGTAAGACCAGCAATCCTAACGTGGAGGATGCAAGATGGTTCTGGGAACCATATGAATGCATATGGTCAGGATGGTAGTACCACTCATACACCCACGCACACACACACACACATATATATATAAACAAATGAATATTATTTTGATTTTTTTATTTTCATTTTGCTTTGTCGCTGTCTCCCGCGTTAGCGAGGTGGCGCAAGGAAACAGACGAAAGAATGGCCTAACCCACCCACATACACATGCATATACATACACGTCCACACATGCACATATACATACCTATACATCTCAACATATACATATATAAACACACAGACATATACGTACATACACATGTACATAATTCATACTGTCTGCCCTTATTCATTCCTGTCGCCACCCCGCCAACATGAAATGACAACGCCCCCTCCCCCTGTGCGCGAGGTAGCACTAGGAAAAGACAACAAAGGCCACATTCGTTCACACTCAGTCTCTAGCTGTCATGTATAATGCACCGAAACCTCAGCTCCCTTTCTACATCCAGACCCCACACAATTTTCCATGGTTTACCCCAGACGCTTCACATGCCCTGGTTCAATCCACTGACAGCACGTCGACCCCGGTATACCACATCGTTCCAATTCACTCTATTCCTTGCACGCCTCTCACCCTCCTGCATGTTCAGGCCCCAATCACTCAAAATCTTTTTCACTCCATCCTTCCACTTCCAATTTGTTTATATATATATATATATATATATATATATATATATATATATATATATATATATATATATAAACAAGGATTGAACTGAGGCATGACAGCATCCCCTTGTAAACTCAAAAATTATTATCCCAAGATATCTAAATAAGGGGATGGCATTCTTTTAAATTAATTGAAATGTGCTTTGAATTATGGAAAACAACAAAAGAATTTCATAAACATCATGTCATTTTAATCCAATCAAATAACGTCGAACTTTTTTTGAGGGAGGAGAATAAAGAATATTTCCTGATATTTGGAAACAGATTTCAAATATGCTGTCATTATTTACAGTCACGAAAGAAATATATAAAGTACATCCCCAAAAAATATTTTGCATGTTTTTCCCAAATTTATTTCACAATTTTCACGGGAAGGAGGAACCTCCTTGCTCCTACTTAACCCACACTCATCCTCTTGTTCGCATGCGGGGAGAGGGGGATGTCATTTCATGTATGGCGAGGTGGCGACGGGAATGAATCAAGGCAGCAAGTATGAATTATGTACATGTGTAAATATGTATATGTCTGTGTGTGTATATATATATATATATATATATATATATATATATATATACGTTGAAATGTATAGGTATGTATATGTGCGTGTGGACGTGTATGTATATACATGTGTATGTGGGTGGGTTGGGCCATTCTTTCGTCTGTTTCCTTGCGCTAACGCGGGAGACAGCGACAAAGTGTGTGTATATATATATATATATATATATATATATATATATATATATATATATATATATATATATATACACCGACGGGCACTGCGTGTTTCCCGTAATACGAAACGCAGTTTGGGAGGCCAAAGCTCTCTCCTGCCCAAAGACAGGCGGAGCGGCTCCTTAGGCACCAAGAACCCCCAACGCCTCCACCACCTAGAAACCCCTTCCAGCAGCCATCTTCCCTCCCTAAAGGAAATCCCCTCAACCTGTTCCTGCATGGAGCACATCCTCAAAATTTCCTGAGTCACTGTGTCGAACGATGGGCCAAAACTCATAGACACCAGTTTTGGACAAGGAAAAGATTCCTTTGCTTCCTCAGCTGATATATGCTGCACGCACAGAACAAGGCCCTTCGAACAATCAGTGGCTGCTCATATACCACAAATGCTCATCACAAGTACAACGAAACGAAAATGCTTCCTGTACCATCTCGCCTCCATTGCAACAGCAGTAGACCCCTACCATCCAAGTCATGCCATATCCAACCACCATCCCTTAATTATAAACAAAAAAAATACACTGTATTCGCGTTCTCTCACCTTTAACAAACATGACACAGACAGTAAAAGCTCGACAAGCATGAAACAAACCCCGCCGTTAAGTCACACATGAAACTACACTCCCTGGGCATTTACGACTGACCCTTTCCTGTGCATTGTGGGCACCACTTTTCCGTGCAACGCTAAAAGCACCGATTCCACATAATACAGGAGTAGGGAAATGATGGACAACTTTTAAACGAGGGGTCATTAATGTGATTTCTACTTTCCGTCCCACTGTCGGAGAAAACGTGCCATAGGTGACTTCGGTTGCAGTGTTACTAAAAGGCGGATCAGTAAACATTATATATATATATATTTGTATATATATATATATATATATATATATTATATATATATATATATATATATATATATATACATATATATATATATATATATATATATATATATATATATATATATACATATATATATATATATATATATATATATATATATATATATATATATATATATATATAAGTACCTACCTACTATATTGTTTTGTCTTAAGAGGGCAAGGCTATCGCGTAGTTAGAGAGAGAGGGGTATATATGTATGTGATTTTCAGTTTTATATGATGTCTGCTGGTTTCTCTCTCTTGATCTTAACGGAAATATCCGTATGAGCTGGTATGAAGCCCGGAGGTTGCTCATTTTGCGAGCGCACAAGTTGTTCAGTTACTTGTGCAGTCTCGTCCATACAGATGAAAATGAACGCATTTTTAGTGAAGCCAGAGAAACTGTAGTGAATGAGTGTTGTAAGGTGGATGTGGGTGTGTGACTGTGATACATACTATTGTCTTATGTTATAAAGTGATGTGTATGTAACTATTTTTCTATGAACCTCCACTTAGAAATGTAAAATTGCTCCTACCTTAGGAAAGCGTTAAATGTCACGTCGTTCCCTTTTATCAACATTAATTCGAATTAATCATTCATAGTAATAGTTGTTGGTGTGAAAGAAATAATGTTATTCAGAACTAAGCATTTTTCTATGGTATATTTCTAAGGCTAATTTGAAGTGGTCCCAAACTTTGATATTATTATGATGCATGTGAGAGCATTTCACCAAATGTTATGAGCTTGAAAGACAAATTACTCTTTTTAACACCATGAATCTAAACATGAAGCTGTTAGTTAGGTAAAATGTCTCAATTACAGTTATATTGACTGATCCCTTTTGGTTAGCTTTACGTGGGAGTCAATTGGTACTGTTTAAAACCACGTGTTTGTGTTTGTGTGTATGTAGAGGACATTAGAAGAATGAATTGCGTCATACCTACATTAGGACATGACTCAGGGCTTAGCAGATAGTGTGTGTGTGTGCACAGCTTATGAATCTTTTCAATGTATCTATACTGTACGAATCGGGAATTCTCTCTTCATGGGGGCCCCACATCCTTTTAACATTTTCAGCTGTTTTACAGCTCTGTAAAGCAAGCAGTCGCAGTTTTACCATTATATTTCATTCATCCACTGCCATGTCACAGAAAAAAAACGTACCTCTTTGACTCTTTTGTAATGAGTTAGTTTGCTTAGTTTCTGGTGAGAGCCTCGGATTGTTCGGTCTTTGCATGTCACGCACAATTGTTTATTGTTGGCATTGTCAAACTGGTTTAAAACCCAGAGGGCTTTGTGTGTGTGTGTGTGTGTGTGTGTGTGTGTGTGTGTGTGTGTATTAATTACATGTTTATAGGTGATTGCATGTTTATACCTATCGGGAGAGAGTTATATGCTTGCGTGACCCAACTTTATTTATTATTTACAGTGAAACCACCTGAACTTTACATTTGTACTTAGGCTGAACTATTTCTCCACAATTCTGTCAATAAAGTAGTAGTTCCTCCTGCGTTTTCAAGATGTTCTCCTCGGCTTTGTTATACGCCTTCTGCTTGAGAAACTATGAAAACGAGATCTAACGAGTTAGGGACATGTAACTGACAGCATCTTCTAGCCCTCATTATCATGAACTAATCACTATTGCTTTTAGAAAGCATTTATGCAGGAAGTCATTTGCCTACATAAATGATACATTCCAGGAATTTATCAGTAGCATAAAGAAAGTTCCTTTGTTTAATGTGTTTCAAATGACTATCTGCGCTGGTGTCCATTATGCTTATAAGACGAGTAAATAAGACTGATCTCCATTTGTTTCTTCGTCTAATAAGAAAAGTTTTTTATTAACATTTTGTCATATAGTAGTTTTCTACAGGAACTTTCTGTTGACGTCCTCTTTTGTTTTCATGCTAGTGTCTCATTGTTTGAGTAGAGAAAAACTAGGCTTGCACTGCCTGATTTGGAAGACAAACCTGACGCTTCAAAGGTCCCAGAATTTATGCATCAACAGATGTTCTTATCGTATAGTCTTTGTTTTCACTGTAACCTAAGCAGCATGGAGTGGTTCGTATTTTTCACTGTGACCTAAGCAGCATGAAGTGGTTCGTATTCTCTCTCTCTCTCTCTCTCTCTCTCTCTCTCTCTCTCTCTCTCTCTCTCTCTCTCTGTATATATATATATATATATATATATATATATATATATATATATATATATATATATATATATATATATATACTGCTTGGAGGGACCTTCATGATAACCTCTTTACTGGTAATTCATATATATTTGTGTGTAACACTTGTGCTCCGTTAGGGCTATCTTTCTACCCTATATTGCCTAGAGTATTTTGTCCGAGTTTTCTTTGATACATCCTTTGACCTCTTGGTTTTGCTTATCTCTTAACTCTTCCCTCATTATGTCTTTTTCAGCCGACACCTTACTGAAGTATGCTGGAATATGCATATTTACTTCACGTCCTTAACATTGTGGCATACAGTTCTTGTCTTATAAGTCATCATAATATTTACCAGTTCTTGCTCACCAAATCTTCAAGATTGTATTTGCCACAATAGTTTCTTTCCATGATTCACGCTCCCAGTTTTGATCTTTGGTCACTGTTTCCTCTGTTTATTGAATGTGTTGCTCTTCACTAGTCCAGGAGACCCGTGGGGCCCTATCTCTTGAGCCCTGTCTTCTATCATGCAACGATTTAAACTTCTGTATATTGTTTGTATTCACAATATCATCGCCCATCTGATTCTATGATATTTATTTACCTCTTTTCAAACAAGTTCCTCGTGTGATGTCTTGCTCTGATCTGTTTGTCTTTGCATCTCGTGTAGAACTGCACAGAGTCGACAGTGCCAGCAGTGTCTAATGCTTGAATTATTATCACTGTGAGTGCGTGTGTTAAAATGAGTTCTTCCTGTTTTACCTCCTGTCTGTCAGTGGGGATATTAGACAGGTGTGCGGGGAAAGGGGGTGGTTGTGAAAGTAATGTAGACGTTGGGAAGTAGGATTATAAAACTGCCACAGGTTAGGCAGCCAGTGTGTGTGTGTGTGTGTGTCCATACCGGCAGTGACAAATGAAGCATGGCCTTGCCTTTATCCATCATCACTATGTTAGTACTGGTAGCTATGATAGTTATTTATAAAGGAAGTAGTCGTGCTTGTAGAGAGTCAGTGTATTACATACAAAATAAAGAAAGCTGTAAACACCAGCGCTCCATCATTTCCCTCTGAAGCCAAGATATTCGTTTGAAACGATATCCATATTAGGAAGGACGAGTACCTGCCCTGCTGTTTGCAGGCAGATATTTTATTTTATCATTTTCGAATTCTCTGCAATGTAGATATCATCTTGACAGTAATAACGACCGGGTAGAGAATAGAGAAGAAACGAAATTTCATATTTTTTAGCTATAAAGTTAAAATTACCATAAAATTTTTTCGAGAACTACTTTGAATACAAGTGACTACGAGCCTTTTCCTGAAATTTATACATTACACTCCTTTCTAGCACACTTTATGATGCTCCCGCAGAGCTTAGAAAGCAAGCCAAACACGCTTGGGGTGACTGCAGAACAACAGGGGTAAGACTTAATTGTGGAACTTGTATATGGGGCATTAGAAACGTTTATTCTGCGAATAAACGTTTCTAATGTTCGAGATATGAGGTGTGTCCAGAACGCTGACGAGAAGGCATAACACGTACTTTGCTGGGGGATGTAGTTTGAAGAGGGTGTACATCTGGTGGGGTGGAGTTTGAGGAGGGTGGTTGTTTCGTGCTTCTTGATTCATTACAGTATGTGTATATTTTGTCTTGTGTTTGTTAGTATACAGGGGGGGCCCCACCTGCAGGTGGCAGTACCGTGTGCTAGAAGTCACCACATTCATAACAAACACGACAATGCGGCGAAGCCTTCTCGTAAGACTCCGGCCTAATAGTAATGCAAATTACTTCCTGTATCCTCAACCACTCCTAGCCGCGCAGTGGAATCCCACACAGATCGGCTATAAACTTGCCAATATAATCCCTATCCTAAAACCTGTCTGCCCCATACTAAAAATCAACTGAATTTATTGTAAGATGAATGTTCGGAAATATGTGGTACTCATCAAAGGTTTATACCCATTGACCCATTGTAACCGTAGCAGCGTCAGTAGACTCCTTTTTTTTTTTTTTTCAACTAGACCATCAATTCCAGGAGAAATTTCACCGGATGACTAGAAAACAAAGTATGGGCTTTCTGAACAATGTGAATTTGTCAGACTTAAGTTCTTATAATGTTTTAATGCCTCAAGTAATCTGTTATGATTGAATTTATTCATTATGTTCTTGATCAAATATATTTACTACCTAGTTTTAAGCTCTTTTATCTACTAAACCTGAAATCTGGATTTTTTTTTCTGAGAGAAGAGGGGGAGTGAGGGTAGGGGTAGATTCAAAGATTAATGAAAATCCTTGAAAATGATGGGACTTTTTGGTATTCGAAGTTCTTATAAGAACTTCATCTCTCCCTATATACACTGACAGTGAACGTATACAGGGATTATATTTTTGTTTCTTATACACAGAGTTTCTCCATCACGATGACTACTAATTTGGTCGGAAGTAACCAAAATACTTGACAAAGAATTTATAGCATTATCAAAACCCACCCAAATTGGAATAACCTTACTACTACTGGTTATATTTTCTAATTACGCTGTAGGTTTTCTTCCATACATTTCTGTAAGATTATTCCACTTAATTACATTTCTTTATCATCCAATCTGACTTACTGTACTATTAATTCAGGTGATTTAAACATAGAGCAAATTTGCTCACCTTGTTCACCACACAAAACTCGTACATCTGATTGGCATCAGCCACCACTACCACTCTTCTGCACAGTACTAATTGCAACAGTCATCAGTAAAGCACTGGATATCATGCCCCACATCCTTACACAAAAGGAACCTTACATAGTTCTTATGAAAGTGAAAGTAATTGGCTAACTTCATGGCCGGCTGCCAAACCAGCCAGAGTCATCTCCAAAATTCTCAAACTCTACAATGGAGTTCCCAAAAGAACAATTCTGTATCTAAACCTTCCGAAATCTCTTCTATGGGGATCTCTTCCCAACCCACAGGAAACCGCTGCGAGTCTCCATCGGCAATATCACCATTAATCTTTCTCCCCTTTTCAGCACGTCCGTAAATAAACTGTCCCCCCCTTCAAAAAAAAAAAAAGAAAAAAAAATATGGCTAATTATCGATCAAGATTCTAATCATAAGATAGAAAAAAATTCAGATGCAGCTATTGACAGACGGCGTATGTTAAGAAGTGAATGACAGATTTTAAAGCATATGTGCCATATATCTCGTAACCTCAGTGAGTGGGAGAAATAAAAGATCAAAATTCACGTTTGTATCTACCGTTATAAGCATTATTGAGAAGATGGATTAATCAAGTTCATATTCTAGCCACGATATCTTTTCAATGTATTTTCTTGTCTAGTATACATATAGGTCTACGCTGTGCATATGCATATGTTGATGGGCTACGTGTGCTTCAGTCACACACGGTCAATATCTAAGCCATATTCTGCTTTCATTTAGATTTCCTCGTTTCGAATGCTGACTATTTGGTAAGCATCTGTCATCATCTTTATTCAGAGGCTGAGATAGTCTTTGATTTTTATTCGTTTGTAGGTAAAAAAAAAAATGACAATTGAAAGCTATTACTTTTCGTGAATCCGTTGCCTGAGCAATGAGTTTCTCTCGACAATTATGGAAAAATTCAATATTTGAGTTCCTAAAGCTGATAAACATATTATCTGATTTATGTTGGTATGCTCATATTATGAGTGGTTGCGAATGAGAATGACGAAGGTCAACATCTAGTATATTTATATATATTTCGCCATGCTATTTGTGGCAGCTCGACCTGGTCGAAACATGACGGAGTTACACGGATTCAAGGATTCGCCATCAAGAACTGATAACAAATATGACGATTAACTCCATATTACGTAGCGGGTTTCTTAGCTTTAAATTTATAATTATTATCAAGATAACCTAAGATTTTACAATATGATGGTACTAAATCCTTACTATATTAAATTGGAGTCATCTTTGCACAGCTACTTATAAATATTTGGATACTTACATGAAAATAAATCTTTATTGAGATACGGACAAAGAGATACCAGTTGGGAGGTTATGTCTCGCCGGATCTGAAAATCAAGTTCCCTACCATCTTCCACCACTAAGAAAACTTATAAGTGGAAAGAAATATACTCTACCCAGAGGTAAGCCCTTAAGTAGATGTCCAGTTTAGTGCATCACAGAAATAAGTGGAATTTAAAAGTGTACATGAACATACTCTAAGTGTTTTAGACCAGAGGAATGTGTGTTTTACTGTTTTCATTATACGAATAACAGAAAAATGAAAGTGGGTACAACTGTTATGATTCAGAAGAATGTGGGGCAAAAGTAAGTGAACGAATCCTTGCCAGAAATCAGCAGAACTTACGGAAACCTTACCCTAGTGGTTAGCCTAAGGTGACAGAGGTGAAATAAACAAAATTGTCGTAATCATCTAAGTTTCTACCACAGTATTAATTGTATACACTAGGAGTAAACACACACACTGAACTTAGAGAGCACAGTCACTTAACCCCACATATCTCTCGATTATCGTTAACCCTGTGCTGTCATATGTTAGTAGAGGATAAGAAATATTGCACCAAATTGCACCCCCTCTCTCGCAACATGATCGGAACTAGGTATAGGGAGCTCATTGATATGCCTTTTTATAAATCACCAGTTTATCTGGTTGACAGAACTAGCTTTGGATATTTGTTTTATTTTGAGTTAGGAGTGTAATGGATATAACAGAGGATCAAAGATGTGGAGCATGATTTGCCCTATGACACTCTGAGGATACTGACCACACAGGCTTTAATCCTCAAGGATCAGGTATGAATATTGTGGTGCTGATGCTTTAAAGTCATGGTGTACGGACTCTCCATTCCATTGTTTATCAAGATAATTCTTGAAGCAGACCAGGAATATGGTCTTGATCAGTTTATTGAGATTATTCCGTTCTTTTCATACCCTGACATAGAAGTTTCCACTGACTTGTTTATTTCATTGATGATGAAGTACCTTTATATCATGACCTTGATATACTTAGCTTTGATATATATATATATATAGAGAGAGAGATAGAGTTGTTGGGCTGAGAAGGGTGGATGTTTTGGAAATGTGTGATGAGATGGTTTGATCACATAAGTAATGAAAGGTTTGGTAATAAAAAGAGTGTGGTTGAGAGAGCCAAAGAGGGTGTGTCGAAATGTTTTGGGCATATGGAGACAATGATTGAGGAAAGATTGACAAAGAGGATATATGTGTCAGAGGTGGAGAGAACAAGAAGTGGGAGACCAAATTGGAGGTGGAAAGATGGAGTGAGAAAGATTTTGAGTGATCGGGGCCTGAACATGCAGGAGGGTGAGAGGTGTGCAAGGAATAGAGTGAATTGGAACTATGTGGTATACTGGGGTCGACATGCTGTCGTTAGACTGGACCAGGGCATGTGAAACGTCTGGGGTAGACTATGGCAAAGTCTGTGGGCCCTGGATGTGGATAGGGAGCTGTGGTTTAGATTCATTACGCGTGACAGATAGAGACTGAGTGTGAATGTAGCCTTTATTGTGTTTCCCTGGCTTTATCTGACTGAAGCAGGGAGTAGTGATGCTGTTTCCTGTTGGATGGGGTAGTGCCAGGAATGGTTGAAGGCAAAGCAAGTTTATGTACATGTGTATATATGTATGTGTATTTATATGTATGTATATGTGTATATATACGTGCATGTATGGGCATTTATTTATTTTTTTTAATTTTCTATTTTTTTTTCCCAAAAGAAGGAGCAGAGAAGGGGGTCAGGTGAGGATATTCCCTCAAAGGTCCAGTCCTCTGTTCTTAACGCAACCTTGCTAACGCAGGAAATGGCGAATAGTATGAAAGAAAGAAAAGATATATATATATATATATATATATATATATATATATATATATATATATATATATATATATATATATATATATTTTTTTTTAAACTTCGCCATTTCCCGCGTTAGCGAGGTAGCGCTAAGAACAGGGGACTGGGCCTTTTTTGGAATATCCTCACCTGGCCCCCTCTGTTCCTTCTTTTGGAAAATCTAAAAAAAAAACGAGAGGGGAGGATTTCCAGCCCCCTGCTCCCTCCCCTTTTAGTCGCCTTCTACGACACGCAGGGAATACGTGGGAAGTATTCTTAATCCAATATCCCTAGGGATAATATATATATATATATATATATATATATATATATATATATATATATATATATATATATATATATATATATATATCCCTCTGGGGATAGGGGAGAAAGAATACTTCCCATGTATTCCCTGCGTGTCTTAGAAGGCGGATGAAAGGGAAGGGAGCGGGGGGCTGGAAATCCTCCCCTCTCCTTTTTTTTTTTCAATCTGCCAAAAGAAGGAGCAGAGAAGGGGGCCAGGTGAGGATATTCCCTCAAAGGCCCAGTCCTCTGTTCTTAACGCTACCTCGCTAACGTGGGAAATGGCGAATAGTATGAAAAGAAAAAAAAATATATATATATATATATATATATATATATATATATATATATATATTTTTCAATTATATTATCATGAAAATTTGTCGCTGTCTCCTGCGTTAGCGAGGTAGCGCAAGGAAACAGATGAAAGAATGGCCCAACCCACCCACATACACATGTATATACATACACGCCCACACACGCACATATACATACCTATACATTTCAATGTATACATACATATACATACACAGACAAATACATGTATACACATGTACATTTTCATACTTGCTGCCCTCAGCCATTCCCATCGCCACCCCTCCACACATGAAATAGCACCCACCTCCCCCCGCACGCATGCAAGTTAGCACTAGGAAAAGGCAACAAAGGCCACATTCGTTCACACAGCTCTCTTTCCACATGTAGGTCCCACAAAACTTTCCATAGTTTACCCCAGACACTTCACATCCCCAGGATCAATCCACTGACAGCACTTCGACCCCGGTATACCACATTGTTGCAATTCACTCTGTTCCTTGCACGCCTTTCGCCCTCCTGCATGTTTAGGCCCCGATCGCTCAAAATCTTTTTCACTCTATCCTTCTACCTCCAATTTGGTCTCCCACTTCTCGTTCCCTCTGCCTCTGACACATATATCCTTTTTGTTAATCTTTCCTCACTCATTCTCTCTATGTGACCAAACCATTTCAATACACCCTCTTCTGCTCTCTCAACCACACTCTTTTTATTACCACACATCTCTCTTACCCTTTCATTACTTACTCTATCAAACCAAGTCACACCACATATTGTCCTCAAACACCTCATTTCCAACACATCCACCCTCCTCCACACAACCTTATCTATAGCCCATGCCTCGCAACCATATAACATTGTTGGAACCACTATTCCTTCAAACATACCCATTTTTGCTCTTTGAGATAATGTTCTCGCCTTCCACACATTCTTCAACCCTCCTAGAACCTTCGTCCCTTCCCTCACCCTGTGACTCACTTCCGCTTCCATGGTTCTATTTGCTGTTCAGTCCACTCCCAGATATCTAAAACACTTCACTTCCGCCAGTTTTTCTCCATTCAAACTTACCTCCCAATTGACTTGTCCCTCAACCCTACTGTACCTAATAAATTTGCTCTTATTCACATTTACTCCCAGCTTTCTTCTTTCACATCCTTTACCAAACTCAGTCACCAGCTTCTGCAGTTTATCAACCGAATCAGCCACCAGCACTGTATCATCAGCAAACAACAACTGAAGTACTTTCCAAGCCCTCTCATCCACAACAGACTGCATACTTGCCCCTCTCTCCAAAACTCTTAGATTCACCTCCCTAACAACCCCATCCATAAACAAATAAAACAGCCATGGAGACATCATTCACCACTGCTGCAAACTGACATTCACTGGGAACCAATCACTTTCCTCTCTTCCTACTCTTATGCATGCCTTACATCCTCGATAAAAACTCTTCACTGCTTCTGGCAACTTTCCTCCCACACCATACACTCTTAATACCTTCCACAGAGCATCTCTATCAACTCTTATCATATTCCCTCTCCAGATGCCCTCTCCAGATCCATAAATGCTACATACAAATCCATTTGTTTTTCTAAGTATTTCTCACATACATTCTTCAAAGCAAACACCTAATCCACACATCCTCTACCACTTCTGAAACCACACTGCTCTTCCCCAATCTGATGCTCTGTACATGCCTCCACCCTCTCAATCAATACCCTCCCATATAATTTCCCAGGAATACTCAACAAACTTATACCTCTGTAATTTGAGCACTCACCTTTATCCCCTTTGCCTTTGTACAATGGCATTATGCATGTATTCCGCCAATCCTCAGGTACTTCACCATGAGCCATACATACATTGAATATCCTCATCAACCAGTCAACAACACAGTCACCCCCTTTTTTAATGAATTCCACTGCAATACCACCCTCCCCTCTTGTCTTTAATTTTTCAAAAAAAGTAACAGAGAAGGGAGCCAAGTGAGGATATTCCCTCAAAGGCTCAGTCCTCTGTTCCTAATGCTACCTCACTAATGTGGGAAATGGCAAATAGTATGAAAATAACAAATTTATTTTATTGTTTATCATACTTTGTCGCTGTCTCCCGCATTAGCGAGGTAGCACAAGGAAACAGATTAAAGAATGGACCAACCCACCCACACACTCACGTATATACATACACATCCACACACACACATATACATACCTATACATCTCAACGTATACATATATATATATATATATATATATATATATACACACACACACAGATATATACATATATACACATGTACATAATTCATACTGTCTGCCCTTATTCATTCCCGTCACCACCCCGCCACATAATGAAATACCAACCCCCTCCCCCTGCATGTGCGCGAGGTAGTGCTAGGAAAAGACAACAAAGGCCACATTCGTTCACACTCAGTCTCTAGCTGTCATGTATAATGCACCAAAACCACAGCTCCCTTTCCACAACCAGGTCCCACAGAACTTTCCATGGTTTACCCCAGACGCTTCACATATATTCACATATATATGTATATGTCTTCTGTTTCCCCTTTTAGAAAGTCAAAATACAAGGAGGGGAGGGTTTCTGGCCCCCCGCTCCTGTCCCCTTTAGTTGCCTTCTACGACACGTGAGGAATGCGTGGGAAGTATTCTTTCTCCCCTATGTGGTTTTGGTGCATTATTACATGACAGCTAGAGACTGAGTGTGAACGAATGGGGCCTTTGTTGTCTTTTCCTAGCGCTACCCCGAACACTTAAGGGGGGAGGAGGTTGTTATTCCATGTGTGGCGAGGTGGCGATGGGAATAGATAAAGGCAGACAGTATGAATTATGTACATGTGTATATATGTATATGTCTGTGTATGTATATATATATGTGTACATTGAGATGTATAGGTATGTATATTTGCGTGTGTGGACGTGTATGTATATACATGTGTATATGGGTGGGTTGGGCCATTTCTTTCGTCAGTTTCCTTGCGCTACATCGCTAATGCAGGAGACAGCGACAAAGCAAAATAAATAAAAAAATGTGTATGTATATATATGTTTGAGGGAATCTACTCACCTGGCCCCCTTCTCTGTTCCTTCTTTTGGAAAATTGAAAATATGAGAGGGAAGGATTTCCAGCCCCCCGCTCGCATATATATGTATATATATATATATATATATATATATATATATATATATATATATATATATATATTTTTTTTTTTTTTTTTTTATACTTTGTCGCTGTCTCCCGCGTTTGCGAGGTAGCACAAGGAAACAGACGAAAGAAATGGCCCAACCCCTCCCATACACATGTACATACACACGTCCACACATGCAAATATACATACCTACACAGCTTTCCATGGTTTACCCCGGACGCTTCACATGCCTTGATTCAATCCACTGACAGCACGTCAACCCCTGTATACCACATCGCTCCAATTCACTCTATTCCTTGCCCTCCTTTCACCCTCCTGCATGTTCAGGCCCCGATCACACAAAATCCTTTTCACTCCATCTTTCCACCTCCAATTTGGTCTCCCTCTTCTCCTCGTTCCCTCCACCTCCGACACATATATCCTCTTGGTCAATCTTTCCTCACTCATTCTCTCCATGTGCCCAAACCATTTCAAAACACCCTCTTCTGCTCTCTCAACCACGCTCTTTTTATTTCCACACATCTCTCTTACCCTTACGTTACTTACTCGATCAAACCACCTCACACCACACATTGTCCTCAAACATCTCATTTCCAGCACATCCATCCTCCTGCGCACAACTCTATCCATATATATATATATATATATATATATATATATATATGATGATACAGCGCTGGTGGCTGATTCGTGTGAGAAACTGCAGAAGCTGGTGACTGAGTTTGGTAAAGTGTGTGAAAGAAGAAAGTTAAGAGTAAATGTGAATAAGAGCAAGGTTATTAGGTACAGTAGGGTTGAGGGTCAAGTCAATTGGGAGGTAAGTTTGAATAGAGAAAAATTGGAGGAAGTAAAGTGTTTTAGATATCTGGGAGTGGATCTGGCAGCGGATGGAACCATGGAAGCGGAAGTGGATCATAGGGTGGGGGAGGGGGCGAAAATCCTGGGAGCCTTGAAGAATGTGTGGAAGTCGAGAACATTATCTCGGAAAGCAAAAATGGGTATGTTTGAAGGAATAGTGGTTCCAACAATGTTGTATAGTTGCAAGGCGTGGGCTGTGGATAGAGTTGTGCGCAGGAGGATGGGTGTGCTGGAAATGAGATGTTTGAGGACAATGTATGGTGTGAGGTGGTTTGATCGAGTAAGTAACGTAAGGGTAAGAGAGATGTGTGGAAATAAGAAGAGCGTGGTTGAGAGAGCAGAAGAGGGTGTTTTGAAATGGTTTGGGCACATGGAGAGAATGAGTGAGGAAAGATTGACCAAGAGGATATATGTGTCGGAGGCGGAGGGAACGAGGAGAAGTGGGAGACCAAATTGGAGGTGGAAAGATGGAGTGAAAAAGATTTTGTGTGATCGGGGCCTGAACATGCGGGAGGGTGAAAGGAGGGCAAGGAATAGAGTGAATTGGATCGATGTGGTATACTGGGGTTGACGTGCTGTCAGTGGATTGAATCAGGGCATGTGAAGCGTCTGGGGTAAACCATGGAAAGCTGTGTAGGTATGTATATTGCGTGTGTGGACGTGTGTATGTACATGTGTATGGGGTTGGGTTGGGCCATTTCTTTCGTCTGTTTCCTTGCGCTACCTCGCAAACGCGGGAGACAGCGACAAAGCAAAAAAAAAAGAAAAAATATATATATATATATATATATATATATATATATATATATATATATATATATATATATATATATATATATTCTTTCTTTTTTTCTTTTAAACTATCCACCATTTCCCGCATTAGTGAGGTAGCGTTAAGAACAGAGGACTGGGCCTTTGTGGAATATCCTCACCTGGCCCCCCTCTGTTCCTTCTTTTGGAAAATTAAAAAAAAGAAAAAAAAAACGAGATATATATATATATATATATATATATATATATATATATATATATATATATATATATATATACATACATACATACATATATGTCCATAGCCCACGCCTCGCAACCATACAGCATTGTTGGAACCACTATTCCTTCAAACATACCCATTTTTGCTTTCCGAGATAATGTTCTTAGCTTACAAACATTCTTCAAGGCCCCCAGGATTTTTGCCCCCTCCCCCACCCTATGATTCACTTCCGCTTCCATGGTTCCATCCGCTGCCAGATCCACTCCCAGATATCTAAAACACTTTACTTCCTCCAGTTTTCCTCCATTCTAACTTACCTCCCAATTGACTTGACCCTCAACCCTACTGTACCTAATAACCTTGCTCTTATTCACATTTACTCTTAGCTTTCTTCTTTCACACACTTTACCAAACTCAGTCACCAGCTTCTGCAGTTTCTCACATGAATCAGCCACCAGCGCTGTATCATCAGCGAACAACAACTGACTCACTTCCTAAGCTATATCATCCACAACAGACTGCATACTTGCCCCTCTTTCCAAAACTCTTGCATTCACCTCCATAACAACCCCATCCATAAACAAATTAAACAACCATGGAGACATCACACACCCCTGCCGCAAACCTACATTCACTGAGAACCAATCACTTTCCTCTCTTCCTACACGTACACATGCCTTACATCCTCGATAAAAACTTTTCACTGCTTCTAACAACTTGCCTCCCACACCATATATTCTTAGTACCTTCCACAGAGCATCTCTATCAACTCTATCATATGTCTTCTCCAGATCCATAAATGCTACATACATATCCATTTGCTTTTCTAAGTATTTCTTACATACATTCTTCAAAGCAAACACCTGATCCACACATCCTCTACCACTTCTGAAACCACACTGCTCTTCCCCAGTCTGATGCTCTGTACATGCCTTCACCCTCTCAATCAATACCCTCCCATATAATTTACCAGTACTCAACAAACTTATACCTCTGTAATTTGAGCACTCACTCTTATCCCCTTTGCCTTTGTACAATGGCACTATGCAAGCATTCCGCCAATCCTCAGGCACCTCACCATGAATCATTAAATAACCTTGCCAACCAGTCAACAATACAGTCACCCCCTTTTTTAATAAATTCCACTGCAATACCATCCAAACCTGCTGCCTTGCCGGCTTTCATCTTCCGCAAAGCTTTTACTACCTCTTCTCTGTTTACCAAATCATTTTCCCTAACCCTCTCGCTTTGCACACCACCTCAACTAGAACACTATGGATGGGCTATGGATAGAGTTGTGCGCAGGAGGGTGGATGTGCTGGAAATGAGATGTTTGTGGACAATATGTGGTGTGAGGTGGTTTGATCGAGTAAGTAATATAAGGGTAAGAGAGATGTGTGGAAATAAAAAGAGCGTGGTTGAGAGAGCAGAAGAGGGTGTTTTGAAATGGTTTGGGCACATGGAGAGAATGAGTGAGGAAAGATTGACCAAGAGTATATATGTGTCAGAGGTGGAGGGAACGAGGAGAAGTGGGAGACCAAATTGGAGGTGGAAAGATGGAGTGAAAAAGATTTTGAGTGATCGGGGTCTGAACATGCAGGAGGGTGAAAGGCGGGCAAGGAATAGAGTGAATTGGATCGATGTGGTATACCGGGGCCATTCTTTGTCAGTTTGCCCATGCCCAATTAGTTGTGAGCTTTGAATCGATGTTTGAGTGCCCTAACACAATTCCATTGCAGTTTAGTAGCCTATTCACATTGTATTATGGTATTCTTTTAGTGTGAAAGTAGCAGAGCTTTAAACGAGAAATTTTTTTTTCTTATGAGATTATTGCTCATGCAAATATTTTGTAATGACCTTCATTCCTGAGGATTAAGCTTATGTAATGACCTTTATTCTTTCAGATAAACCACATACATCTGGCTTCTAGAATTACATATTAAAAAATGGAAAGCAGGGACCACCCAACAAAAAATTCAGTCATGGAGCAATTTATTCGTCAAGTCGACTATATAAAGTTGAATGGATTTCCAGGTACTTCAGAATTACTGTCTTGATAATATAGAAATGGAATGCTATGAGTGTCTCAAGACATTAGACAGTTGAAATTTTAAAACCTGCATAGGAGCTTTTTTTGTTTTTTTTTTGACTAATGTGGTTATTTCTCTTTGTATGGTCAAGTTGTACTGGATTGAATTGGGAAAAGATATTGATGGAAACTAGGATTGGGATGACTGTTTTTAGATTGGTTATGAATTGATCCAATGATCCAAGGATGGAGAAGTTATCTGGCATTGGTGGAGGTATTGGTACCACTGAAAGTAATAGGAGAGATATTTTACATATGATGTGGACAGATGCAGTGAGTGAGATATGTTGGTCTAAATGTGTTAAGAGAATGAATTTTTTTATTGTGCTACTT
The DNA here is from genome assembly GCF_036320965.1 of Panulirus ornatus. Taxonomy (NCBI): domain Eukaryota; kingdom Metazoa; phylum Arthropoda; class Malacostraca; order Decapoda; family Palinuridae; genus Panulirus; species Panulirus ornatus. Next base: position 12,917,235 of record NC_092237.1, read on the forward strand.
AAGTTTTGTTTGTGATGGTAAAAAGAAAATAGACATTACAGTATTGTCTAAATTGATGAATTAGCTTGATTTGGATGCCATGTTCATTGTAGCATACTAGATCAAGTTGAGGATTTATATGAGTAAAATGAAAACCTGTGTGCACGTTCATCCATGCTAAATGTAGTCATTACAGAATTGTCCTAGATGAATTCAAAACTGATTTATGTATTATTTGCAGTAATGATAAATCTTCAGTATGTGTTTTGTGCAAAACATGACTTTAGAAACCCAAGACTAGACTTCCCTCAGCCATGAAGTATATGCTTTTATATTTGGTACCATTTATTGCATATAAAGTTGATACTGTGTGAAATATGAGTGTGCTGTTATCACTGAACACTTGCACACTCTAAGGATTCAGACAGTTAAGTGTTAGTCCTTGTAAGAATAATATTTAGGTGCAATGCTGATCTCTTCAAATGCTATTTACATGCATGATTTTTTCACACTTGACTGTTTCATCTGACTTCGTGTATGTTTTATATCCACCATATTGGGTTCTGAGCTACGTTAAAGCTTAAAGGTTTAGGCCTTGATCATTTTTTATGTAAATGTTTCTATGATGCAGGGAATAGCTAACAGTATCTTGCCACCTAGCTACCGCAAACATTCTTCACCTACACAATGAAACAAAAATCATCCCAATATACTCGGCACTCAGTTTTATGCAACAATACTAGGCTCCTGTCACCCAAACCACTCTACAACTAAGGAGCAACCCCCAAGTAGAAATATATGCTCATAGATATTTATGCTGTCAAATCCTCTCCTTTAAAGATTTGCCCATTTGGCTAGTTTACATGCAACAGAGTAGACACCTGATTTTTCATTAGATGATGGGCAGTTCTTGATGCAGGAATTCCGTATGTTGTTTTCATTTTTGAAAATGTTAGATTTTTACAGGAGTGGATTCAAGAGCATAAGTATTCTGTAAGGACAGCTCCAGAATCAAATATTTCAGCATATAGAAGATTATTCTCATCTTGTGAACTTTGGGGTTGGGTTAAAAATTTTTTACTCTTGTGAAACCCCTCAAAGCATTGTTCAGAAAGAGACAAAGAGTACTGTAATTGCCAGATAATTTAGGTACTTTACCCTGGTTCCTGAAAGAAGTAGAAAGATAACATGAGTTTTTTTTAGGCATATTAAGTGAATAACCAAACCTGACTACCATATTTGGCAGTCATGTGAAGGTTGGCTGGTAGAAGACTTATCCAAAGGGATAGAATAATTACATACAAGGATACCTGATAGTTTGGTATATAGCTAGTATTTAATATGTGAAGGCAGCAGGGAACTATTTATGATATGTGGAAGTAGAGAAAACATGCTAAGGCCCTCTAACTGATAGATGCAGGCCTACCTTGGGGAAGGGGTAGGTATGAGAAAAATATTAAAAAACATTTTCTCTTATTTTGAATTTGTTTTGGGAAGTTAGTATTTAATGTATTGGAGTGGCACGCAACAATTGTTTCTGGCAGCCTTAGTTGAATGAGTACTTTCCCTAATTTTAGACATGGGTCTGTTGCTGGGGAAGGTTTTGAAGACCAATCTGTACAGACCTTTCCTTTTGGGATCCAAAATGGCATAGTTGATTGGCATGGATGGTAGCTAAGTCATATATTCTTTTTCATGGCTTGTTTTGATTCAGAATAGTCTTGTTCATCCTTCAAAGTCAGTTTTGATGTGCTCACATTCATGATATAAAGTCAGTTGTTAGAATTCATACCTTCTTCCTTTTCTTGGTATCTTTTGGGTCTGACAACAGCAGTGAAAATGTTTTTATTGCTTTTTTTGTCAGGAGGATTGTGCAGTGACCTTGCTGAAATCACAGGAGCCACAGAAAGCTTAACTGTATGGAACACCAGACAAGACAATGGAGAGATGGGGGAAACTGTATGTGAAGGCAGACCTGGTGATGAGCTGTTGATCAAGGTTCCATTTGCAGGAACAAACTTTACCATCCGTCTCCTCTTTTACCTTCAGGAGCCATGGATGCCTCCTGACATGACCTTCAGTGATATTCAGTTTTTATCAAGTATCTCAAGCAAGGATCTTGAGGAGCAGGTATTGCTTTGTAGTGTTTTATAATTTGTTAATTTAAAGGTTTATGAAAAGAAGTGCAAAAGTGAATTGATGGTGTGTATTCCTGTATGTCATAATTCTTCCTGAGTTCATTTGAATTTGTTTCACTCCTGATGACGTATTGCTGAGGAAAATTTGATTTCATGAAAAACAGTGTATGAAGTAAGACTAAGGAAATTTTATTTAGACCCCAGGGATTTGTCATTAGTCCTTTATCCTGGCAAGGCCCCAAAATATGAGTGAAGCTACTTAGGTTTATTACAATTTAGTGAATTAGAATTTTATTTTACTTTCTTTTCCCAAGACCCTCTTTTATGGGGCTTCCACAGTCGTCAGGAAGCCAGCCATATCCAGTGGGTGGAACTAAAAGTTGAGAAGTGTGTTTGTCTTTGATGAATGCAGGACAGTTGAGTCTAAAAAGAAAAGCGAGATGATTTAACTTATGCATGTCTAGGGAGTGTTCATTCAGGTTGGCACATGTCTAGTATGATAGAATGTAATATTGGTTCATGAGGAAGGGACTGTTCTTGAACCATTTTAGTGTGAATATGTTTTTTCATTCATGTGTGGGAGGTGGGGAGGTATTTGCACATCGGATGCTAAATTGAGGGGCAGGAGTGACCTTTTTATATCTGCATAAGGGTTAATGATTACTACATTGTTTGTGTAGTGGTTTGGTGTGGGATAGGGTAAGAACTGTTGCATGCCAAGTATGTTGAGGTAGGATTTTATTAGAGGAATTTTTGTTTTGATATTCCGTTCTTAACTATTATATTTATGTACTTCTATAATTTCTTCAGTATTCAAGATAGCTCAATATTAAATATGACTAGGCATCTCTGCACTTTTACTTGTCAGTGGATTTACATTTCATCCAACAGAGGGTGCATACTTGTATACATCTGATCCAACCCATATTATGCATTATGTGTGTGTGTGTGTGTGTGTGTGTGTGTGTGTGTGTGTGTGTGGTGTTAGCTGAGTATATTAGATGAGGAAGAAAATCTTGTTTTGATTTTTAAGTGAGGTGGAAATGTACAATTTTGGTAAGAATGAGGAGAATGCACTTGTGAGAATAGAAGCTAGCCCCCATAGAGAACCAGTAGGATCAAAGGCAAATTCAGATGTGTTTGCAACTTTAGAATGCAGTGATTGTCTCACACTCTGTCTCTTTGATAACCATGATTATGGGAACTTAATTCAAAAGAGCAGATTACTGTTTTTTTTTTTGTTTTTTATGCTCTTCACAATGAGTTAGAAAAGATTATGAAATCCTCTCACTCCCTTAGTTGTTTTACTAGTACCCTGTGGCATTTGTCAATCAGCCTCCCTTACTATTTTAGGACTCAGGCCTCTTTTTCCAGCATACTCTCTTTCACCACTACCTTCACAAACTTGCCTCAACTAAGATATGATCAGGCATTACTCCTTTTGCCCCCCTTAGCTCAGTCATACCGTGCAACCTTTTTCTTGCTTGGCTGTCAATTAATACATGATCCATTAATGTCTGATGACCCTCCAGCCCCTCCATCATTTTATTAATGCATACACTTTTAAGCCATATATTCCCAAACCACCATTCTCACAGCACACAACTTAACAAGTTCCCCAATTTTCATTTAAACTAGGAACTTTATATCGCCAGTTGCATCTTCAATGCCTACATCATTTTTACATTTATATCTTATAATCCTTTGACCATGAATGACAACAGAAGGCTTGGTACAGAATGTCCTTCTCCACAAAATATGACTAAATTTCAGAGCTGAAAAGAAAAAAAAGTACATTCCATGTGGTTTGCCAAGTATTGGAAAGCCTTCCATAATTAGAACCCAAATTAGTGTTTGATTTCATATGCCTTCTTTCTTCAGACTGTGTTAGAAAAGAAGAATTTTATCATATAGTGAGGTAATGATTATATGCAAAGGTGAACCAAGGAAATAAGCAGTGTTTTTAAGAAATGTGTAGAATACTATTAAAACTGCAAATATCACTGTAGCAGAAGAAAAACAGTTAAACTAGGAAGGTCATAAGAAAAAAAAATTCCCTTGTCATAAGAAAAAGAATTTCCCTTCTACTCAATCAGTGCTTCTGTTTATGGCTGAAGCCAACTGATCTGTTTTTCAGAATTTTAATGTTTAGCTTCATCATTAGTTACCACTCCTAATTCTATAGTAAAAACTTTTAATGTCATTACAGGTACCAACACTTGATAACTGGAACTGCACTGATGATGATATAATTGCCCAGCTTCTTCATCAGTTATTGCAACTATACAAAAGATACCAGGTAAGATATATTAAATGCTATTGTAAAGTAAAACTTATGCCTTCATTTCGTAAATGGCATCTGAGCATGGGTAAATTCAGTGCATGTCTTTAAAATTATTCAAGATTTCTCAAGAAAGCTTCCAAATGTATACGCAGAGGTAATTGCTGAGGTCTCAGAATATGCACAGATTTCACTAGAATCAGGTTCTCTCCCCTCAATGTTCCTCCCTCCTCCACCTTTCCTCTACCATTCTAACACTGTCTTTGCCAGGATCTTTATGTTATCTTCACCACTTTACTACGGCCATAAAAGGTATCTTAACTTACTATTTTTGTACATATTCTGTACTTTTACATGTATTTTTTTTCATAAATAGTGATAAGGGTCTAGTGAATATTTTCAAAAGGCTAAGCCCTTGCTCTGCCTCCACCCTCCTCCACCCTTCCTCCATCACCTGTGCAGCACATCTCAGGGAGATCTTCGTCTTAACTTCAGTCATGTAAGGTATGTTACCAAACTAGTACGTGTCCTTTACTTTGTCATGCATTTCTTTTATGTAAGATGGGAAGCAGTAAACTTGAAGACTTCTTTGTTTGTCTTTATTATGATTTTAATCATAAATTGAAGTATTGCAATCACTTGGCATTTACAGTTGAAACTGCTTTTAGCATATGTGCCATCAGAAAAGCTGCTTATGTACTATAATAATCTCCATCTGACTGATGCATGCAACTGATTTGCAGCTGGAGAAACTGGAAGAGGATGAAGTTCTACAGTTTGAGTATCAGTCCCTTCTGAAGAAGCTCGAGATTGGGGAAGGTGATATTGAGGTAAGTTAGCTCTTCTTTCCTGAAATAGGGGAGATGATATTGAGTTAGGTTAGCTCTTTCTTCCCTAATTTAAGTGTGCAGTGAAATACATGTCCTTATATATGTTTTGGTGAAATGGATGAACTCATATTTAGAGTAGTGAAATGGATGATATCGTTATTTCTTTTGAGAAGAAACATACAAGATCTTGAAGGCTTGACTCTCAAGTATGTTCCCCTCTGAGACTAACATTCGGCTGAGGGTGTTTGTGCTTGCATATTTTGTCAAGATATCGCTTACACTGAGTTACAGGGTGTACCAATAAAATGCTATAGTAACCTCCAAAAAGAAATGCATTAAATAGAATGATTTGGAGTGATGTGGTATATTTGGGGTGATGTGCTGTCAGTGGGCTGCACCAGGACATGTGATGTGGTCAAAGAAAACCATGCAAGTGCCTCTAGGGCTTGGCTATGGATAATGTGCTCTGGTATTCGATGCATTTTGCAGGACAGTTAGAGAGAGGATGTATGTGAGGCCATTCTTTGTCAGCTGTTGAGGCTACCTTGCTAATGCAAGAAACAGCAAACATGGGCATTACTGGGCTCTGCCTGCACGAGGATAAACCATGAGTGAAAAGTTGCCTTCAGCAAGAGCTACAGGAGCCTTCAAGGAAATGGTCCTGGGTAATATCAGAACTTTTTCATAGACACTGGTCATGGGATGAATTATGAACAGGTGAATACTAAATACGTACTGTATGAAAAAAGAAATATCTGCAGGACCTCTTTTATGGGGCTCTTATAGCTACTGCATCCAGTAGTAGGGATACGATGGACCCGTTTGGAGTGAAAAGTTCGTTGATGAAATTCTACTCCTTTTCATACACTGACTTGATGATACAGTCTCACCGAATATGACTTTTCATTTGCAGCTTAACCATGTGTAAGCAGAGTCTGGTAATGCCTTTCATATATATGATGTGATTTAGATTTGGTTCATATAGAATATCATTTCCAGATATCAGTGAACAGTCCAGGTCATCGTGCATCATCACTATTGGTACGCTTGCCTTTGAGTCTTCAGGATGTTCCACCAGTTCTGATTGATGCTAACCCTGGCTCCCCTACCAGCCTTCTTCAAGTAACCTTTCAAGGAGTGAGTGTAATTTAGTATGTTTTGAAGGGGATGAGAAAATGCTTATGAGAGTTAAGACTACCATTTTTTGCTCCATACATGTAATAAGTTTATTAATCCCCAAGTTGAAAAGCTTTTGGGCATATTCCCCTGTCCATTTTTGATTCTATGTGTCCATGATTCTGCACATTGTGATGTGTACAGGATGCTTCTAATCAAGGCCATCCCATTAACGCTCTCTCTATATGTATATTTTTATTTATATTTATTTTGCTTTGTCGCTGTCTCCTGCGTTAGCGAGGTAGCACAAGGAAACAGATGAAAGAATGGCCCAACGCACCCACATACACATGTATATACATACACGTCCACACCCACAAATATACATACCTATACATCACAATGTATATGTATGTATATACCCACACAGACATATACATATATACCCATGTACATAATTCATACTGTGTGCCTTTATTCATTCCCATCGCCACCCAGGCACACATGGAGTAACAACACCCTCCCCCCTCATGTGTGCGGGGTAGCGCTAGGAAAAGACAACAAAGGCCCCATTTGTTCACACTCAGTCTCTAGCTGTCATGTAATAATGCACTGAAACCACAGCTCCCTTTCCACATCCAGGCCCCACAGAACTTTCCATGGTTTACCCCAGACGCTTCACAAATGTATATATATATACATTTACCAAATGGCATCCTAGCTTTGTCTTTTCGATGTATATCAACTGACTGTTATATTTCTCTCTTGTGTCTCCCCTGATGATGTGATTATTACACAAAAGTGCACTTGGGAACTTTTCATGTTTCATTTTCCCCGTGGACTCATAGAAATATCTTGATCACGCGCAAAATTGTGATCCTTTCCAATATACATATATTATATCATATCATACTTTGTCGCTGTCTCCTGCATTAGCGAGGTAGCACAAGGAAACAGATGAAGAAAGGCCAAACCCATCCACATACACATGTATATACATAAACATAAACATCCACACATGCACTTATACATACCTAAACATTTCAAAATATATATATATATATATAAATATATATATATATATATATATATTTTTTTTTTTTTTTTTTTGCTTTGTCGCTGTCACCCGCGTTTGCGAGGTAGCGCAAGGAAACAGACGAAAGAAATGGCCCAACCCACCCCTATACACATGCCTTGATTCAATCCACTGACAGCACGTCAACCCCGGTATACCACATCGCTCCAATTCACTCTATTCTTTGCCCTCCTTTCACCCTCCTGCATGTTCAGGCCCCGATCACACAAAATCTTTTTCACTCCATCTTTCCACCTCCAATTTGGTCTCCCTCTTCTCCTCGTTCCCTCCACCTCCGACACATATATCCTCTTGGTCAATCTTTCCTCACTCATTCTCTCCATGTGACCAAACCATTTCAAAACACCCTCTTCTGCTCTCTCAACCACGCTCTTTTTATTTCCACACATCTCTCTTACCCTTATATTACTTACTCGATCAAACCACCTCACACCACACATTGTCCTCAAACATCTCATTTCCAGCACATCCATCCTCCTGCGCACAACTCTATCCATAGTCCATGCCTCGCAACCATACAACATTCTTGGAACCACTATTCCTTCAAACATACCCATTTTTGCTTTCCGAGATAATGTTCTTGACTTCCACACATTCTTCAAGGCTCCCAGAATTTTCGCCCCCTCCCCCACCCTATGATCCACTTCCGCTTCCATGGTTCCATCCGCTGCCAGATCCACTCCCAGATATCTAAAACACTTCACTTCCTCCAGTTTTTCTCCATTCAAACTCACCTCCCAATTGAATTGACCGTCAACCCTACTGTACCTAATAACCTTGCTCTTATTCACATTTACTCTTAACTTTCTTCTTTCACACACTTTACCAAACTCAGTCACCAGCTTCTGCAGTTTCTCACATGAATCAGCCACCAGCGCTGTATCATCAGCAAACAACAACTGACTCACTTCCCAAGCTCTCTCATCCCAACAGACTTCATACTTGCCCCTCTTTCCAAAACTCTTGCATTCACCTCCCTAACAACCCCATCCATAAACAAATTAAACAACCATGGAGACATCACACACCCCTGCCGCAAACCTACATTCACTGAGAACCAATCACTTTCCTCTCTTCCTACACGTACACATGCCTTACATCCTCGATAAAAACTTTTCACTGCTTCTAACAACTTGCCTCCCACACCATATATTCTTAATACCTTCCACAGAGCATCTCTATCAGCTCTATCATATGCCTTCTCCAGATCCATAAATGCTACATACAAATCCATTTGCTTTTCTAAGTATTTCTCACATACATTCTTCAAAGCAAACACCTGATCCACACATCCTCTACCACTTCTGAAATCACACTGCTCTTCCCCAATCTGATGCTCTGTACATGCCTTCACCCTCTCAATCAATTATTTATATTATTTATTATACTTTGTCGCTGTCTCCCGCGTTTGCGAGGTAGCGCAAGGAAACAGACGAAAGAAATGGCCCAACCCCCCCCCCCATACACATGTATATACATACGTCCACACACGCAAATATACATACCTACACAGCTTTCCATGGTTTACCCCAGACGCTTCACATGCCCTGCTTCAATCCACTGACAGCACGTCAACCCCGGTATACCACATCGCTCCAATTCACTCTATTCCTTGCCCTCCTTTCACCCTCCTGCATGTTCAGGCCCCGATCACACAAAATCTTTTTCACTCCATCTTTCCACCTCCAATTTGGTCTCCCTCTTCTCCTTGTTCCCTCCACCTCCGACACATATATCCTCTTGGTCAATCTTTCCTCACTCATCCTCTCCATGTGCCCAAACCACTTCAAAACACCCTCTTCTGCTCTCTCAACCACGCTCTTTTTATTTCCACACATCTCTCTTACCCTTGCGTTACTCACTCGATCAAACCACCTCACACCACACATTGTCCTCAAACATCTCATTTCCAGCACATCCATCCTCCTGCGCACAACTCTATCCATAGCCCACGCCTCGCAACCATACAACATTGTTGGAACCACTATTCCTTCAAACATACCCATTTTTGCTTTCCGAGATAATGTTCTCGACTTCCACACATTCTTCAAGGCCCCCAGGATTTTCGCCCCCTCCCCCACCCTATGATCCACTTCCGCTTCCATGGTTCCATCCGCTGCCAGATCCACTCCCAGATATCTAAAACACTTCACTTCCTCCAGTTTTTCTCCATTCAAACTCACCTCCCAATTGACTTGACCCTCAACCCTACTGTACCTAATAACCTTGCTCTTATTCACATTTACTCTTAACTTTCTTCTTCCACACACTTTTCCAAACTCAGTCACCAGCTTCTGCAGTTTCTCACATGAATCAGCCACCAGCGCTGTATCATCAGCGAACAACAACTGACTCACTTCCCAATCAATACCCTCCCATATAATTTGCCAGGAATACTCAACAAACTTATACCTCTGTAATTTGAGCACTCACTCTTATCCCCTTTGCCTTTGTACAATGGCACTATGCACGCATTCCGCCAATCCTCAGGCACCTCACCATGAGTCATACATACATTAAATAACCTTACCAACCAGTCAACAATACAGTCACCCCCTTTTTTAATAAATTCCACTGCAATACCATCCAAACCTGCTGCCTTGCCGGCTTTCATCTTCCGCAAAGCTTTTACTACCTCTTCTCTGTTTACCAACTCATTTTCCCTAACCCTCGCACTTTGCACACCACCTCGACCAAAACACCCTATATCTGCCACTCTATCATCAAACACATTCAACAAACCTTCAAAATACTCACTCCATCTCCTTCTCACATCACCACTACTTGTTATCACCTCCCCATTTGCGCCCTTCACTGAAGTTCCCATTTGCTCCCTTGTCTTACGCACTTTATTTACCTCCTTCCAGAACATCTTTTTATTCTCCCTAAAATTTAATGATACTCTCTCACCCCAACTCTCATTTGCCCTTTTTTTCACCTCTTGCACCTTTCTCTTGACCTCCTGTCTCTTTCTTTTATACGTCTCCCACTCAATTTCATTTTTTCCCTGCAAAAATCGTCCAAATGCCTCTCTCTTCTCTTTCACTAATACTCTTACTTCTTCATCCCACCACTCACTACCCTTTCTAATCAACCCACCTCCCACTCTTCTCATGCCACAAGCATCTTTTGCGCAATCCATCACTGATTCCCTAAATACATCCCATTCCTCCCCCACTCCCCTTACTTCCATTGTTCTCACCTTTTTCCATTCTGTACTCAGTCTCTCCTGGTACTTCCTCACACAAGTCTCCTTCCCAAGCTCACTTACTCTCACCACCCTCTTCACCCCAACATTCACTCTTCTTTTCTGAAAACCCATACAAATCTTCACCTTAGCCTCCACAAGATAATGATCAGACATCCCTCCAGTTGCACCTCTCAGCACATTAACATCCAAAAGTCTCTCTTTCGCGCGCCTGTCAGTTAACACGTAATAAAATAACGCTCTCTGGCCATCTCTCCTACTTACATAAGTATACTTATGTATATCTCGCTTTTTAAACCAGGTATTCCCAATCATCAGTCCTTTTTCCGCACATAAATCTACAAGCTCTTCACCATTTCCATTTACAACACTGAACACCCCATGTATACCAATTATTCCCTCAACTGCCACATTACTCACCTTTGCATTCAAATCACCCAACACTATAACCCGGTCTCGTGCATCAAAACCACTAACACACTCATTCAGCTGCTCCCAAAACACTTGCCTCTCATGATCTTTCTTCTCATGCCCAGGTGCATATGCACCAATAATCACCCATCTCTCTCCATCAACTTTCAGTTTTACCCATATTAATCGAGAATTTACTTTCTTACATTCTATCACATACTTCCATAACTCCTGTTTCAGGAGTACTGCTACTCCTTCCCTTGCTCTTGTCCTCTCACTAACCCCTGACTTTACTCCCAAGACATTCCCAAACCACTCTTCCCCTTTACCCTTGAGCTTCGTTTCACTCAGAGCCAAAACATCCAGGTTCCTTTCCTCAAACATACTACCTATCTCTCCTTTTTTCACATCTTGGTTACATCCACACACACACATATATATATATATATATATATATATATATATATATATATATATATATATATATATATATATATATATATATTTATATATATATATATATATATATATATACAGAGAGAGAGAGAGAGAGAGAGAGAGAGAGAGAGAGAGAGAGAGAGAGAGAGAGAGAGAGAGATGCTCTTGTGGAAGGTACTAAGAATATATGGTGTGGGAGGCAAGTTGTTAGAAGCAGTGAAAAGTTTTCATCGAGGATGTAAGGCATGTGTACTTGTAGGAAGAGAGGAAAGTGATTGGTTCTCAGTGAATGTAGGTTTGCGGCAGGGGTGTGTGATGTCTCCATGGTTGTTTAATTTGATTATGGATGGGATTGTTAGGGAGGTGAATGCAAGAGTTTTGGAAAGAGGGGCAAGTATGAAGTCTGTTGGGGATCAGAGAGCTTGGGAAGTGAGTCAGTTGTTGTTCGCTGATGATGCAGCGCTGGTGGCTGATTCATGTGAGAAACTGCAGAAGCTGGTGACTGAGTTTGGTAAAGTGTGTGAAAGAAGAAAGTTAAGAGTAAATGTGAATAAGAGCAAGGTTATTAGGTACAGTAGGGTTGAGGGTCAAGTCAATTGGGAGGTAAGTTTGAATGGAGAAAAACTGGAGGAAGTAAAGTGTTTTAGATATCTGGGAGTGGGTCTGGCAGCAGATGGAACTATGGAAGCGGAAGTGAATCATAGGGTGGGGGAGGGGGCGAAAATCCTGGGAGCCTTGAAGAATGTGTGGAAGTTGAGAACATTATCTTGGAAAGCAAAAATGGGTATGTTTGAAGGAATAGTCGTTCCAAGAATGTTGTATGGTTGCGAGGCGTGGGCTATGGATAGAGCTGTGCGCAGGAGGGTGGATGTGCTGGAAATGAGATGTTTGAGGACAATATGTGGTGTGAGGTGGTTTGATCGAGTAAGTAATGTAAGGGTAAGAGAGCTGTGTGGAAATAAAAAGAGCTTGGTTGAGAGTGCAGAAGAGGGTGCTATGAAATGGTTTGGGCACATGGAGAGAATGAGTAAGGAAAGATTGACCAAGATGATCTATGTGTCGGAGGTGGAGGGAACGAGGAGAAGTGGGAGACCAAATTGGAGGTGGAAAGATGGAGTGAAAAAGATTTTGAGTGATCGGGGCCTGAACATGCAGGAGGGTGAAAGATGGGCAAGGAATAGAGTGAATTGGATCGATGTGGTATACCGGGGTCGACGTGCTGTCAATGGATTGAATCGGGGCATGTGAAGCATCTGGGGTAAGCCATGGAAAGTTCTGTGGGGCCTGGATGTGGAGAGGGAGCTGTGGTTTCGGGCATTATTGCATGACAGCTAGAGACTGAGTGTGAACGAATGGGGCCTTTGTTGTCTTTTCCTAGCACTACCTCGCACAAATGAGGGGGGAGGGGGATGTTATTCCATGTGTGGCGAGGTGGTGATGGGAATGAATAAAGGCAGACAGTGTGAATTGTGTGCATGTGTATATATGTATGTGTCTGTGTGTGTATATATATGTGTACATAGATGTATGGGTATGTATATTTGTGTGTGTGGACATGTATGTATATACATGTGTATGGGGGTGGGTTGGGCCATTTCTTTCGTCTGTTTCCTTGCGCTACCTTGCAAACGTGGGAGACAGCGACAAAGCAAAAAGAAAAAAAAAAATATATATACATACACATATATCTTTCTTCTTTCGTACTATTCGCCATTTTCTGCGTTAGCAAGGTAGCATTAAGAACAGAGGACTGGGCCTTTGAGGAATATTCTCACCTGGCCCCCTTCTCTGTTCCTTCTTTTGGAAAATTAAAAAAAAAACGAGAGGGAAGGATTTCTAGCCCCCTGCTCCCTTCTCTTTTAGTCGCCTTCTATGACTCTCAGGGAATACGTGGGAAGTTTTCTTTCTCCCCTATCCCCTATCCCCAAGGACGTAAGGGGAGTGGGGGAGGAATGGGATGTATTTAGGGAGCAGTGATGGCTTGTGCAAATGATGCTTGTGGCATGAGAAGCATGGGAGGTGGGCAGATTAGAAGGGGTAGTGAGTGGTGGGATGAAAAAGTAAGGTTATTAGTGAAAGAGAAGAGAGAGGCATTTGGATGATTTTTGCATGGAAATAATGCAAATGACTGGGAGATGTATAAAAGAAAGAGGCAGGAGGTCAGGAGAAAGGTGCATGAGGTGAAAAAGAGGGCAAATGAGAGTTGGGGTGAGAGAGTGTCATTAAATTTTAGGGAGAATAAAAAGATGTTTTGGAAGGAGGTAAATAAAGTGCGTAAGACAGGGTACAAATGGGAACATTAGTGAAGGGGGCTAATGGGGAGGTGATAAGTAGTGGTGATGTGAGAAGGAGATGGAGTGAGTATTTTGAAGGTCTGTTCAATGTGTTTGATGATAGAGTGGCAGATATAGGGTGTTTTGGTCGAGGTAGTTGAGCAAAGTGAGAGGGTTAAGGAGAATGATTTGGTAAACAGAGAAGATGTAGTAAAAGCTTTGTGGAAGATGAAAGCTGGCAAGGCAGCGGGTTTGGATGGCATTGCAGTGGAATTTATTAAAAAAGGGGGTGACTGTATTATTGACTGGTTGGTAAGATTATTTAATGTATGTATGACTCATGGTGAGGTGCCTGAGGATTGGTGGAATGCTTGCATAGTGCCATTGTACAAAGGCAAAGGGGATAAAAGTGAGTGCTCAAATTACAGAGGTATAAGTTTGTTGAGTATTCCTGGGAAATTATGTGGGAAGGTATTGATTGAGAGGGTGAAGGCATGTACAGAGCATCAGACTGGGGAAGAGCAGTGTGGTTTCAGAGGTGGTAGAGGATGTGTGGATCAGGTGTTTGCTTTGAAGAATGTATTTGAGAAATACTTTGAAAAGCAAATGGATTTGTACGTAGCATTTATGGATCTGGAGAAGGCATATGGTAGAGTTGATAGAGATGCTCTGTGGGAGGTATTAAGAATATATGGTGTGGGAGCAAGTTGTTTGAAGCAGTGAAGAGTTTTTATCAAGGATGTAAGGCATGTGTACTGTAGGAAGAGAGGAAAGTTATTGGTTCTCAGTGAATGTTGGTTTGCGGCAGGGGTGCGTGATGTCTCCATGGTTGTTTAATTTGATTATGGATGGGGTTGTTAGGGAGGTGAATGCAAGAGTTTTGGAAAGAGGGGCAAGTATGCAGTCTGTTGTGGATGAGAGAGCTTGGGAAGTGAGTCAGTTGTTGTTCGCTGATGATACAGCGCTGGTTGCTGATTCGGGTGAGAAACTGTAGAAGCTGGGGACTGAGTTTGGTAAAGTGTGTGAAAGAAGAAAGCTAAGAGTAAATGTGAATAAGAGCATGGTTATTAGGTACAGTAGGGTTGAGGGACAAGTCAATTGGGGGGTAAGTTTGAATGGAGAAAAACTGGAGGAAGTGAAGTGTTTTAGATATCTGGGAGTGGATTTGGCAGCGGATGGAATGATGGAAGTAGAAGTGAATCATTGGGTGGGGGAGGGGTGAAAGTTCTGGGAGTGTTGAAGGATGTATGGAAGTCGAGAATGTTATCTTGGAAAGCAAAAATGAGTATGTTTGATGGAATAGTGGTTCCAACAATGATATGTGGTTGCGAGGCGTGGGCTGTAGATAGAGTTGTGTGGAGGGGGGTGGATGTGCTGGAAATGAGATGTTTGAAGACATTATGTGGTGTGAGGTGTTTTGATTAAGTAATGAAAGGGTAAGAGAGATGTGTGGTAATAAAAAGAGTGTGGTTGAGAGAGCAGAAGAGGGTGTTTTGAAATGGTTTGATCACATGGAGAGAATGAGTGAGGAAAGATTGACAAAGAGAATATATGTGTCAGAGGTGGAGGGAACGAGGAGAAGTGGGAGACCAAACTGGGGGTGGAAAGATGGAGTGAAAAAGATTTTGTGTGATCGGGGCCTGAACATGCAGGAGGGTGAAATGCGTGCAAGGAATAGAATGAATTGTAACGATGTGGTATACCAGGGTCGATGTACTGTCAATTGATTGAACCAGGGCATGTAAAGCATCTGGGTTAACCATGGAAAGTTTTGTGGGGCCTGGATGTGGAAAGGGAGCTGTGGTTTTGGTGCATTATACCTGACAGCTAGAGACTGAGTGTGAACGAATGTGGCCTTTGTTGTCTTTTCCTAGCGCTCTCTCGTGCACATGCGGGGGGAGGCAGTTCTCATTTCATGTGTGGCGGGGTGGCAACGGGAATGAATAAGGGCATACAGTATGAATTATCTACATGTGTATGTATATATATACATGTCTGTGTGTATGTGTATATAAATGTATATGTTGAGATGTATAGGTATGTATATGTGCGTGTGTGGATGTGTATGTATATACATGTGTATGTGGGTGGGTCGGGCCATTCTTTCGTCTTTTTCCTCGTGCTACCTCGCATTAGCGAGGTAGCACAAGGAAACAGATTAAAGAAATGGCCCAACCCACCCATGTACACATGTATATACATAAACACCCACACACGCACATATACATACCTATACATTTCAACGTATACATACATATACATCCATATACATATATGTATACATACACATGTACATATTCATACTTGCTGTCTTCATCCATTCCCATTGCCACCCCACCACACATGAAATGGCACTCCACTCCCCCCATCCGTGCATGAAGTAGTGCTAGGAAAAGACAACAATGCACCGAAACCACAGCTCCCTTTCCACAGCCAGGCCCCACAAAACTTTCCTTGGTTTACCCCAGATGTTTCACATGTCCTGGTTCAATCCACTGACAGCACGTTGACCCCAGTATACCACTCTATTCCTTGCATGCCTTTAACTCTCCTGTATGTTCAGGCCTTGATCGCTCAAAATCATTTTCACTCCATCCTTCCAACTCCAATTTGGTCTCCCACTTCTCGTTCCCTCCACCTCTGACACATATATTCTCTTTGTCAATCTTTCCATTCTCATTCTCTCCATGTGACCAAACCATTTCAATACAATCTCTACTGCTCTCTCAACCTCACTCTTATTACTGCATATCTCTCTTACCCTTTCATTACTTACTCGATCAAACCACCTCACACCACACACACCACCAACTGCTACACCATGGGAGTCCATTTGTGCCATAAGTTGAATTTCAAGAAACGGCAATTTAGGAAAAGGGAAGATGAATTTACAAAGTAAACGAAGGGGTACCAGTATCAGCTATGTCAATGATTTTGCACTGTACATTACAGGTGTATTGGGTTTTCATGCACGTACTATTAGCAGTTAAATATTTTACTGTGCTGTAAATATTACAGAATAAATAATGTGAATCAGTTTATTATACTGATCAGTACATCCTCTTGTTTCTTGCATGCTGAGAGGCTAGATAAAGTAAGTGTTGAGAACTACAGTGTTGCATGAGGAAAGTGTAGTGTAGGGTCATGGGGTGTAAGTCAGGTGTGGCAGGGTCTCACTAAGTGGAGAAAAGGGCTGATCATGTGGGCTAATAGGGGCACTGCTGCAGAAGTCTGGAGTCACTGAGCAAGAGTATGCAGTTATGAGTGTACTGGAATTGCGAAGACCACTCAGTGTTAGAGAAGAGATTTTGAAAGTGTTAAGTTCACCTGTTTTGACTATATACTGTGCCTGGGGATGATACACTCACAGCCAAACGCTAAGGCTTTCTCTCTTTTGTAGTGTTTTAACCTTTTCTTATGCATATGTTGATTTTCTCTTTTGCCTTTCCCAGTGTGAAAGATATTCTTTTTTAATGAATGGGTGCTTTCTCGTACATACACAAAACATACAAAGTAATAGATAAAAGCCAGAATTTTTTCTTTAAAAATTTAGGCTTAGCCATACCTATTGCAGGAAAAAGACAATATTTGCTGGATTGATCAATCCTAAGAAAGCCAAAAGTTTTAGCCATATTTTATATATATGAACATATGCACAAAAGAGTATCAAAATCATTTTTTTTATGAATTAAAAGTTAGATATCCATGGCGTAAGAAAGACATTATTTCTCAGATCAGTTATTCCTAAGTATGTGGGTGCTACAGATGTAGCAAGTCTGTAGAAGGCGTGCAACCACCCTCCTTGGTTACGCTAAGGTTACTGAGGCCTCCAGGCAGCTCCAGTACCACATACTTTGTTTGGCTTGCCAGCCAAAAGAGTGTACAGTGCTCACACAATTCTACTTATAGCAGGAAAGTCCATTGAGTAAGTTGGGAGCAGCTGCACTGTAATATGCTGGCCTCTGTTGAGGACAGTAGGACTGGAAGTGTTAATTACATGAACTTTATTTCAAAGGTTATGGTCCAGTTTGGCCTATTCTTTTGTGTAAGGACTTGTAGGATATTTGTAGGAAGCTGTATAACTTCACAAGCAAAATCAAGAGAATAGAACATATAATCTACCAAGAAGGGCTGAAAGGACTAGTTATATAACCTTAAAAGAAAAAAATATATGATAATCTCTGCAAGGCAGTGTATTGAAGGAAAATGTATTGAACCTGAAAGTATCTCAATAAAGAAGATACAGAGTTATGAAATCTACAAGAATACCATGGAAATATGCAGAAAATAGTGTAGACAAAAATATATAAAAACCTAGCCAGGAAGCTAAAATAACTATTCAGCATATTGCCTGGAGAAAGAAGATACATGTATCTAACAAATATAGAAACATTTAAAACTTGATATATGGCTGAAATCAGTCCTAGATGAACCAAGAATAGATACATATGTAATGTTGGTGGCACCAGAGAGGAACAGTATTCATCATCAAGCAAGGCATTTGTTGAGCACCATGCATAAGCCTTACCATTATGGCAAAATATCATTGTAGATACTTGTAGGTAGAAGGTACTCTCCAGTGACATGTCTGTGGCATATCAGAATAGTGGCATGGATATTAGTGTTTGTTATTTGTGTTAACAGGATGGTAAAGATTGTCACTTTTTTTTTTTCAAGATATTTAAAGTGCTTTCATTGTTTGGATGAATGAATTCCAGGACAGTTTTTTGGCAGTGAGATTGGTACACTCTGAAGTGTTTGGAAAGAAATGCAGTACTCCTCTCCTGTTATTAAAGATTATAGGGACTGTGGAAAGTGGAGATTGTGTTTAGAGGGTTTTAATGACCAGCTATTTTCTTCTATCTCTTGCAGAATGAGGGAGTGTTTGTTCCTAGATTGCATCTTTCACCACGAGTTGAGTCACTCATAGGAGGTGCCAGCACTCTAGCACTCCCTGCAGTTCCTCCTGGTACTTGCTTGATTGACTACGTTGAAAGAGTTTTAGAACTGTTGGAAGAGAAAGTGCGAAAAGCAGTACTGTGTTTTGAAACAAGAAAGCAGGTTATTGCAGAGGTAAGTTTAAGTTTAATAGATTTTTGTAGATTAATGCAGAGCCATGTGTGAAATTTATTTTGAGTAGACCATTCATCTTATATGTGCGGGGGAATCTGTCTTATGTTTTTATTTAACCACAAAACAGGAAGACAGCATTACTCTTTTTATATCAAATCAGTGATACAAGTTTAGCCAAGTCATATATATGGTATAGCCTGATTGAAGTTTTTTGGTCGTTACTCATGGAAGCATGAGAGGAAAGTGGGATTAGAGAAAGCAGTCCAGCAATAAAATTATAGTGACTCCCTAACTATTAAGTAAGTGACATTCAAAGGCTTGATGAAGTTAGAGCTCCCAATACATATCTAGTTACCGTACTTCCAGGAATGATGCCATTTCTAGCCTCTCCTCATATAGATTTTCATGTTCTTAATGAGCCACATATGTGAGATCTACCTGGCATGAAAATATTTGAACATAAATATAATGGCCAAATTTACTAACTTAAGTAAATATCATATATTGAAATGATTTGACTAACTTGAGAAAGCTTGACAAGCTGTTTTCCCCACCACTACCAACCTCGCTACCAGTACTCTCAGTAAGAATCATTAAATGTATTTAATTTACCAGTAAAATGGAAACAGTTGTTTAATATGAGAGTTTGATTCACATCATGAAGGAGTGTGGTATATTGATTGTAAGCTGTGTCATGTAGTTAGGAATGTAACTCCCCTTATGATTAGGTTTCATTTACTCATAACAACATTCCACTAGATCGACACATCTCCAGGTATGTAACACCATCATTCTATGAGGACCCCTGTATAAAGTTATTGGAAAAGAGTGAAAGCCTGTTTGTAAGTAACATCTACTGGATCATTTTGGTTTCCAATAGAAAGGTTGATAAAATTATCAACACAGGAAATAACATAGATTTTGCAAGGTGGATATGTATATCAGACAAAGAATCTGCTATGAGTGTAAAAGCTCACCAGGATAGATATAGCAGTCAACCAGTACCTGCCTGAATCTAGACAGAAGAGTTGTTTCTCTCCAGTGTTGGTTTCCCATCAAGCTTTGGGATATTCTCAAAAATCCTTTGGAGTTAGAAACATGCAACCCCCAACCATCTGGTTAGGTTTTTGCCTTCCATCCCTTGCTAATCACTTATACACAGTCTACAATTCAGTCTCAGATTCCCCATTGCTGCCAGCATGTGCACGCCAATCAACAACCTCCATTCTAAAATGACATTATTGTCCTGCATGTTGACAGTACAGACAGCACTCTTTCCCTCTCTTGCTTCTCCAGCCTGCCATGGATTATCCTTTTCATATTTAATTAGGGTGTAGTTGATGCACCTAATTCTTGATTTACAAAGGGATTATGTTCCATGGTAATACTTTTGTGAGGTGAAGCTTTGTTAAGTGAGGCATATTATCCTGTAGAAATCTGTGTATTTAAAGGGAAATATTTTCCCTGGTCAGGAATTCTGGGAGATACTTATGATTTTGAGACTAATGATTCAGTAAAAATATTCCACAGATAGATTACCAGACACTGGAACACTAGAAAATACACTCAGAAATGCTCTGCTTATGATATTGTAAATACTGTATGGAATATTCAAGTTGTGGACACCAGATGCAGAATATGTCTTGGGCAGATTGATTACAAGAATGAAATGGATAGATGGCTGTCCGTCCATTTCATTCTAGTATTCAGTCTACCTTGGAGAGACTTTACGTTTGGTGTTCCCGACTTTGAGTGAGTGTTCCATATTCACATAATGTATTTACGGTATTATAAGACAAGTATAGCTCATTTGTGTGTGTGTGCCCATTGGTCAGTCCCTTTTGATTAGTATGCATGAATTACAGCATATGTTGTGTCATTGCAGTTGTTCTGACATTCCTTAGAGCATGTCAGTCTGTAAAGTAATACTGTTTTAATTTCCTTTTTCAGGTTTTATGTCAGTTTGGACGTGCTGTGGTGGAATATGATGCTGAGCGCTTCTGCAAGGTAGTTTTGATGTTTGAAGTAAAGGATTTCCATTTTTTAACACTCGTTACTCTCAGCTCCCACTTTCCTCAGGTATGTTACTGATTTTTTTATTTACTACAACAAAAAGCAAATTGTCAAAACGAGATTGACAGAAATATTGTGATTTAATAGACATAACATGTTTATTGTCAAGATCAGGAACAGGGTTAGTCAGTAATTCATTACAGAGTCCACGAATGAGTGGATCAATGCAGCCTTGCCCTTATTTTTTAAACCATATCTTTTGTGATATTCCAGACAGTTGGTATTATACCTTGTCTTTTCATGAGGGCCTACTCTTTCATACTTTTAATATATTTATCCCAGATTCATTTCTCTATGAAGGTCACCCTCATGATATTTGAAATGAGGTCCTCCAGCTTGAATGAAATGAAGGTATGATAGATAGACTCCAGGCAGTAATAGAGGAATGCAGTTGTGAATTAGTAGATTAATATAATTGGATGAGTTCAACATACTGTTGTGTTTAGGGGAAATTATGAAGTTAACAATCTAGTTTTGTGATATCTCAGATTTGAAGGAAGGATGTGTGCCAGTGAAATACAGATTTGTAATGTAGGGATGACAGAAAAGGGAAAATGCATTTTGCATACTTTTGAGAGGTTGATGTAGTTTAAAATCAAATAGTGATGAATGAAAAGTATGGAGATGAGGAAGTGAAATAAAAGTTTGATTACTTACCTAGTTTGCACATGCTTGGAGACTGGAAATAGGTTAGAATTAGGTTGCTCGTTAGCAAACTTGATATTGTAGTATATGAGGAAAATATATATGCTTCCTCTCTCACCCTTCTCTCCCTCATATCCTGCCCCTCCGTTTCTTTCTCTTCAGTTCATTCTTTTCTCATCGCTTTTACCTTTCCTTTTTCATCTCCATTCCAGTTTGTCTTCTCTCACCTTTCCACCACCATACATCTTTTCTGTCTCTTGCTTCTTCCCTCCTCTTTCTGTAATATCCAACCCCTTCTCCTTATATTTACTAACTAAATTAATGCTTGTTATGTTTTATAAAAGCAGCAAGCACCAAAGATAGTCCTCCAGTCACTGTATCACAACAGTCCCAGAGAACCCTACTCCAAGGAAATAACTGACCAGAAGTACAATCCTCAGTGGAGCTCAGAAGAGATGGTGCACAACATTAAAGAAACTGTTCTTGTAAACGTTTCATCCTTCCAGATGTCCTCCATCAGGACGGCTTGAAGATACTTCGAAAATTACTAAAATCCAAAAATGTGCAACATGTTTTGTCGAACTCAGTTCTTGATGAGCCTAGTACTGTGTTTTCATTGACGCACGGAAAATGACTTTAATGCAGGTTGAGTGAAGTAGTGTCATGTAGTTGTTGAACCATGAAAAAGTTTATAATAGCATTTTAAACCAAAGAACATCTTATATTTGTACAAGTTTACAGGTGATTATAGTGGAAGGTTTCATTATTACTTTTAAGGTAAAAGAAAAAGTTGTATAGTGTATGTTGAGATAATGTCCCATGTTATTTATGTACTAAATGCTCATTTGTATATGTAATTATGACTGGTTTTATGTATATTATGCCATAACTCAGAAAGCTACACTTCCTCTCATGACAACTGATGGTACTATGATAGACAAAATACAGGAACAAACAGACTAGGACAATAAAATTCAAATAGTCTTAGGGGACATCCTAAGACAAAATTCTTTTACTAATTTGTAACAAAAAAATTTGGTGAAATGTTTTAGATATCTGGGAGTGGATTTAGCAGTGGATGGAACCATGGAAGTGTCACAGGGTGGGGGAGGGGGCGAAGGTTCTGGGAGTGTTGAAGAATGTGTGGATGGTTAGAACATTATCTCCGAGAGCAAAAATGGGTATGTTTGAAGGAATATTGGTTCCAACAATGTTATATGGTTACGAGGCATGGGCTATAGTTAGGTTTGTGCAGAGGAGGGTGGATGTGTTGGAAATGTGTTTGAGGACAATATGTGGTTTGAGGTGGGTTGATTAAGTAATGAAAGGGTAAGAGAGATGTGTGGCAGTAAAAAGAATGTGGTTGAGAGAGCAGAAGAGGGTGTATTGAATGGTTTGGTCACATGGAGAGAATGAGTAAGGAAAGATTGACAAAAAGGATGTATGTGTCGGGTGAAGGGAACGAGAAGTGGGAGACCAAATTGGAGGTGGAAAGATGGAGTGGAAAAGATTTTGAGCGATCAGGGCCTGGACATACAGGAGGGTTAAAGGCGTGCAAGGAATAGAGTGAATTGGAACGATGTGGTATACCTGGGGTCGACATGCTGTCAGTGGATTGAACCAGGGCATGTGAAGCATCTGGCGGTAATTCATGGTTTCGGTCCATTACATATGACAGCTAGAGACCGAGTTTGAACAAATGTGGCCTTTGTTGTCTTTTTCTAGTGCACATTGTGCGTGGGGGCAGGGGGATGCCATTTCATGTGTGGCAAGGTGGCAACGAATGGATGAAGGCAGCAAGTATGAATATGTAAATGTGTATATGTCTGTGTATGTATATGTTGAAATGTATAGGTATGTGTATGTGTCAATTCTTTTTCCTTGCGATACCTCGCTAATGCAGGAGACAGTGACAAAGCATAATAAATAGAATATAAAATGGTTTACCATTCATACTGTCATGGAACATACCCTAGCAGGTAATGACAGCTGGAAAAATTTTTAGGAAATGATTTAAAAAAAAAGAATCCTGTGATAGTTTTCTGCAATTAATTGTCTTTGTGCTCATGCCTCTGATCTGTAACCCCATTGCTTTGATAAAAAGCTTTAAGCTGAGGAAAAATGGAATGACAATCAGATCTTGAAGTACACAACATACCTAGTAAGACTTGCTTAGTATATTTTGACTGGTATTCTTGATGTGCCAAAATGAGCATCTTACCATAGGGCCACTATTGCAATACAGAAAAGATGCTACATTTTTAAAAAGAATTTGAGTTTGAATAGACTAAGGTATTCCTCATAGAAAATGAATTTTTTTTTAAGAATTACAGGAGGTAATGCAAATTTCATGAGGGTAGGGAGGAGATTCCAGCACACTGTCTTTTACCCTTGCCTTCTTAACCTGAACTAAAGGCTTCCTTTGTATCATACTTCCCACGCACTTCTTGCAGGTTTTTTTCTGAAACAATTGTCATGTCCTTCACACGTTACACTACATCAGAAACGTTACCCTCAAGAATTTTCTCTTGCTTTATTGTCACTTTTAAAAACATTAGAGCACTGCAGTGAAATCTGTGCACATTTGTTCCTTGTCTCATAAATGGGATAAAATGATAGAGAAACACAAGACGTATTTATGTATGCAAATCAAGCTACTAAGTGATTTCACAGATGCATGAACAAGTTATCATTATGTAGATTTTTTTTAAGCAGTTTTGTAATTTTGTACAGAAACATTGCAATCTTTTTTTAAAGCAAAAAAAGTGATTAGTGTATAATTTTTACAAAGGTACATCAAATTCAGTGAACTGAGCTTCAGCATCAAAGTATTTATAATGATTGATGGAAGATTTCCATCACAAAGATATTGGTGTTAAAACTACCAGTTATCACAATAAGATTCTCATAATCTTAAGTGCCTTGAAATATCCAAAATTTATTACTATATAACAGGATTGCCTGTGACGGTAGATGTTTTGTAAAACGATTAATTACATCTGAAGGTCCACATGACCATGGTTGTGTGTGTTTAAATAAACAATGAAAGTCCCCATGATGATGGGTGTATCAGTGTAAGACATGAAGCATGAATTTAATCAGCATTGTTGAGAAATTGCAGTTTTGATATATTGGTTACACTATTGGCCAAAATGCTAAATGTATGACAAACTAATAATTTATATATGTTTCAGGTTTATAGTGTCAAGTATTTATGTAAAAAATTGGCATACTGCACATTATAAGTAAAAAATAAAGGCAGTCCATCTCAGTAATCTTATGTAGTGTAGCTCCTCTGCTTGAGAAAAGATGCATGCTGGTTATGCTCAGATATATCTGCACATTAAAGATCATCAGTCGATCTTGTTTGAATGATATTCACCAACAGTGACATTGTGTTAGTTATGAAAGTTTGTCTGTAAAATTCATAATAATGGTGTCTTGGCCAGTTCTGTCTTGCGTGTTCCTAAAAGCAGAGACAGCAGCTGACCCACAACAATAGTTCTCAAAAGAAAGTTTTGTGAACAAAAGTACTCTTGAAGTTAAGGGACTTTAGGGTATTTTTTTTGTAAAATATACTGATATATATATTGTTTGTTTCATTAGCTGTCATAAATCTAAATAATGATGAAACCAATTCATCTTTAATGTTCTTCCCACATTTAGATTCATATCCAGAAAATTAATTTATGAATTTTTCATCTTTGACTCTTCATGCTGTAACTACACAATCTACCCCATTTCTTTCAACACAAATGATTCAGCAGCCATCAGCAAATGCCAGTTTAGTACTGATACCCAAGTAGCACTGACAGAAGTATAGTACCTTTTTTTAATTTTCTTGGAAAGTATTGCATCTCCCTGGTTAGTGTTCTATCTTTCCTGAGCACAGTGTCCACAAAAAACCTTGTCCACCTCCCACATACATTTTCAAAGGAGATATCACCTGTGACATTTTAATACTCTGTCATCTCATTTTGATTACCATCTGCAGAAGTCTGGGCATGGAAATGGAAAGTTTCCAAAAATATTCTAGGTCTATGTTTTGAATCCATAGGGTCTTGATCTGAATTAGGTGAGGCACTGATGAGGTCTTTGCAGGAAGCAGCCACCTGATGGAGTAGAATAGGATAGTTTATTTTCTCAGACTTTTACAAAACTTTGGGAGCACAGCTCCTTGATAACATTAGCAACTGTCTTGAAATGTAATTTATGATTTACATTTGAGTAACTAAACAATATGACATGTCATCAACAGTTACATTTTCTTGTCATTCATCTAGATATACTTAACATTGCTCTCAAAAAGTGAAAATTTGTTAAGAACAGTTACATTAGAAATTTACATTAACAAAACATATTTGAACTGTGGTTTCGGTGCATTATTACATGACAGCTAGAGACTGAGTGTGAACGAATAGGGCCTTTGTTGTCTTTTCCTAGCGCTACCTCGCACACATGAGGGGGGGAGGGGGTTGTTATTCCATGTGTGGCGGGGTGGCGATGGGAATAAATAAAGGCAGACTATGAATTATGTACATGTGTATATATGTATATGTCTGTGTGTGTATATATATGTGTACATTGAGATGTATAGGTATGTATATTTGCGTGTGTGGACGTGTATGTATATACATGTGTATGTGGGTGGGTTGGGCCATTCTTTCGTCTGTTTCCTTGTGCTACCTCGCTAATGCGGGAGACAGCGACAAAGCGAAATAAAATATATAAATATATATTTGAACTGAGTTGGCCTAGACTTGTAATGGTATGGAATATACCTATAGCACCATGAAATAACACATTATTCATCACTTAAAACATAAGCATCATATTTGATACAAATACGATCTTCCCTACTCTCACCTTGATCTGTACCCACAATTATTGGTAATTTATGCTTACAAGCTCGTAGTTTTCTCACGAAAATGAGGTTACTCCGAGTTAATTTTACAAGATATTCCTCCATACCATATACCTGTTTATACATTCTATAATTACTACAGATTGATGTAGTTAACAAGTTGTTATTCCAAATAGTAATCTGCAGATGTTTTAACTTTAATTTCATCGAAGGTTGCTGTGCGGCAGGGATGCGTCATGTCACTATGGTTATTTGATTTGCTTAGGGATGGGGTGGTGAGGGAGGTAAATGCAAGAGTCTTGGAGAAAGGGGTGAGTATGCAGCTTGCAAGGGATGAGAGGGCCTGGGAAGTGAGTTAGTTATTGTTCACCAATGATACAGCACTGGTGGCTGATTCAAGTGAGAATCTGCTGAATTTGGTGACTGAGTTTGGAAGAGTGTGTGAAATGAGAAAGCTGAGAGAAAATGAGAATAAAAGCAAGGTTATTAGGTTCAGCAGGATTGAGGGACAAGTTAGTTGGGATGGAAGCCTGAATCGAGAAAAATTGGAGGAAATGAAGTGTTTTAGATATCCGGGAGTTAACTTGGCAGTGATTGGAACTATGGAAGCGGAAGTGAGTCATAGGGTGTGGGACGGGGCAAAAGTTCCAAGTGCGACAAAGAATGTGTGGAAAGAGAGAACATTATCTCGGAGAGCAAAAATGGGTATGTTTAAAGGAATAGTAGTTCCAACAATATTATGTGGGTGTGCAGATGAGGGTGGATGTGTTGGAAATGAGATGTTTGAAGATAGTATGTGGTGTGAGGTGGTTTGATTAAGTAAGGAAAAGGCATGAGAGATGTGTGGAAATAAACAGAGTGTGGTTGAGAAAGCAGAAGAGGGTGTGTTGAAGTGGTTCAGACATATGGAGAGAATGGATGAGGAAAGGTTGACAAAAGAGGATATATGTGCTAGAACTGGAGAGAACAAGGAGGACCAGGAGACTAAACTGGAGAAGGAAGGAAGGAGTGCAAAAGATTTTGAACGATTGGAGCTTGAATATGCAGGAGGGTGAAAGGAGTTCACGGAATAGAGTGAACTGGAGTGATGTGGTATACTAGGGTCAAGAGGTCATCAATGGACTGAACCAGGTATGTGAACGTCTGGGGTAAACCACGGAAAGGTCTGTGGGGCCTGGATGTGGACAGTATGCTATGGTTTCAGTGCATTACACATGATAGCTCAAGTATGGATGTGAGCAGATGTGGCCTTTCTTTGTCTGTTTCTTGGTGCTACCTTGCTGATGCAGGGGGTGGCAATGCTGTTTCCTGTAGGGTGGGGTTCCACTGGAATGGATGAAGGCAAGCAAGTATGAATAAGTACATGTGTACATATATTCTCCCTCACTAACTTATACTATAAACCTTCTTGCCACACAATGGCAAATGCCTTTTTGTGATCTACAAACAGTTTCCTCTTCCTGCAAAACTGATTATACATTCAAGCAAAACTGTGATTTAATATGGAGTTTTCATGTTTAAAGCCAGCATTTCATTAATGATATGCATGACATTACAATACTCATTTAGATGTTCATTTAATACAGAAGGAAAGAGTTTCCCCATACAACTGAGGAGTGTGATCCTCTTTTAATTGTTAGGGAAGCTGAGTGTATGTGATCCATGCGATTAAATTTTGAGTGGAGTAATGGCAATAGATGGATATATAGGCAGACCATGTTAAATGTAAATATGAATTAAGAACAAAAACAGCGACTTGCTCAAACCACCATCAAGATGCCTGTATTCTTATCCAAACAAATTTCATTTTAAGGGTTGTATACAGATTTGATGCCCTAATTAATAGTATGCAGTTTCAGTGTATGAACTGGGGTAGTACGAAGCTCCATTATAAGAACTGGGGCTGGCTGTTAGCAGCTCCAGTGTATAAACTAGTGTAAAAAGCAGTTCCAACTTATAATCTGGGATAGTTAGCCGTTCTAGTGTATAAACCCGGACAGTAAGCAGCTCTAGTATATAAACTGGAATAGCAGGCAGCTACAATGTATTAACTGAAATGATAAGCAGTTCCCACGTATTCCCTGCGTGTTGTAGAAGGCGACTAAAAGGGAAGGGAGCGGGGAGCTGGAAATCCTCCCCTCTCGTTTTTTTTTTTAATTTTCCAAAAGGAGGGACAGAGAAGGGGGCCAGGTGAGGATATTCCCTCAAAGGTCCAGTCCTCTGTTCTTAACGCAACCTTGCTAATGTGGGAGATGGCAAATAGTACGAGAGAAAAGAAAGAAAATAAGCAGTTCCAGCGTATGCACTGGGGTTGTAAGCACTCCCATTGTTTAAACTTGGGTAGAAAACAGCTCCAACTTATAAACTGGGGTAGTATGCTCTTCCAACATATAAATTGGGGTAGTAAGCAGCTCTAGTGCATAAACGGGCAGTAAACAGCTATAATATATACATATATATATTTCTTTCTTTCATACTATTCGCCATTTCCCGCATTAGTGAGGTAGCATTAAGAACAGAGGACTGGGCCTTTAAAGGAATATCCTCACCTGTTCCTTCTTTTGGAAAATTAAAGAAAAAAAAAAAAATGAGAGGGGAGGATTTCCAGCCCCACGCTCCCTTCCCTTTTAGTCGCCTTCTACGGCATGCAGGGAATACGTGGGAAGTATTCTTTCTTCCCTGAACATGCAGGAGGGTGAAAGGCGTGCAAGGAATAGAGTGAATTGGAACGATGTGGTATACCGGGGTCGAGGTGCTGTCAATGGATTGAACCGGGGCATGTGAAGCGTCTGGGGTAAACCATGGAAAGTCCTGTGGGGCCTGGATGTGGAAAGGGAGCTGTGGTTTCGGTGCATTATTACATGACAGCTAGAGACTGAGTGTGAACGAATGGGGCCTTTGTTGTCTTTTCCTAGCGCTACCTCGCACACATGAGGGGGGAGGGGGTTGTTATTCCATGTGTGGGGAGGTGGCGATGGGAATAAATAAAGGCAGACTGTATGAATCGTG
Organism: Panulirus ornatus; assembly: GCF_036320965.1. Taxonomy (NCBI): domain Eukaryota; kingdom Metazoa; phylum Arthropoda; class Malacostraca; order Decapoda; family Palinuridae; genus Panulirus; species Panulirus ornatus. The sequence continues at coordinate 12,946,669 of NC_092237.1, forward strand.
ACAGTATCGCCACCTCGCCACACATGGAATACCATCCCCCTCCCCCTTCATGTGTGCGAAGTAGCACTAGGAAAAGACAACAAAGGCCCCATTCGTTCACACTCGGTCTCTAGCTGTCATGCAATAATGCCCGAAACCACAGCTCCCTTTCCACATCCAGGCCCCACACAACTTTCCATGGTTTACCCCAGATGCTTCACATGCCCTGATTCAATCCACTGACAGCACGTCAACCCCGGTATACCACATCGATCCAATTCACTCTATTCCTTGCCCTCCTTTCACCCTCCTGCATGTTCAGGCCCCGATCACACAAAATCTTTTTCACTCCATCTTTCCACCTCCAAATTGGTCTCCCACTTCTCCTCGTTCCCTCCACCTCCGACACATATATCCTCTTGGGCAATCTTTCCTCACTCATTCTCTCCATGCGCCCAAACCATTTCTAAACACCCTCTTCTGCTCTCTCAACCACGCTCTTTTTATTTCCACACACCTCTCTTACCCTTACATTACTTACTCGATCAAACCACCTCACACCACACATTGTCCTCAAACATCTCATTTCCAGCACATCCACCCTCCTGCGCACAACTCTATCCATAGCCCACGCCTCGCAACCATACAACATTGTTGGAACCACTATTCCTTCAAACATACCCATTTTTGCTTTCCGAGATAATGTTCTCGGCTTCCACACATTCTTCAAGGCTCCCAGGATTTTTGCCCCCTCTCCCACCCTATGATTCCCTTCCGCTTCCATGGTTCCATCCGCTGCCAGATCCACTCCCAGATATCTAAAACACTTTACTTCCTCCAGTTTTTCTACATTCAAATTTACCTCCCAATTGACTTGACCCTCAACCCTACTGTACCTAATAACCTTGCTCTTATTCACATTTACTCTTAACTTTCTTCTTTCACACACTTTACCAAACTCAGTCACCAGCTTCTGCAGTTTCTCACATGAATCAGCCACCAGCGCTGTATCATCAGCGAACAACATATATATATATATATATATATATATATATATATTTTTCTTTTTTTTTCTTTTAAACTATTCGCCATTTCCCGCGTTAGCGAGGTAGCGTTAAGAACAGAGGACTAGGCCTTTGAGGGAATATCCTCACCTGGCCCCCCTCTGTTCCTTCTTTTGGAAAATGAAAAAAAAAACGAGAGGGGAGGATTTCGAGCCCCCCGCTCCCTCCCCTTTTAGTCGCCTTCTACGACACGCAGGGAATACGTGGGAAGTATTCTTAATCCCCTATCCCCAGGGATAATATATATATATTTATATATATATATATATATATATATATATTTGCAGCAGAAGTGAATCATAGGGTGAGGGATGGGGCGAAAGTTCTGGGAGCGTTGTAAAATGTCTGGAAGTCAAGAACGTTATCTTGGAAAGCAAAAATAGGTATGTTTGAAGGAATAGTGGTTCCAACAATGTTATATGGTTACAAGACATGGGCTATAGATAGAGTTGTGTGGAGGAGGGTGGATGTGCTGGAAATGAGATGTTTGAGGACAATATGTGGTGTGAGGTGGTTTGATCGAGTAAGTAATGAAAGGGTAAGAGAGATGTGTGGTAATAAAAGAGTGTGGTTGAGAGAGCAGAAGAGGGTGTTTTGAAATGGTTTGGTCACATGAAGAGAATGAGTGAGGAAAGATTGACAAGGAGGATATATGTGTCAGAGGTGGAGGGAATGAGGAGAAGTGGGAGACCAAATTGGAGGTGGAAAGATGGAGTGAAAAAGATTTTGAGTGATCGGGGCCTGAGCATGCAGGAGGGTGAAAGGCGTGCAAGGAATAAAGTGAATTAGAATGATGTGGTATACCGGGGTCAACGTGCTGTCAATGGATTGAACCAGGGCATGGGAAGCATCTGGAAAGTTTTGTGGGGCCTGGATGTGGAAAGGGAGCTGTGGTTTCGGTGCATTATATATGACAGCTGGAGACTGAGTGTGAACAAATGTGGCCTTTGTTGTCTTTTCCTAGCGCTACCTCACGCACATGCGGGGAGAGGGGGTTGTCATTTCATGTGTGGTGGGATGGTGACGGGAATGAATAAGTGCAGATAGTATGAATTATGTACATGTGTATATATGTATATGTCTATGTATACATTGAGATGTATAGGTATGTATATGTGCGTGCGTGGACATGTATGTATATACATTGTATGTGGGTTGGTTGGGCCATTTTTTCGTCTGTTTCCTTGCGATACCTCGCTAACACGGGAGACAGTGACAAAGTATAATAATAAAAAAATAATAACACTAATAATAATAATGGTAATAATAATAGTGATCATAATATATATATATATATCTTTCTTTCTTTCCTTCATACTATTCGCCATTTCCCACGTTAGCTAGGTAGCATTAAGAACAGAGGACTGGGCCTCTGAGGGAATATCCTCATCTGGCCTCGTTCTCTGTTCATTCTTTTGGAAAATTAAAAAAAAAACGAGAGGGGAGGATTGCCAGCCCCCCGCTCCCTCCCCTTTTAGTCACCTTCTACGACACGCAGGGAATACGTGGGAAGTATTCTTTCTCCCCTATCCCCAGGGATATATATATATAGTGCTTGATTTACAGGGGTATAAGTTTGGTGAGTATTCCTGGTAAATTATATGGGAGGGTATTGATTGAGAGGGTGAAGGCATGTACAAAGCATCAGATTGGGGAAGAGCAGTGTGGTTTCAGAAGTGGTAGAGGATGTGTGGATCAGGTGTTTGCTTTGAAGAATGTATGTGAGAAATACTTAGAAAAGCAAATGGATTTGTATGTAGCATTTATGAATCTGGAGAAGGCATATGATAGAGTTGATAGAGATGCTCTTTGGAAGGTATTAAGAATATATGGTGTGGGAGGCAAGTTGTTAGAAGTAGTGAAAAGTTTTTATCGAGGATGTAAGGCATGTGTACGTGTAGGAAGAGAGGAAAGTGATTGGTTCTCAGTGAATGTAGGTTTGCGGCAGGGGTGTGTGATGTCTCCATGGTTGTTTAATTTGTTTATGGATGGGGTTGTTATGGAGGTGAATGCAAGAGTTTTGGAAAGAGGGGCAAGTATGCAGTCTGTTGTGGATGATATAGCTTAGGAAGTGAGTCAGTTGTTGTTCGCTGATGATACAGCGCTGGTGGCGGATTCATGTGAGAAACTGCAGAAGCTGGTGACTGAGTTTGGTAAAGTGTGTGAAAGAAGAAAGCTAAATGTGAATAAGAGCAAGGTTATTAGGTACAGTAGGGTTGAGGGTCAAGTCAATTGGGAGGTAAGTTAGAATGGAGGAAAACTGGAGGAAGTAAAGTGTTTTTAGATATCTGGGAGTGGATCTGGCAGTGGATGGAACCATGGAAGCGGAAGTGAATCATAGGGTGGGGGAGGGGGCAAAAATCCTGGGGGCCTTGAAGAATGTTTGGAAGTCGAGAACATTATCTCGGAAAGCAAAAATGGGTATGTTTGAAGGAATAGTGGTTCCAACAATGATATATGGTTGCGAGGCATGGGCTGTAGATATAGTTTTGTGGAGGGGGTGGATGTGCTGGAAATGAGATGTTTGAGGACAATATGTGGTGTGAGGTGGTTTGATCGAGTAAGTAATGTAAGGGTAAGAGAGATGTGTGGAAATAAAAAGATCGTGGTAGTGAGAGCAGGAGAGGGTGTTTTGAAATGGTTTGGTCATATGGAGAGAATGAGTGAGGAAAGAGTGACCAAGAGGATATATGTGTCGGAGGTGGAGGGAACGAGGAGAAGTGGGAGACCAAATTGGAGGTGGAAAGATGGAGTGAAAAAGATTTTGTGTGATTGGGGCCTGAACTTGCAGGAGAGTGAAAGGCTGGCAAGGAATAGAGTGAATTGGATCGATGTGGTATACTAGGTCGACGTGCTGTCAATGGATTGAATCAGGGCATGTGAAGCATCTGGGGTAAACCATGGAAAGTTCTGTGGGGCCTGGATGTGGAAAGGGAGCTGTGGTTTCGGGCATTATTACATGACAGCTAGAGACTGAGTGTGAACGAATGGGGCCTTTGTTGTCTTTTCCTAGCGCTACCTCGCACACGTGAGGGGGGAGGGGGATGTTATTCCACGTGTGGCAAGGTGGCGATGGGAATAAATAAAGGCAGACTATGAATTATGTACATGTGTATATATGTATATGCCTGTGTGTGTATATATATGTGTACATTGAGATGTATAGTTATGTATATTTGTGTGTGTGGACGTGTATGTATATATATGTGTATGGGGGTGGGTTGGGCCATTTCTTTCGTGTTTCCTTGCACTACCTCGCAAACGCGGGAGACAGCGACAAAGCAAAATAAATAAATAAATAAATATATACATATATATATATATATATATATATATATATATATATATATATATATATATATATATATAAGCTGAGATAGGAAGCAGCTCCAACATATAAACTGGGGAGTAAGCAGCTCCACAGATAAACTGATGTGGTGAGAAGCTCTGATGTATAAATTGGTGTACTATGTATCTCCACCATATGAATTAAGGTAGCCTGCAGCTACCAGCAAGTAAACTAGGGTCATATGCAGCTCCAACATACTAGACATTTTGCTTGTGAATGTGGTAGCAAAATGATAAATGCAAAAATTTCTGTCCTAATCATGTTGTATGTCTGCACTGCTGTTTTATTCTCATTTCTGTTAAGACTTTCCGTATCTAGTTTTCCCCCCAAAAAAGAAGAGTTTCATTGGTCTGGGAGTTTTAGTAGTAATCATAATCTAGCCAGTAATTGTTCTGGTTCTCATTCCATCCTGTTTGCCTCTATTAATTTGATCATTGAATGTCATTTTACATTCTTGCCTATATTGACTCAAGCTATCATCCATTCTGCCTCTGTTTAATGTCATTATGTAATTTCTATAATATTTAGGTTTTTCCTTGGTTTCATTTTTGTGTGGCATCTCCAGTGATGTTCAGTTTGTTCCATTTATTTTCTGGATTATGTTTGTCCTAGTATTTCCTTTGCTTTTAAAGGTAATGTTTACATCTCTGTTCAGATATTCCTGTACATTATCTTCCATCTCTATGTTGACTCTTCCTTTTCTTCCTGCGCCTTCATTGTTTTCAATTCTTACTCTTCAATTTTCCAGTGTTCCATTGTTAATGAATGTTTGTATGTATATTTCTCCTTAGTCTTACACTCTTGATCATTCGTACTGTAAAAGTGAATATCTGTTTGCTAAGACTTATGGGTGGATGAACTTACATTCATCTCCCCATTTGCATGCATGTTATTTGTCATATTAGCAGCAGATTTCTAGGTAAGTCATTTGCCTCACTGTCTGTGTTCTCATTTTCACTTAAATATTCCAAATGAATTTTTTTTTTTAATTAGGTTATCATTTCCTTTTTCTTTGTCTAAACTGCATACTTTATATGTCTTTTCTATCCATATGCACACATTATGGTGCCATAAATATCCACTGTCTTCATCATGTCTTGTATTTCTGCTACTAGACAGTCTTGTTTTCCTTTTCCACATTCTATACACTTTGTGTCTGGTATTGTGTATCTTTTTACATTCTTCTTCATATTTGTTTGCCATTTCTCACCAGGAACAGAAAAAGATAGCCGCATTCACTTCCTAGCTGTCATTCGTCACAGCCCCCTTTCTACAACTAGGCAGATTCACGTGCTCTTATTCAGTCCACCGACAGCACGTCGCCTCCTGTATACCACATCATTCCAATTCACTCGGTCCCGTGCAAGTCTTTCATCCTCTTGCATGTTCAGGCCTCGATCACTCAAAATATTTTTTGCTCCATCCTTCCAATTCGAGTTTGGCATCACCCTTCTAATTCCTTCCACATCTGATATATTTATCCTCTTTTTCATCCCCTCCTCATTCATTCTCTTCGTTTATCCAACTCATTTCAGCTCTCTTAACAACAATCTTCTCATTACCACACCTTTCTCTTACCCATTTATGATTTGCTTGATCAAACCCTGTTACACCACATATTGTCCTCAAACACTCATTTCCAATACATCCACCCTCTGCTGCACATGCTCAACTATAGCCTATGAGCCACATCCATATAATATTGCAGGGACTACTATCCCTTCAAACATACTACCCTTTTTCGCCTTCCCAGATAACGACTCTCTTTCCACACATTTTTCACTGCTCTCCCCATTAGTTACTTCTTCCTCCTTGGTTCCATTTACTCTCATGTCCACTTCCAAATATCTAAATACTTCTTTTCCACCAAGTTCCTCCATTCAGACTCACATTCCAACTAACCTGTCCCTCTGCCATGCTAAACCTAATAACCTTGCTTTTATTTTTATTCCTCCTTTCATACACTCTCCAAAACTCATCACCAACTTTTGCAGTTTCTCACTCGAATGAATCATTCACCAGTGCTTTGTAATCAGCAAAAAACATCTGACTCACTACCCAGGCCCCCCTCACCCCCCTGCAGACTGCATACTCACTCCTTTTCCCAAGACCCCTTGTATTACCTTCCTCACCTCCCCATCTATAAACAAATGAAACAGTCATGATGTCATCATACCATGCCCCAGACTGATCTACACCTGGAACCACTTTCTCTCCTCTCTTCCAATTCACACAAACGCTTTACACTTAAGAATTGTCCTTTATATACCATATTTTACATTTTCTACTTATGCTAGGAAGACAGTGCTTTTTTTTTTTTAAATGCACTGTAAAAGTTTGTCCTTTATATTTTACTGAACTGTATGTTTTAGGCCTTACAAACCTAATTGCCCTTTGAATCCACATTAGTTTCCTAAACTTTGCATTAATCATTTTGCCTATCATCTCCAGTTTTATAGTTTACTGCCATTTTCATTACACGTTAACCGTGTAATAACTTCATTACCTTAGACTTTGATAATGCGTCATTCATTGTAACTCGGAAAGTTCCTCTTTAGTTATTCTTTTTTCATTATGTTCTCTGAGACGGCAAGGACAACTGAGGCTCTAATCGAGGCCCATCTCATTAACTTTGAGCTAGGTACCCATATCATCGACCATCTTTCACGGTCTTGTGAACAGTTGGGTTGACTGTGGACCCACTACCGCTCGCTGTCTGCGTCACGGTCAGGACTGATGATAACCGATACACCACGGAAGTCTTATTTCTTTCCACAGTTCTTTGTTTCATTTACTGTTTCCGTGCTGACTGAAATTTCATCTTTGTTGCCAACTGTCATATGCTCTATCATTATCATTTTTCCAGTTAGATCACCGTTTTCTTATGAAGTTTCAGGCTACCACTCAAGATTATTATTTTCTCAATATTTTTTTTTTATTAAATGCACCTCTCAAGCATGAACTTAAAAAACTAGACATTAATATTGCTCGAAACGAAAACATTTATCTTTCTCCACGAGGTCTTGGGTCACAGCTCAAAAGCCATACTTTCTTGTCCACAAGGTCTTGGGTCACAGCTCAAAAGCCATACTTTCTTGTCCAAGGAATCAAGCTTACCAACCTGTGGTTTGTAAGGCGGGGTATAATTTGTTCCTTCGTGTGTCGTATGCCCACCCCACAGGATTTTGGTGTACCCAGAAGACACACTGACAACCAAAGGAAATTTTAGGTATGAATATCATAATCGTCACTTGACTTCTCTATAAGATTTCATTTCCTTCTGTAGCATTTCCTCCCATGCTTTCTGTTTCTTCGATTTCCCCAGAACTACGACGCTTCCTTTTCGATCAAAATTCTCGCTACACATTTCTAAAACCTCGCTGGATATTTGCGTCATTTTTTTTAAAGTCATTTTGCTCATCCGACATAACAGTCCCCGAATTCTCTCTACAAAACTATTTCTGGCTTGGCGTGTGGTCACCTCCCCAGCCTCCTTCCTGTCTGGTCTACTAAGTGCCTCGTCTGGTGGATGATGCAGTGGACCAATCCCGTCTCTCCAGATGACCCGTCCGCGCTAACTAATGACGAGTCCGCTCTAACAACCGCTCCTCATCACCCACCCAACGACCACGCTCCTGCCCTCCCTCGCTCCCCACTTCCACAGACCCCGTTGTCTTCCCTGACCCCGTGGCTCGGGTTTGGAGGATGGGGCAAGGAAGGGATGGACGGAGGAGTGATCGAAATGGAAAGAGTACGTTGGGTGGCGCTGCTTTTTCTAAGACATGGTGACGCTGGCTGAGGGAACAATGATGCCTCTCAGGGAACAAGTGATTTACAGTTCATGAGGATGTCAACAGTGAAGAAGTTCACTATATTTCCGATGACAATAAGAGTGAAAGGCTAATATCATTTCCCTGTTACGAGAGGCTTAGCTACATCTACTTCCTAAGAGCTCGGGCGTGTTGTATAGGTGCCGCAATCATTCTATTTTCCTCGTGATCATCTATTCCAAATCTACAGAGGATTCATTCACCATTCTTGGCCGGAGTGGAATCAAAGGCCTTCTACCTTACTCTCCCGCTATCACACCCTCCAACCATTCCTCTCTGTCCGTCTCCCTGATCCTACCTTCTCTCTATCTTAAAATTCTTGCCATTGCTCTCGTGAGCTGTCTGCGTGTGTCCTACACCCCAGGAACTGGACCCACAGCAAGCGTCTGGCAGCTGCTCTATACAGCTTGTGTTGTGGAGACCAGACACAATGGGAGTGCGTGTTGTACCTTACGCACGACGGTGCATCACTTGGAGTAAGACAGTATGACTCCGGGACACGAAGACCCTCATTTCTTTCCCGCGAAACATTTCGAATGATCGATGGTTCACAAGGAAAAACGCCATTCCGGACTTAACTCCTTGAAAGAGGAGGTACGACCCTTGGGTATGATGGCCTGATCTTTGATTAGGCCATCATATATAGTGAGCAATACGACACCAATTTCGTTCCTTGTACGCGAAGCTGTAGGGTTGGTTCTCTTCCGTCCCGTTTCTGTCCCTCTCCACGTATACCTTCCTCCCGTAAGGTTCACTTCTATCTCATCAACTGATGGGAGGAAATCAATCATTTCTCCCTTTTATCCTCCTATGTCCATTACTGTATCCTTTCATCCCAGATAGCCATGGTTTAGGCATGCTTGTACCCTGTGCCATGACGGTCAGTTAGAGTTACAAGTAGAAAACAGAGATATCGCTGTATGTTGTTAGTATTGGCGAAGTTATTAATATGGCTGGTCAAGCTTGCCCCGTTAGTCATGTTAATAATGAATACTGCAGGGTTGGTAGCACTGATCAAGTTATTAGAGAGGTTAGTAGTGCTATATCAAGTTACTAGAAGGGTTGGTAGTACTGATGAAGTTATTGGAGAGGTTAGCAGTGCTATATCAAGTTACTAGAAGGTTGGTAGCACTTAACAAGGTATCGGAAAGGTTAGTAGTGCTATATCAAGTTACTAGAGGGTTGGTAGCACTGATCAAGTTATTGGAGAGGTTAGTAGTGCTATATCAAGTTACTGCAGGGTTGGTAGCACTGATCAAGTTATTGGAGAGGTTAGTAGTGCTATATCAAGTTACTAGAGGGTTGGTAGCACTGATCAAGTTATTGGAGAGGTTTGTAGTGCTATATCATGTTACTGCAGGGTTGGTAGCACTGATCAAGTTATTAGAGAGGTTAGTAGTGCTATATCAAGTTACTAGAGGGTTGGTAGCACTGATCAAGTTATTGGAGAGGTTAGTAGTGCTACATCATGTTACTGCAGGGTTGGTAGCACTTATCAAGTTATTGGAGAGGTTAGTAGTGCTATATCAAGTTACTAAAGGATTGGTAGCACTGATCAAATAATTGGAGAGGTTAGTAGTGCTATATCAAGTTACTAGAGGGTTGGTAGCACTGATCAAGTTATTGAAGGGATGGTAACACTGATCAAGTTACTGCAGGGTTGGCGATAGTGATGATAACCAAGGCAAGGTTAGAAATACTAACCAAGTCTCTCGTCTCTTATAGTAGATTTTTCAGGACTGGAATCACTGAGGAAGATACTTCATGGAGGGAAATGCGGTATAATACATCTGTATCCTGCATTTTACCCGAAAAGGTTCGATAAACGACTAGCAGTGGTGTTACCGGAAACAGAAAGCGCCGACGTCACTTAAAATCTTCACTTCCGCAAGGGTTTGCACCACTGGCACGAAAACGCATCCCGAATGGTATTCCTGAATCACTGTTCGGTCACGTGTCTCATAAAATCTCCCATTCACTGTATTACCACCCTTACGCACATGGGCAATAAGAACGAAAACGCAACTCACGTATCAAGGAAGACACGTTATTCAATTGGTGTTCGAATGGTGTACGCCTGACCTCGGCATATCATCCAACACAAAGTAACGAAGTCATATTTCATAAGTCAGGAAGAAAGGGAGTTGGGCTGTACATCTTGCGGAACGACAAATGGCTGTACATCTTACAAAACGTGCAATTACCTATGATGTATTTTTTTTTTCTATATGGTGGGGGCGGGCAAGGCGATCGTTCAAATATTTTACTTCAATTCGTTGTATGTTTTCTTATGTCAGTATATGCGAGTTATGTGGGAGTTTTAGTATAAGAAAAAAAATTGGTGATTTATTTAGTTTGCGGGGGAACGGTTAGAAATTTCCGACAGTCCTTGACAAACATATAAAGATTAATGATGAATGATTCGATTTCAATTTGTTTTCAGAGAGAGAGAGAGAGAGAGAGAGAGAGAGAGAGAGAGAGAGAGAGAGAGAGAGAGTGACTGGTTGACATTAAAATGTTTAAAACCATCAAGACCAGCTAGTCGAATAGGGTCAGCTGTGCAATGGGGTCAGCTGTGCAATAGGGTCAAATAGGTGTCAGCTTCGCAACGGGATAAGCCGTGCAACAGGGTCAACCGTACAATAGGATCAGCCGCGCAATAGTGTCAGCTGTGCAATATAGCCTTTACTTGGTGAACTGTATATAAGACCAACCATAATTCTATGGTTAAATATTTCTATCATAAAACTCAGCAACGACGGTTTATAAAAAAAAGAAAACGACTTTACGAAGTTCACTCAAAATTTCGGGTTGACGAGACTGTGCTTAATGTGGCGCACTTGGTGATCAAATGCTTCTACAGTCGTAAATGGCGTCTGTCCAATGATTCATAAGGTCATGCCCGAAAATACTGTTGGTCAACGTGGAATATACATTATTTAGACCAAATGTAAACACGAAAATACAAAGCAATTCAAAGTCTCCTACAAGATAATGCATCTATAGTCAATTTCATGATGAATGTCACCCGGGATCTGCAAGTTTTACATTAGTTTCTCCCTTAAAATTAAAAAACGGGTTAGGTTCCCATTTTCATTGGGTCTCGTTCCCTCATCACCTCTTCCTTCTCCTCCTCCGCTCGCTGCCTCCTCCTCCTGGGCCCCCAGCAACCTATCATGGTTCTTCCCCTCCTGTATTTTTCACAGCCTTCCCAAAACACCCCTTCAAAATTTCATGTAAGAATATATAAGTAGTCTCCAAACTTTTACTTTAAATACAGTAATTGAAGTCTTGTTGCACACACACACACACACACACACCGCCATGAACCCGTCAACCCGTACTAAACCATTGCATGTCGAGCGTTAATGATTCAGACGTTTAAAAATAGCCGCATTCGGTCGTCTCGGTGAGATATCACTCACTGCGCGGGAAATTATAGAGGGCGCGTCGTGATTGTTGTAATTAGCTTAATCTGTATAATCTTTGAGGGTGTGAAGATGTGTGTGTGTGTGTGTGTGTGTGTGTGTGTGTGTGTGTGTGTGTGTGTGTACGAGGAGGGCGTGTCAGAGAGGAATGGAAATAACTGGAACGAATTCTCTTCCTTAAATCATTGCAATGAAATAATTAGAGGTACAACACACAGACACACACAGAGTGTGAGTTCCCAAAGCAACACACACACACACACACACACACACACACAATAGCGTACAGAAGTCTAACAAACTGTATGATATGAGAGGAGGTTCGAGAGATAGGACCCCACGATTGTGCAAAAAAATTACCCCTCTCTCACTCAAAGTAGAAACTGTTAATGACACACACACACACACACACACACACACACACAACACACACACACGCACTGAAGAGATATGACTATAAACAACATACCACACTCAGACATACAAGACAGACTCGAGAAGAAACAGGAAACAAAAAAAGAGGGACATTTTAGACTCGTCAGCTCCTGCAATACATAGAAAACAGTACAACCTGATAACACTGCATTAAGACATACGTTTCAGGCAAAAACACTTCTCCTCATGAGTGAGTGGTTGTGATGGAGACACACTGTGTCTATCTTTAACTCGAGTGCTAAGTATTCTTTGCCAACGCCTGATCGTATCTATTTCACAGAGTCTCTTTGCACAAAGAGAGAGAGTTAGCTAAGTGGGGAAACAATGATTCCAAAAATTGAATTAGAGTGGCAGGGAGAATCGCTAATTCAGTTAAATATTCTTTTTACGAGGAAAATAATTTTTATCAAAAAGCATTACACGTTATTTCGGCGAAGTCTCTGGCCGTTTATATTTAACGGTTTTTGTGAGCAGCCACCGTGGTGGTGTTCGTGAAGTAAGCTTTTGACGATATGACGTTGAAGGAAAGGGCACCATGGAACAATGTCATTTAATTTGCTAGACATTTTAGATTTACTCGTGATTAAAGATACGTTTATTTACGTTCATTCTGAGCGGGTGCTCATAGGCTCGAGCCCCACCTCTCAACATAGTATACGGGATTGGGTTTACGTTTCAAATTTTACAATCAAGTCACTTGGAAATACGAGACACAGAGTCTAATGTGACTAAACATATCTTAGACTAGCACATTTTACTGATCTTCGCTTTGCTCTTGACAGACAAATCTGGGATGACACTGTCAGTGAAAACGATATGAACGTAGATTGGAAAAGCTTCAGTAACACTTTCAAAGCAGTGGAGGGAATGTATGTGCCGATGCGTAGCAAACAGTCTTTTTTTTTCCAAAGCGAAGCCAAGGTGGTGGCATAGTGAAATAAAGAAGTGCCTCTTGCCTAAGAAAACAGCACAAAAGAAACTCAAAGAGAAGAATAACCAGCATGACCAAGTAAATGATGCAAATTTGTGGAGAGAGAAACTGAGAAACATATAAACGCATATGGCCCAAAATGCAAAATAAACCCTAAGGAGTTTCCCAATTACGTTAGAAGCAAGACAAGTCACTGCCCAATCAACTTGCACTGACAACGGGCGTCAGAACGAACAGACTCAATAGAAAGTCAGTCAATATACACCACAGGCAGGGTAACGTGTCTTTATGAAGTGGTCGGAATATATAGAGGCAGATTATTCCTGGCAATAATGTGAGAACAAAAAACAAACAAAAACAAAAACAAAAATCCCCCCAAGATCCCCCCTCCCCCCAAAAAAAAGGCTACTTCACCCCAGAGATTCACGGAGCGTCCCCCAAGGACTATGAATACTTCATCACTTCCTAAGTCCAAGATAAAGATCGACGACCAACACATAAGTTGATCAAAAGTTACAATTGCTATTGAAGAGGGAAAGGGACTATCCTACAAATTTCACTATAGTTCCGTCTGCTGGCAAAACAGGTTAAGAGAAAAAAAAAGAAATTTCTTCTAAGGAAAAGATCATTTTGATTCCCCAGATCAAAACCCAGAAACACCAAAAAAACAATTTAAATAGAATATCTCGAGTCCCGAAAACGGTAAGTAAAACAGAATTCTGCAAGTACCAGGAAATAATATAGGGAAAAAACACTCGAATGCCTAAACTAATGTTAAAAGTTTCTAATAACAGGAGTTAATGTAAAAAAAAAAGTTGTTGGAAACTACCATTTGAAAATTACAGAGTCGCAAATTTTTCATAGAGTAAACAGTGCTAGAAAAGATCGCAGAAAATAAATCTCACGAGATAAATATATAAAAAAAAGAATGCCTCGAAAAAGTCGAAATCTCAGCAAAACCTTAGTAAAAAGAGAAGTAACATTTTGAGAATTACCGAGCGTCGAATATCATATTATAAACGACTCACGTACTGGAATAAAGTCGTAAGCGCTAGAAAATACCATGATAAAACACTGACCTAGAAAACGGGTTTCAAGTCAATGTCAAAAAAGAGTAAAGAAAAAAAAAAAACCCGCCACCACATTGGCCCCTAAAATAACACTGATCCCTGAGTGTCAGATACTAGAAAATACCATAGAAAAAGTCCCCCCCAAGTGTCGAATTTTACCGTAGGGGTAAAGAAGAAGAAGAAAAAAGAGAGGTAAATTAGTTGAAGGTCTCGAGTGTGGGTAAATGAGATCAGAATGGCGCCAAGTGGCGAGGAGAAATGAGGTTACAAAAGAGCTGGAGCCGCCAGGGACGTGGAGGCTGGAGGGACACACACCAGGTGGCGGGCCACAAACGCCCGTTGGCGTGGCCACGCGACGGGCATACACGCGCCTCATTACCGTGACGCGCGCCAGGGGGGGAAAAAAACAGAGCGCGACCCACGGCGCGTGAGGCGGGCGGTAATGGCCGTGACGAAGCTCCCTTTTCAAACTCCTCCTCTACCGTGCCTTGCCCTGACACCAGCCAGCTGGCCCTGATACCACACAGGTGGTCCTGCCACCAGCCAGCTGGCCCTGACACCAGCTAGGTGTCCCTGGACACCGCCCAGGTCGTCCTGATCCCAGCCTACTGGTCCTGACACCACACAGGTGTCCCTGACACCGCCCAGGTGGCCCTGACACTAGCCAGCTGACAATGACACCACCCAGCTGGCTCTTACAGCACCCAGCTGGCTCTGACGTTACTCAGTTGGCACCTATATCACCCAGCTGCCTCTGACACCAACCAGCTGACTCTAACACCAAAAACTGGATAAGACTGCCGATCCTGGAGTAAACAAAGAGCCTCGTCTACCAAGACGGAGTTGGTTCTGGAATACCAGATATCTGCCCGATGCCTCTCTGGAATTCGGAGTGATTTCATTTGTCACCGATTACAGTGTTGTTCCTGGTGTCCCTCTGGGCTGGACGCTATGGCTATGTGAGAATCTCAAGACGTAAGACCAAGAATTTACAGTTTGAGACAGTCTGGAATCGGTCTCAGGTACTCGATGGACAGTTCTAACCGGTTCGAGGAGCTCAATAAACAAGTTCGAATCGGTCTGAGGTGGTCAGTGACTCTTAAGGAATTGTTGGTCGGGTAGGAAACCACAAGAGGTGGAAGATAAGTGACTTCGAACTATGTCGCTGATGGTTTTTAGTGATCCGTCCCTCATTAGGTCAAGTGGGTTATTCAATCAGAGACCCGCCTATGCCACTTCGCACAGAGATTGAAGATTTCGTAAGGCTGTAGAATCTCCTTGTTATATGTCAGGATGGTGGCTGCAAGGGTAAGCTTGTGACCGGTTGATAATACTCCAGATGCGAAGAAGGTAATGTGATAAAGCACTTGAGGAAGAGTCTTACGTCAAGACACAGCCACCCAGCACACACACTAGCTCGAGGGTTTAGTATATGTTAGGTCACTGGTTCATGTTAGCTGCATGAGGGTTTAGTATATGTTTGGTCATTGGTTCATGCTAGCAGCATGAGGGGTTTCTTAGTATATGCTTGGTCGCTGGTTCTTTACGGAGCGAGGCTGCTTCGACATCATCCTGAATACATACAGAACCCTGCAACAGATCACAGTAACCAGTGGTGAAAAAGAAACAAAATCCTCGCACCTGTACTGCCAGTGTAGCATCCGAACCAAATGCTTTCGCCTCAAAACACCGAGATCAGTCCGGATGCATCAATAGAAAGTCAGAGGCTTGCGGGATCTTTACACTTAATGCTCAAGTCGAGTGTCGACGTAAATCCTGACATAAGCCGCTTATGACGTATGTGCCGATTTCAAAAAACGGTGTTGGCTCTGTGCAACAACGCAACCCCCGGGGGGAGATCTTGTGGCTCGGCAAGATCCCAGAATAGACCATCGCGACATCGACCTGATCACTGGCTTATGTTTCGGACACAAAATGCTCTTAAAGTGCTTCCAGGGTTTCCTTTTGTGTTCCGCCTTTCCTTAGACCTCGTTCCCTATTGAGGTGGATTAGGCGATGGGTCGGATACGTCAATCCCGTGGGCTTTTAGATCAACTGCTGTCGAGAGTCTTCTGTCTTAATGTGGAATTGTTGGTGCTGCCTCTGGCAGCGATGAACGAGGAGGTGAAGATGATGATAAAGAAAGGTTTCTTCTCAGCATTCGGAGACTTGATCAACCTTACCGTGCAGAGGGATACGGTATAACCCAGTAGCACGGAGGCATAATAGGCACGAGAGTACAGTTCATGAGCAACGAAGGTACAAACCATGAGATCATGGGGTACGATCCTTGAGTACGACGGTGCTACCGAAGGGCCAGGATCATGTGATCATTAAGGACGAAGTTAAGACCCTTGGGCACGACGGTACGACTCTTCGGGCAGGAATGGCGTGACGCTTAACCTGAGCCAGTGGCAAGCCGTCTACCTTGAGGCTCGTTAGGGAGGTGGTGGGGAGGAAGTCCAAATCAAAATACAGGACGGTGTGTACGGCATAGCGATGCCACGACGTACGATACGTTCCCGTTCCGATTTCTGTCATGGTAACCAAGACCTCAACCTTCACGCCTTAGGTGTGGTTCACCTTTTAACTGTTACGTGGGAAATAACTCACGATTAAGTTAACACAATCACCGACATATGTTTCACTAAAGGACGTTTAAATCAGAACACACACACACACACACACACAGACACACACACACACAGGAGGGTGAAGGGCATGCACGGGAAAGTGAACTGGAACGATGCGATATAAAGGGGATCAACATATCAGTAGGCCGAACCAGAGCATGTGAAGCGTTTGGGGTAATCCACAGAAAGGCATGTGGGGGCCTGGTTTTGGATAGGGAGCTGTGGTTTAGGTGCATTACACATGAACCGCTTGAGCATGGACGTGAGCGGATGAGAGGTGTGGCCCTGGTGCCAGGTGTGGTCTTAGTGCCAGGGGGTTAGGCCCCTAACACAAGGAGTGTGGCCAGTGCCAGAAATATGACCCTCATCGAGGGGTGTCGCTCTCATTCTTGGATACGGCCCCATCAATGCCAGAGGTGCAGAGCTAATGCCAGTGATCTGGCAATGGTGCCAAGGGTATGGCAATCGTCTCAATGGTGTGAGCCTTGGGCCAGGGGTGTGACCCTCGCGTCGCGGTTGTGTTCCAAGCGCCAGAGGTGTGGGGGACTAGTGCCAGGGTTGCGACCCGAGGGCCAGAGGTGTGCTCGTAGTGCTGTGAGTGTGACACTATTACCAGGTGAGTGTTACTGATGCCAGGGACGTGGCACGTCCCACGGGGTGTGGTCTTAGCTCAAGGGTATGTGACCTTTGAGTAGATCAGCCGAGGGGAGCGGCGATGGTGTGGGGGAGGGATGTAGCGGGACATCCCTTGTTGCCACCTTCCCAGAAGGAACCAGGTCTTGCCATGTAAGGGGGGTTGCCATGAATGTCGCCATGACATCAATAGCGATATAGCGCGACGATATAAAGCAACGATATAGCGGCCTGACAGGCATCCGACGCCGTCGCTCCTCCGACAACGGGTCTTCCGTAACCGAGCTGAGCCATATTGGTTGTAAATGTCCCCAGCGGTTCTTAACATGTCGCTTATTCGGTCGTAAAGTAGCGAGAAGCTCCGTTTCGGTGTCGTCACCTTCGGAGCAATACCCGACCCATTATATATCACGCCTTTTATACCTACCAGTATTGGATTTTGTTGTCAACGCATTTTACGAAAAGGGACACAGGGGAAGAGGTATCCTTTAACTGGGTTCCCGTTCTCCCTTGATGGGGGAGGGGGGCAAACCTTAAAGAGAAAAAGTAAGGCTAACGAAAGGTTGTGGCGACGACATCTTAAAAGTTATTACTCCCGCCACCGTACCACACCGCCCGTCCTTCCCTTTCAGCCCGACGACACGAGAAAGCTATGTGTTGGACTGGGCCTATGCTACTGACACTGCTGATTCAGTAGACCCTCAGCAGTTTGGAGACATGAAGTCTTCCACCACCACTCACAGCCATGTCAGCCTTCTAGACTTCATTTAAAAGCAAGTCAGAGAAGTGCAAGGCCTTGGTGGCGCTCAGCTTCGTAGTCTCCACTAAGGCTTTCGACTTAAAGTCTCGTCTCGTGGCTGTCAGACTTCCTGAACGGGCGACACCAAGCCGTCCGCTTTAGGGGGAGTCACACTCACCTCACTGCCCTTAACAGGCGGGGTAACACTTGTCACCTAGACGGAACCCGCTCTGCTTCCTCATCCTTATCCATGGCTCCCTGGAGGTCACACACACCACCGCTGGAAGTACATAGAGACGACTCCACCTTTGGCATCACTATCCACAACAACTCTCCTGACTTCAATGCCCTTCAGCATATCATTATCATCCTCCAGGAGTGGACTACGTCCAACGACGTCACCAGTAACCACACCAAGACTGCGATGACGCGCATCAACCTGGGCGCAGGCAATATCTAGTCCAGTGACATCACACAAGACCCTGACATCCTCCGGGGTAGTCTGAGACGTCAAACTTCTTGGTGTCAAGGTAGACGAACGGTTTAACCGGGAAGAGTCCTGTCAACTGTATCATCAAATCTTCCTCATCCCGGCTGAAATCACAAGGCGTCCTGCCAATTGACTTCAAGAATAATCGTACCAGCTTCAATCTACCTAAGCTCACCCACGCCTCCCGAATTGGGTCCTCCTCGCTAACAGTTAAGCAGAGGGACCAGTTAGCAAGAGTGCAGAAAAGGGCATGCAGGATCATTCGTGCCCATCTTACACCATCTACCAAGAGGCCCTTCATCTAGCTGATCCTGTCCGCCATCTCCGACCAACACCGGCAGCTCACACGGCAGTTTGGCGATAAACTGCTGACACAACCCCGTTACCTTGATCTTAGGCTCTTTCATAATTAGTGAAGTTGTTACAATAATGACCTCTCGATGATGTAATATATGTAATACCTCAACTGTGTTATTTTAGCCGAATGGCTGCCTAAATCCAATAAGATGTCATCTATTTATTCATTTACAAACACACACGTCTCCGTGGTGTAGTCGTAAGCTGACCACGAGCCAGCCCAGGGTCGGCCATGGATGGGTTTAAATATTGGGGATGGCGGTCGGCCTATATCTAACCTAGGTGTTCATCAACATGTCGTGGCTAGTCGATAAATGGGTACCTGCCTTAACTTAGGTGTGTGTGTGTGAAAGTAATATGGTGTTTTCAGTACCGTAATGGCTATATAACATTAAGTACGGTACTGATATGATTAAGAAGCAGGGAATGTGTCACGAAACGAGGTATGATATTTCTTCAGTAAATCAAAGATAATAAGATAAATAGGTCCTCGGAGGTGTGATTCATCGTTAAATTCAAGTGAGACAAACAACGCTAGTCTTAGTATAGACTTATACCACAGGTGGTTCGTTAACTGAATACATTGTATCGAATATGTTGGAAACGGAACTGGTTCAACCTGCAGTGAGTTGAGCTTCGGAGCGAAACAGGAGGAACTGTAATGTTATTTCGAATCATATCCATGTTGGACGAGATGAAATGCCTATGAAGAACTAGTCGGCAAAAATAAGACACAAATATTCTGTGTTCTTTGTGCATGTGGTCTTATATTACTGGACGTTTTACATCATTTTTAATGATGTGGGTTAATGTCGCCGCATCGCATAATGTAAGAAATTCCGAAATGGCACCTCGATTCGTTGTTGCCATGCACACATTAATACAGATTGTGCGGGTCATATAAACAGAGGGTAATGCTATGCTCTTTAGAGGCTTCCGTACTAACACAATGCATTCCCGTTCATCAACCGTTGAATACATGTGGATATAGAAAACATCGAATCACTTTCCCACACACACACATACATAGAGAGAGAGAGAGAGAGAGAGAGAGAGAGAGAGAGAGAGAGAGAGAGACAGGGGTACCAACCAAACCAGTGATCGTTGAGACAGGGGCACCAACCACACCAGTGATCGTTGTATGGTGTATCAGAGCCAAGGATGCCGGATAATTCATTAGCGGATGTACCTCACTCTTGTACTTGCCCAACGCGTGGAAATACCCATCGCAACCTTGATCTTAAGCTCTATTCTAATTGGTTAACTGGTGGATATTTGGACCTCTTAGTTCTGTCATAACTGTCAACACCTCGACTGCGTTTTTTTTTTTTCCCAGCCGAATGGCCACCGAAGGACAATAGACCATTCTATTATTCATCTACCTATTCATTCATCTAACTCCACCCCCTTTGTATCTTTTTTTTTACTACTATAGATGCGTCGTGACGGACCGAGTTCCTTACGACAGAACAGCTGGCAGGACCCCTATTACTGAGGGGGACCATTCATACACCTCGGCATAACATGACATAGGAACACTATGCTAAGTCTCTATGATGACGAACACAATAACATCGAACTGACCTGACTGACTGCAGTGACGTGATCATCAATGACGAGACGTTACGTGTGGCTGGAGCAACGTTGACAGTCCAAACTACTGGTCGAGGGATCTCGGTTGTCATAACGGGATCTCCTGTAGGTTAGTAGCTAGAGCTGATGACCATGCTTGAATGCTTGACACAGTATTCAGCCCACAGACAACTCAGGTGTTCATCCGTCCTGCAGGGATGGTCGATGAATTAGGACATGAATTAGCCTGGGATATATATATATATATATATATATATATATATATATATATATATATATATATATATATATGTCAACAATGAATATAATGCTATAAAACGCGCACTTCCGTAGAGAAACAATACTCACCAGCACCAAAGATTTGAACCCCTGCCACTGGCGTAGAAGTGGGTATGTTGATTATTAATTCAGCGGTTCCCAACCTGGGGACCTCAGATCACCAAGCGGTACATGAAGCCTCATCAGAGGTTACGTGAGACACAGTTCAAGGAGCAAAAGGTACAATACATTAGAATATCTCAAGCAGAGCACTGCCTCGGCATATACGGTTTGCTCAAAGCTGTATTATTTTGACAAGATTAATCAGTATAGTAAGAATGTAAACAAATCCATTCCGTTAAAAAAAAAATGATAATATTCACCAATAATTGGGGGCGTGTGATGCTTACACTGAGGGCAAAGTGGTACATCAACCTAAAAAGGTTCGGAACTAGAGGCCTAGTTTTCACATGCCCAGCCTCTACGTCAATGAAGCCGCTTCGAATCCTCACTGTTCGGGAATATTGTATATGTACACACACACATATGTATACAGATATATGTAATATATACCGCATGTAAGAAGAGTGATTAGAGCATTCAGGTACCTAAAACGTCTTAGTAACCATATATATATACGAAGAAGTTCTATGAAGCCTATGAGTAAATGAGAAGACTTGAGTGTTGATTCGGAACATGACAACCTTACCTGTGACTGACGCCGGCGAATGAATTTAGGAATTTCAATCTCACAGTGACGCTGGTGTTTGGTTAGCCGTATCCACGCGATCGCAGCGACGTAAGACACCGTGGGAGGAGGTCGTTGTTGACGACGCACTCTTATGGACACTGAATCACCCTGAAATACAACAAAACTCACGTCAGAACCACTGCCACCTGATAGCTTCCCCCCCCGTTCCCAGCCACAATATGGCGTCGAAACATCTGCGGTTCGAACAGCGGAGGGAAGTTCCTTTCTGAACCAACAGATGTCGCGCCGGCTTGTTTACGATGGGGGAGGGGGGGGGGGGGGAGACAGAGGGAGAGAGAACGGGGAGGCAGGTGAAATAAGAGGAAGGTTACTCGTAAAGTGGAGAATGATGTATTGTAAGCTCCATATACTAGTAACGCTAAGACTATGATGGCAATGGTTTACAATGATGACAGTGGTCGAGTTACTAGTATAATGATTACCAGCTGACGTAATGATAAGTCAACACGTTCTAAGTTTTATAGTTACTAATTATAATACAACTACTTGTGATATCTTAACACATCTCAATAAGCCAAGGTCTCAATAAACCTGTCATACACAACAATGATCTTTGCCCTGTAATAATAATGTGTGGGGTTTACTCCATACATTAACATTATTGAAACTAATTCTCTCGTTTATAAGGAAACAGATCACTGACTCATATATTGACGTATAAAGTTGTCAAAAGTCGACAGCTACAAGATAAATAATTACCCTCCATCAACAGTTGGTCCTGTTTTCAACAGTATGCATAATGCAGGGTGAACAGGGTTGGAAAACGGAATCATTGCATTCGCACATAATGCTGCAAGCTTTTGACCGATCACTGTAATTGTAGTAACATGTAAACGATACAAAATTAACATTGATATTGGATTACAGAAGGATACATTTACCTTTAGATACGTTATCTTAAACATCACACTACGCATGATCCAATAGTTGGGTCTGAATCTATTCACTTTATGCATGATGTGATCTGAACGTCTTTATTAGTATACTAAGGCATGGCACCCATGTTCTTATCTTAAGGTAAGTGAAGTGATTATGGAACTTGACTTTTACAACACGGTCCAGCCTCCTTCCCTGGTCGGACGCCTCCTCACTGATCGACGCCACACCTCCCGAACATATTGTTCAGTGACGTCGCAACAAACCTCACTCATCACCCACTCCCGGCGCATGATGGCTCATGAATTCTCGATCGAGTTGATATCACAACCCTTGAAATGGCCAGTCGAGGACATCCTCTTCCAGGGTGTTGAGTTGATCCAGTCCTTCACCACATTGCTCGTGTGGACGGGACTACTCCAGTCTTGCACAGAGGGGGTGGCTGGGTGAGGTAACGCCATGGCTCGCACTGACGTTAAAAATACCTCCCTCAAGTCACTCATGTCATCTTGGCTGGTGTACCTGCCAGGTCCAAATGCCCACATCCAGGCCCATACATTTTCGCTCTACTACCCTGCCACTCCTGGCTTAGTTCAGGATGCGTTAAGCCTCACAATGAGTGCCGACTGACTTGGTCTCCAGCACATTCTTGCCCCGTGATTTCAACTTATGAGAAACGCTTCTCATCCGTAAGCATAACAACCTTCCAGAAACCCGGGTCGGCTGCGAGATATCAGAGAGCAAAACCTAGTCTAAAACCCCTTTGTGCTTGAGATTGTTATGTATTCTCTACTATAACGTCAAGAAACGATGCTCTCTTCCCCGGATACCCCGTCTTGTGGATTGTAGGTCGCAAAGGAAGCTGCAGATCTCGAGTGACCTAAAACAGCAGACATCCTTAAAGTTGTTCCTGCATTTAGTGTCCACCATACGAGTGACTTCTTCACGTGTGGTGTCTCGAGTCTCTCAGTGTGAGGTTTAGTTTTAAGTGAACTTTCCTCCTGTCACCGATGAATCCGCCTTCTGACGGTCCTGAGGGAGACATCTGTCGTGTGGACAATGTCTCTAGACGGTTTTCTACGAACCCACATCACGAAGATTCGTCCCCTGGTTTCCTAGCAGTGATGTCTTCTGCGTTTTCACGCCCCACAGGCTCGTCTGAATGGATGGCAAGTCCTACATTAATTGACAGAGTAATGTAACGATTTACAGGGATGTTTGGAAATTCTGTACTGCGTAGAACCTAATTCACATGCGTCACCTTAATGGAGTATCACACGTACCAACATATAACAGAAGTCCTTATTATAAATTTCACACGTTTCGATCCGTTCGGAACCTTTCTCAGGCGAGTCTCATTAACTCTGGACCCTCTGACCTTCACGTGAACATCAGTTGGTTCAAACAGACGCTTGCCTCTGCTGCTTCGTTGGTCAACCTCGGATGCTTCAAATTAAGTCCCTTTTTTTTTTGAGCCACAAGTTATAAGGGAATAAAAAGGAAAATGTTAATCTAATTAACTTCTTAAAGAATGATTCCTGTGATTTCGCTCTTCGTAGAGCAACGCTTAACCCCGAATGAGGCGAAGTACGTAATGCTAGTTCAACACAAGATTGTTAATATGTGAAATGATCTAGCAAATGGAGTGGTTGAAAGCGGTGCTAGAGATGTAGTTTAGAAACAGACTTGATAGATATTTTGCCTCATGCCCACGACTTATATCATTTGCGCCTCCTCGGTCACAAGAAAAGTTTGAAGGTCTTCGTCTTTGAATTTATCTGTCTGACTTTTTACTTTTACCACACAAATTTGTGAGGTTCTGATATCTTCCACTATCACAAAGAGCCTCTAAAAGGCCCAGTGCATAAAAACGCGCACCTTCATAGAACATACAAACCTCCAATAGCCAGGATCCTATGAGTTCACGGGGAAATGAAACATGATAAGTTCCCAAGTGCACTTTCGGGTAATAATCACATCATCAGGGGAGATGCAAGAAAGAAATATAACAGTCAGTTGATATACAATGAAGAGACGTAGCTAGGACGCCATTTGGTAGCTAGTGAGATTTTCAACCCGTCTTTCGGCTAATATTGTTGCTGAGTTATATATCTAAAAAAAAAAAAAAAATAGAGCGGTCCAGTTCCAGCGTGGGCGGAGCTGAGATCTTCTAATACATCAATTACGAACGTTAATTTCGTACTATCTGGGAACTCACCATCTCACGTAATTAACATTATATATATATATATATATATATATATATATATATATATATATATATATATATATATATATATATATATCCCTGGGGATAGGGGAGAAAGAATACTTCCCACGTATTCCCTGCGTGTCGTAGAAGGCGATTAAAAGGGAAGGGAGCGAGGGGCTGGAAATCCTCCCCTCTCATATTTTTTTTTTTTTTTTTCCAAAAGAAGGAACAGAGAAGGGGGCCAGGTGAGGATATTCCCTCAAAGGCCCAGGCCTCTGTTCTTAACGCTACCTCGCTAACGCGGGAAATGGCGAAGTGTGAAATATATATATATATATATATATATATATATATATATATATATATATACGTGGGAAGTATTCTTTCTCCCCTATCCCCAGGGATATATATATAACGTTCGTAATTGATGTATTAGAAGATCTCAGCTCCGCCCACGCTGGAACTGGACCGCTCTATTTTTTTTTTTTTTAGATATATAACTCAGCAACAATATTAGCCGAAAGGGTGAAGGCATGTACAGAGCATCAGATTGGGGAAGAGCAGTGCGGTTTCAGAAGTGGTAGAGGATGTGTGGATCAGGTGTTTGCTTTGAAGAATGTATGTGAGAAATACTTAGAAAAGCAAATGGATTTGTATGTAGCATTTATGGATCTGGAGAAGGCATATGATAGAGTTGATAGAGATGCTCTGTGGAAGGTATTAAGAATATATGGTGTGGGAGGAAAGTTGTTAGAAGCAGTGAAAAGTTTATATCGAGGATGTAAGGCATGTGTACGTGTAGGAAGAGAGGAAAGTGATTGGTTCTCAGTGAATGTAGGTTTGCGGCAGGGGTGTGTGATGTCTCCATGGTTGTTTAATTTGTTTATGGATGGGGTTGTTAGGGAGGTAAATGTAAGAGTCCTGGAAAGAGGGGCAAGTATGAAGTCTGTTGGGGATGAGAGAGCTTGGGAAGTGAGTCAGTTGTTGTTCGCTGATGATACAGCGCTGGTGGCTGATTCATGTGAGAAACTGCAGAAGCTGGTGACTGAGTTTGGTAAAGTGTGTGGAAGAAGAAAGTTAAGAGTGAATGTGAATAAGAGCAAGGTTATTAGGTACAGTAGGGTTGAGGGTCAAGTCAATTGGGAGGTGAGTTTGAATGGAGAAAAACTGGAGGAAGTGAAGTGTTTTAGATATCTGGGAGTGGATCTGTCAGCGGATGGAACCATGGAAGCGGAAGTGGATCATAGGGTGGGGGAGGGGGCGAAAATTTTGGGAGCCTTGAAAAATGTGTGGAAGTCGAGAACATTATCTCGGAAAGCAAAAATGGGTATGTTTGAAGGAATAGTGGTTCCAACAATGCTGTATGGTTGCGAGGCGTGGGCTATGGATAGAGTTGTGCGCAGGAGGATGGATGTGCTGGAAATGAGATGTTTGAGGACAATGTGTGGTGTGAGGTGGTTTGATCGAGTAAGTAACGTAAGGGTAAGAGAGATGTGTGGAAATAAAAAGAGCGTGGTTGAGAGAGCAGAAGAGGGTGTTTTGAAATGGTTTGGGCACATGGAGAGAATGAGTGAGGAAAGATTGACCAAGAGGATATATGTGTCGGAGGTGGAGGGAACGAGGAGAAGAGGGAGACCAAATTGGAGGTGGAAAGATGGAGTGAAAAAGATTTTGTGTGATCGGGGCCTGAACATGCAGGAGGGTGAAAGGAGGGCAAGGAATAGAGTGAATTGGAGCGATGTGGTATACAGGGGTTGACGTGCTGTCAGTGGATTGAATCAAGGCATGTGAAGCGTCTGGGGTAAACCATGGAAAGCTGTGTAGGTATGTATATTTGCGTGTGTGGGTGTGTGTATGTACATGTGTATGGGGGGGGGGTTGGGCCATTTCTTTCGTCTGTTTCCTTGCGCTACCTCGCAAACGCGGGAGACAGCGACAAAGTATAAAAAAAAAAAAAAAAAAAAATATATATATATATATATATATATATATATATATATATATCAACCGGAGGTAAAAATCGACAACTGCCATCAACAGCGTCATAATAACGGACGAGATATTCCCGCCAATTACATCTCTTACTATATATAAACCTAAAAGAAACAAAAGAAATACGATACATGCAACGATACGGGACCTTAATGGTCGCTCTCGTTTTATCCAGAGCAATTAATGTACTTGTCCTCATGTCATGGCCTCCTCAAGGTATATTTAGTTAGAAAAAAAAGAAAGTAAATTGCTGTCGGAATTACCTTCTTTCCAGTATTTTTCTTCATAAACGAGTGGATTTTAATTACAGACTGGTTGTTAGAGGGCGTGTTAGGAGTCCTGTGGCAACTTTCAACCTCAGCCTTCATTATTTCAATCTTCTCAGACATCAGAAAAAAAAAGATAAAGAGAGAAAAAAGACAACTTTTGGTATCAAATTTGTGAGTTTTTTCTACTAGGAATAACGAAGATTAGGAGTCGTGTGCAGGAACACAGCATCCTTGAGGTGATGATAATACGATAATGATACTGATACAAAGATAACAATGATAATGATGATAACAGTAATAACAATTATACTAATGATAATAATGGTAATAGTAATAATGATACTACTACTACTACTACCAATAGTAATTATAATGATAATGATAATAATCATACGACCCCCTGAACCAAATCGTGAATCATTAAGTGCGACGCAACGACTCTTGAACCCAATGTTAGAGCCTTTAAATACGACTTTACGACCCCGAGAGCACAATGACGTGACCCTTGAGCACATTGCCACGACTCTTGAGCACGAAGGTACCGCCCTTTAACACAAGAGGAGGAGGAGGAGAGGAGAGAAGAGGAGGAGGAGAAGAAGGAGAAGGAGGAGGAAGAGGTGCAAGTTGGTCGGGTTGTTAGTCGGAAGAGCAGGAAGGAAGGAGGCTGCAGCAAAAACGGAGGAGGTTGAGGGAAGCAGCAGCAAAGAGGGAAAATAACAGTTGTAGGAGGAACGCCAGGAGTAGTGGAAGGGACAACTACAGTAACGGCAGGAGAAAACACAACAGTGCTAGAAGCAGCAGCAGCAACAGCAGTAGGAGGAACAGCAGCAGCAGTAGTAGGAGGAGGAGCAGCAGAAGTAGGAAGTGTGGAGGAACAGCAGCAGCAGCAGTAGTAGTAGGAGGAACAGCAGCAGTAGTACCAGCAGTAGGAGGAGGAGGAGCAGCAGCAGCAGTAGGAGGAGCAGCAGAAGTAGGAAGAGGAGAGGAACAGCAGCAGAAGTAGTAGGAGGAGGAGCAGCAGAAGCAGGAAGTATGGAGGAACAGCAACAGCAGCAGGAAGTGGGGAGGAACAGCAGCAGTAGCACCAGCAGTAGGGGGAGGAGGAACAGCAGCAGTAGCACCAGCAGTAGGAGGAGGAGGAGCAGCAGCAGCAGTAGGAGGAACAGCAGCAGAAGCAGGAAGAGGAGAGGAACAGCAGCAGAAGTAGTAGGAGGAGGAGCAGCAGAAGCAGGAAGTATGGAGGAACAGCAACAGCAGCAGGAAGTGGGGAGGAACAGCAGCAGTAGCACCAGCAGTAGGGGGAGGAGGAACAGCAGCAGTAGCACCAGCAGTAGGAGGAGGAGGAGCAGCAGCAGCAGTAGGAGGAACAGCAGCAGAAGCAGGAAGAGGAGAGGAACAGCAGCAGAAGTAGTAGGAGGAGGAGCAGCAGAAGCAGAAAGTATGGAGGAACAGCAACAGCAGCAGGAAGTGGGGAGGAACAGCAGCAGTAGTACCAGCAGTAGGAGGAGGAGGACCAGCAGAAGCAGGAAGTGAGGAGGAGCAGGAGCTGGGTGCAGCAAGACACGCACCCTACAACACAAGTCACGTTAACTCATTTCCCCCCTAAAACATCCGGGATAAAACTGCTCTTGATGGAACAATGGGCCACGCCCTCGCCTCGTACTCCCGCCAAGACCTAAGGCCTTTGTAGCCATAAGAACCCTACCACCACCCCACCGCCCCACTCCCCTGGTCCTCGGCCAAGGACCATATGGTCCTCGGAGGGATCACTCAGTCGGAACCAACGAACCACACCTATTCAGAACTTCGTCTTGGAGAACAGCCACGCCTATTATTATTATTATTTCGGCCTCGTTCCTCAGTGGCTGGAGATTAAAGAGGGTTTAATAGGGTCCCCTGAGAGAGAGAGAGAGAGAGAGAGAGAGAGAGAGAGAGAGAGAGAGAGAGAGAGAGAGAGAGAGAGAGAGAGAGAGAGAGAGAGAGCAGAAGGAGGAGGAGCTGGTGGTGGTGGTGTTGGTGGCAGAGGAGGAGGCTAGGGCGGCGTGGGAAGGGTAGGTCGTGAGGGGTAACGGTGCCATATGTCTGGGCAGGACCTGCAGGAGGGCCGCCCTGACCCCGGGTTATGGGTGAGCCGGCGGTGGTCGAGATTATCCTCAGAAGCCTCACGTAGAATTGTGTCCTGTAGACGGCACATCTACAAATCTTCTTTCTACCTGACTTCTACGCCGTGAAATACGAGGATATATATATATATATATATATATATATATATATATATATATATATATATATATATATATATATATATATCTTTTTCTTTCTTTTAAACTATTCGCCATTTCCCGCGTCAGCGAGGTAGCGTTAAGAACAGAGGACTGGGCCTTTTTTGGAATATCCTCACCTGGCCCCCTTCTCTGTTCCTTCTTTTGAAAAATAAAAAAAAAAACGAGAGGGGAGGATTTCCAGCCCCCCGCTCCCTCCCCTTTTAGTCGCCTTCTACGACACGCAGGGAATACGTGGGAAGTATATATATATATATATATATATATATATATATATATATATATATATATATATATATATATATATATATACATATATATATTTTTTTTCATACTATTCGCCATTTCCCGCATTAGCGAGGTAGCGTTAAGAACAGAGGACTGGGTCTTTGAGGGAATATCCTCACCTGGCCCCCTTGGCTGTTCCTTCTTTTGGAAAAAAAAAAGAATAAAAAATATATTATTTTTCTCTTTTCAATCACAACCTTTTCTTTACGAATTATTGTACTGCAGTTGTGTTCCATGAATCACTCATTCTTTTACCCTGCTTCTAATTCATGTAATTAAAGATTCTTTCTTTCTTTTTTTCACTCATATCCTTACACCAGGGAGTTCTAAGGCGTTTAATCGCTCTCTTGTTTCTTTACAATAACGGCCTTCGACACACACCCATTCCACACGTCATGTAAACCATGAAAGGTATCTTCACCTCGTTTGACTCCACTGTATTACTCTCTCTCTCTCTCTCTCTCTCTCTCTCTCTCTCTCTCTCTCTCTCTCTCTCTCTCTCTCTCTCTACGCCATCGGAATGCAAGTTTGTTTTCCTTTTAACCTATTGTTATACCACTGGATTTTTTTTTCCTCCCTATTTCTATGCATTAAGATTTAAAGGCTATTCATCCTATTTTCTATGGCATGACGTCACCATCTTTATCTTATTCCTACGTCATGAAACTAAAAGACTTTTTTTTTTTTACCTTGTTTTTACGCAAAAACCTCTTCACTATTTTCACGCGGTCTTTTTTTTTTTTTTTTACCCATTCTCAAGCAAAATTTAAACCTATTTCTTCATTCTGTCACCCATATTTTTCTTCCGTCACCCATTTCTTCCTGACGTCACCCATGTCTCTCCTCTTTGTCACTCATCTCTTCTCTCAGCCATCTATTGTCTCCTCCTGTCACCCATTCATTCCCTCGGCCATCTGTTTCTCCCCCTCTATCACCCATTTCTTGCCTCAGCCACCCATTTCGTCCCATTACCATCCAGTTCCCTGACATACCTAGGTCTGGTCTCGTCCGGCTCTTCGTCATCGTAATTCCCTTATCACACACACACAGATCACTTTGGCCAGACAGCTGTACACATCAAGGACACACCATCCTTAATCCTAAATATTGTCTGCCCTTTTCTTTTTTTTGCATCACCCTGTTGAGCACGACGGTACGACTCTTGAGCACGACGGTACGACCCTTGAAATACAGAGGAACGACCCTCGTTACAAAGGCCCTTCGGCCTATTCTTAAGTTTCAGGTACAAAAAGGCCATGGTCATGAACACTCAAGACACCAACTCCAAATCTTCAAGGGGTCGTATGGGTGTGTCGAGTGGTCGTACCTCCCGTGTTGTTCAAGGGTCGTATCGCTGTGGTCAGCTAACGACGCCAGTGTTCAAAGAGTCGAACCGTCTTGCCTTCACTGGCTCAACACTTCGTTTTGCATTTCTCGTCGTGTATATTCAATGTGCATTACATACCATGTGAATGTCTTATACACACAATGCCCATTATCTTCGTCCCATTCACAGTACACAATGACCCGTGTAACTTAATGACTGTCTTTAAGAAAAAAAACTCATGGTTTATTACGCCAAATGACTAAATGTGTTTATTCAGTCGCTAGTTTTGGTGATGTATGTAAGGATCTTTTGATAATAGCATTCATTTCCCCTGTCTCGTTTAAATAAGAGGGAATGTGATAATATTCGAGACTCTTGTTCGGAATGATTGGGATGGAAAAAGAATCATCATCAAGAACTGTATTCCTTTGGTGGTATATACATGTATATGTGTGGTAGTGCACGTGTGACACACACACACACACACACACACACACACACACACACATATATATATATATATATATATATATATATATATATATATATATATATATATATATATATACATGGTGGAGTTCGCAGAGCTGGGTGTGTTTTTGGTGCCGAAGTGTACCTCGACAACGAGGGATTTCAGGCGGCAGGAGGTGACGGGGATGAGGATAGCCAAGCAGCTTCTTCACAAACTGTCGTATGAGATCAAGGTAATGTCTGGAGAGAGCTGGAAGGACCAGTGTGATGAATACCCCCTTGATATGTGGTGTGAGAGGGACCATGGGGGTTTCTTTGTGAGCTCTTGTCTGTAACTCCTCCAGTGAGTGTGTTGTGAGGTGCTAAGGAGGAAGACCAGGTTTGAGGGTAGACATACGTGAGTCTGGAAGATGAGGAGAGATCTTTAGTCCACGTGTGGGGAGTTCAAGTGCTCTAAGTCTACGAAGAATGGTGGGATGATGGAAGGAGATTTGATGAGGAAACTGACGTGCCCCCTCCAGTCTGGTTTATCATCCGAAGCGAAAACGAGATACTTGGTGGATTGAATAGCCTAGAAGGAGGCTGGGGGGCGCCCTGGTGAGATAGCAAGGGATGGAGGAACAGGTTCATATGCACGATACAGGATCTTGGTCTGGTTGATGGTGACGTGGCTGGCGGTGGTCCAGTTCTAGAGGCTGTTGTGGTTGTTCTAGAGGGCGGTGTAGTGAGGAGAGCCGTCATCAAGGCTGACACTAATGGTAGAGTCTTCAGTGTACTTCCGTTGATCAAGTCTGTCCATCATGGCGTCGTTTATGGGGATGAGAAAACACACATCTGCTGCTGTCTTTCGAACGCCACAGGTGAGGGTCTGGGAAGGTGAAGGTTGGACACACTGACGATAGGCTCACGGAAGAAGGCAACAGGTCATGGCATAGAAATCCTCCGCAGGTCGAGGTCTTCCTTATGAATGTCAGTAGGTTTGGTGGAGTCAACGAAGATGAAGGTCACAGAGGTCCTTGTGTCAGGCTAGGGTGCGGCTGATGAAGTCTAGGAAGCTGACGAGGCAGAGAGGGTGATTTGAGGAGGTCATCATATATACCCAAAATTTCGAGAGCTTGTGGAACTTGCGATGTCGGAGTGATGGCTGTGAGTCGTAACTCACGAGACTGTGGGTTTGTGGGTTTGTTCATTTCACTGTTGAGGATACATACCAAGTGGCACGTGTGGTGGTGAACATGTGGTGTTTCTACGTGTGTTGGTGTACATGTGGTTTTGCATGTGAGGCAGTGTACATAGTGTTGCACGTGTGATGACGGTGTACATGTGGTTTTGCGTATGTTGGTGTTTACGCTGCGGTGCACGCGCGTCGCTGTACGCACAAACAATTAGCAACACCATATCGACCTCCCTGACTGTCTCTGTGATGAGAACCTTTTCGCCATCGTTTTGCAATAAGTCGTATGCACCGAGCAACTCGGTGGACAAACATGAAAGCAGACAAGCATCACGTAGACAAGCAAGAGGCAGACAACCAGGTAAACAAGGAGGCAAACAGGCGGAGCGGCAGTTCGGCAAAAGTTGACACAAGACTTGGGGGAAAGTTACTTAAATTTCAGAGTGTGGGGCCGGCAATCTTGGTAGCTCATGAAGGTAAACACGAGCAGCGGTGCTGCATGCATAGTTAATGATGCCATGCAAGGAGATGGGTAAAGGGGGGTGGTGGTGGGACTGAAGGAGGAGGAGACGCCTCCAGGGGCAGGGTCGACGGGTAGACCAGCTATGGGAGGAGGGAGGGAAGAGGGTGGGAAAAACTGGCGGGAAAATGGGTCGGTGTGGAAGAGGAGGAGGAAGGGGAGGAGGAGTCTGGTGAGGAAGGGGATGTGGTTGGCGGATGGGTCGCACTGCTGGTACATCACATCCTCTTACCATTATTTCTGGTCAACGAGTCAATGTCTACGGTGACGAAATTATCGTATCGAAATTATCTAGTTATTTGAACACCTTTATCAAGGCACCTCGCTGTCTGCAATTTTACAGAGGAAGTGATTCTAAGTCTTGAAGACTTTCCACATAAGGCCTATAACTGGGTGAAGGAATTAGTTTGGCTGCTCTACTTTGAATTTACTCAAATTTCTCCTTATCTTTAACCAGGTTTGGTGACTGGAAGTGAACGACGCACTCTAAATGAAGTCTAACCAGGGACACTGTTAAGGGTGAATATCGCATCCTTTGTTATGAAGTTAACGTTTCTATCTATGACACCTAACACCCCTATTGGCTTTACTCTCTTGCCATTCATCACGGCCTCTGCCTTACGCAATCCACTTTCACCATTCATGGGACACGAAGGGAAATTTTCGTATTCGTAAAGTTCCTTCACACCTTTCCTACCGCGTCCACGTCTGAAATCCTGATCGAATTAACTCTACCACCGTCGAGACGCAGGTTTGTCTGATTCTACCAATCTGAAACTGGGTATTCATCACGCTGTTTTCCTTGAAATAGAAATGGCAGTTTGCAATGAGTTGGATGGTATCATAATCGTTGTTTCCTGGCTTTCCCACCAACTTCATAGGTGCTGATTTGGTCTCTTTTCTTGTGTGTGTGTGTGTGTGTGTGTGTGCGTGTGTGTTGTGTGTGTGTGTGTGGGGGGGGGGGGGGGGGGGAGTGGGGGGATAGATGGAAGGCCGGAGGAAGTAGGGGTAGGGGTGTGGAAGTTGAATGGGACGTAAGGAACAGAGTGGCATTTTGGGACGTGTAGGTGATGGGTTGGCACATACGTAATTTTTGGGGATGGAGGGTGGCGCCTAGGGAAGTGTTGGGGATGGAGGGTGGTGCATGGGGAAGTGTTGGGGATGAAAAGTGGCGTGGATTGCAGAGGGGAAGGAAAATATAAAAACAGTAGCGTAGAGGGCAATGGAGGGCGGGGGGGGGGGGGGTGTACACAGGAACAAGGGAGAGGGAGGGACGGGTGAGGGAGAGAGAGAGAGAGAGAGGGACGGCTGGGGGAGAGGAATGGGAACGAGAGAGAGAGGGGACAAGGGCAGCTGGGAGAGGTTCCTGGAAGTGACCCAAGAGAGGTCGTTGGCTCGCTGGTTAGGAGGTTGTTTGCGCGAGTGGCTGGTCGAGTGGTACAGCTGGTGGACTCTTGGTGGGGTAGTGGCTGATCGACTCGTTTGGATGACGGTGACTTGGGCGGGTAGTGGCAGGTCGAAGGGTATGACTGGCGGGTAAGTAGCTGGTCGAGTAGTTTGATGGGTGGGAGTTCGGTTGGGTAGTGTTTGGTCGAGCGGTTTGGTTAGTAGGATTTTTTTTTTCCCAGCAGTGAGTGCGAATGTACAGTTAGATGATTCGTCTATACTTCACTGGATGAAAGATGGATGACTTACCTGAAGAGCAAGCAGGTTTCTCATGAGTGGATGAGAGGTAAGTTGGATGCTTTGAGTGGACGGTGTGGTTAAGCAAAGTTTAGGTTGGTTGGTTATGGTGAGCGAAGGTGACTATGTGAGCAGTCGACTGGATCAGCAATAGAATAACAGAGAAGGAACTGGGGTTAGGAGGAACCTACTGACGGAGGGAGGAAAAACATATGTGAGAAAGACTGTGGCACCGAGAAGGGTAGGCCAAGATCTTGAAGCCCAGGGGAGCAAAGATGGGTAGAGGAGGGAAGAACCACCAGGAGAAGGAGCGATGAAGCCCCTACGACAGGAGGAGCACCCGGGGCAAGGAAGAGCACCTGCGTCAGGAGCAAAAAAAAAAAAAAGGAAGAAGAAACTCAAAAGCGAGGGAGGCACTCTGATGGCGACTCTGCAGTAGGAGACAAGAATGTATACAGACCACAGTAGTGTGGGGGAAGGGCTGGGTACTGAAGTAACAACATTACGTCTGTTCCCCCGCGGAAGGGCCTCCCCTTGAAACACCTCTTATATAAGCCGCTGACACGTCTGTACCCTAGAGGCGTCCCCTTGAAGCCATTATTATGTCAGGGGCTGATGCAGGAAGGCCCCAGTCCCTCCTCCAGGCGACGAGTCAAAGAGAATGGCAAGGTCTTCAGCCCTGATAAGACCTCAACCATGGCGGAAGATGCCGCCACTCGACTATCAGCACCACAAAATATAAAAAGTCGAGGCCACACAAGGGGGTTGAGGACCAGCTTTAATGTGTACATTAAGGTTATCCTAGTTTACTCGTAGCCATCTGAGCAGATGGTGTGTCTTGTCTCCACCTGCTGAATCAGTCCTTCTAACCACCTGCTGATCTATCCATCCAAAGACCTGTGCATTTTCATCTTGCTACTTACCGACCCATCCATCCATTGACCTGTTACCCACTCATCGACCTATCGACCCATCCATCCGTTCAGCTATCAACTCAATAATCTACTCATTCACCCACCATCCCATCCCCTGTCATCTAAGTATACACACACACACACACACACACACACACACACACACACGCAACATCCCCTACCCAGATAATTCCTCGTCCTCTTTCTCCTCCTTATGAAACACACACACGCTGCTGACGTTCCCTCCTTACTCTACTGTTGGATAAAACTTGATGGTGTAAGTATAACAACCCCGGGGAGTCGTCCCCTTCAGGCTTCCCTGCTCAAAAGTATTCTGAAATTGTTTTCAAAGTCTCGCTAGGGGTCTACCCTCACAACCCAGTCTGATCTATTCCATTTCACTTTCTTTTTTTTCTTAGTCTGACATATGACAGTTTTCTCGTGATGAACGTATTATCTCATGCAGTTTGGACTTGTGAAATATCTTCGAAAGAGGAGACGGTAGCTTGATGAAATTCAGCGGGGCAAAAACGTAATTTCCACCCACACTATTTCATAAATTTCACTCGTTTCCATTTACCAAAATATCAAAACAACACAGGTCAACCCTGCAATGATATAAACACGTTAGGCGTGGCTACCTTCCACCCTATCCTACAAACCCCACAAAAACGCACAGTGCAAAGGAATTGAATCCCATAAGATGAGGGTCTCGTACGGCAGCCGCAATTGTCTTTCTTCTCCTGGCTCTCCTCCCACGTCTCTATCAGCCAGAATGGAGTCAAGAGCTGCCCGACTTGTAAACACCTCCCTCCTAACACGTCTGCTCAACCATCTCCTCCCGTCTTTCGTGTTGTTGCCGGCCTCTCTCTCTCTCTCTCTCTCTCTCTCTCTCTCTCTCTCTCTCTCTCTCTCTCTCTCTCTCTCTCTCTCTCTCTCTCCTGGTATTAAATTTTGCCGCTGCTCGCGCGAACTGCGTGCGTGTATCTGCTTCCTCCTACAGTCTCTGTGCGTGGACCAGCTACACGAGAATCAAAAACAGCGACACCCCCAGTTCTTTGCCCCACATGGCGAAACTGTTGAGTTCTCATTCGTTTTTTCTCCTCCCTCATTCTCCCCTCCTGTAACTTCACCAGTTTCAAGAGTCGGGTCTACAGACACATAACGAGCCCGTGCTATATCGGCTGACATGGAGAAAAATGGTCTATATGTTCCTTTTGATCCACCAGCTGACCCCAAACGATAACCTAATCCATCTATAAGATCCATCAGTGCATTTCAGATGACCTGCGGTGACCTGCAGTGTGTATACTGGCTGACCTGACGACCTGGAGAGTATGTCCGCTGACCTGTGGGGCGTGGGGCAGGTGGCTCCACACCCGAAGAGCACCCTGGGGACCTTGGATCGATCTCCCGGACAGCAGCGGGCGTGACTTGCCTGGGCAATTGGGGGTCCTAGATGGATAAGTTGTGGAACAAACGCTGTGAGAGTTGTGAGTGGAGGGAGGAAGAGAGGGGAGAGGACTGGGTTGCTAGAAAAATGGAAGAGAGAGGCAAAGGGAGGACATGGGAACGCCAGGTAACGTAAGACCTGATGACTTATGATGAGGTTATCTCCTGGAGGCTCCTTGAGGGTAAGTAATAGTACATGGGAGAACTAGATAACGCCAGACCTGATGGTCTATGGCGAGGTTATCTGCTGGAGGTCAGTAATAGTACATGGGAAGACCAGTTAACCGACAACCTGATGGACTGTGGCGTGGTTGCCCCTCCTGTTGGAGGACACTATCAGTACAAGGGTTTTCTAGATAACACAAGACCTGATGATAAGTGACAAGCTTATCCGCTGGTGGACAGAAATAGCACGTGGGGAAAGTCAGATAAGAGAAAACTTGAAGGTCTTTGACGAGGTTTTCTGCTGGAGGATCGTCATACGGTCTTACTCTCGCGATAATACATGAATGGAGACAGTATGATAAAGCACAAGGCTCCTTGAAGGGAGCGGTAAAGGATAAGAGAAGGGAGAGATGGAAAAAGATAAGACGGAGGGGTGGAGAAACAATGAATACACGAGAGGTAATCATGGATAATTAGAAGGAAACTACATGATAAGGGGAGAAGGAGAGGAGATATGGAGAGGAAGGGGAGGAGAAGAGAATGAAATGGAAGTGGACGATGATCACGTCATCACGCCTAAGACCAGATGACGAGACACATTTCTCAGTGAGGATCCGAACCCTGGATATGTCTACCTTCCGTAGCACCGCACACGACATCAGACAAATTCAACCGTGGAAGGGAACGATCATAATGGAGCACATTTTCCTCTCCATCCATCTGATCCTTTCTTTTTCTCGGTAACTGAACCAGATGTACGTGGGCATACGCCGACGTAATACGTTGTGGCATAGTACTCCTCCTTGGCTTGATACAGACCCAGGCCC
This sequence comes from Panulirus ornatus, assembly GCF_036320965.1. Lineage (NCBI taxonomy): Eukaryota > Metazoa > Arthropoda > Malacostraca > Decapoda > Palinuridae > Panulirus > Panulirus ornatus. The sequence goes on from NC_092237.1 coordinate 12,984,682, forward strand.
TTCGGCCCTTCGAACTATGGCCACATTACACGTCTCTCACTCATACCTCCTCAGCACCGCTGATCAACCTGATGCGAGTTAGAGCACTGGGCAAATTACCCTTCGTCTCGCTCACTCATTACTGCTCGTTCAAAAATATTCTCAACGAATCACATACTTCCGTGAGGGAGCCAGACTGTCGTAGTTGGCGCCAGTGAGTGAGAGAGAGTGGAGGCCACGTCCCTCTCTTGTCACTCCTCAGACTGATATGCTACAAGCTAAACCAGTGACACGCAACAGACTAAGCCATTCCACAGGCACGCTACCATGTCACAGACTACGCCAATCCCACAGACACTCACAAACCCGACCCTCTTGCGCCATACTCGTAACTCCCATCACCAACGCTTCCCTTGGAAAAACTGTAGTACATTATGCTATGCACATCGCACGTTATGTCTCTCTGGGTTTAGCGATGTAACAGCGATACTTTAGGGATACCAACACCGCCGTCGACTGCCGTCCGGTGCGGCGCATCTAACCAATCGACAATGTGTGGCTGTATCGACATGACCTCTGCTCTCCTCAATCCTTTTAACCCCCGAAAACAGTTCCTCAGTGACCGATGGCCGATTCGACCTCTGCTGAATCACTTTTGGCCATAAATCACTTCACCTAAAACCATTTGCTTAATATCAATCACTTAAAACGTCGTGTTTGGAATTACAGAAGCTATTCCATTAGCTTTATAATACAGATTCCAGAAAATTAGATTTCTTGTCGATCTTAGAAGCTCCTTGTGAGAAAGGAGACTTTCGCAAAACTTAGTTTGAGTCTAAGCTCACACTACAGGGTGAATGAAATCACGGTTGTGAGTTGGGTGTGAGCTGGTTAGGAAGTCTGAGAATCTGTCTCTTACAGGGATGGTATACGGCAGCCCGTCCAATCTGGTCGTATGTACTGAGGCTGGTGGTCTAGTTCACGCCCTACACTCAATGTATCCTGGTTTAGTATACGAACATCACGTCGCTACCTGTATATCACATCGCCCTAATTCGCTTTATCTCAAGCACACGCTTTCTAACTTCGCGCTTAGTCATAAGGCCCAGATAACTTGAATATTCTCATACACTCCGTCCTTCCATCTTCTTCCTACGTACGATGGAGGAGCTGTAACTCTAGGTAGAAGGTCAGGTATCTGTGGTGGAGCTGAAAGCAACGGCAGAGGAGCAGGTGTTGACCACATAGATATCAAGGGTAGTTTTCAATGGAGACAGGAGCTCGTTTGTTAGATATGGGAGACGAGAGAGAATAACTTCTATACCCCAAGAGTAGACAAATGCTATAGAAAGTTCTGCGAGAAAGAGGATGGGAGAGAGAGAGAGAGAGAGAGAGAGAGAGAGAGAGAGAGAGAGAGAGAGAGAGAGAGAGAGAGAGAGAGAGAGAGAGAGAGAGAGAGAGAGAGAGAGAGACTTTCAAAAGAAGACATTTCCAACTTTTTCCCCAGATTCATCAAGGGTGAATTGTCAGTTAAAGAGCTACTGATAAGGTTATGGGGGTCCAGAGGGGGAAGGACTGTCGAGGATGAGTATAGAGATATGGGAGGAATAAAATGAAATGTTCAAAGGAGTTCTCACAGTAGAAGATACTATGACCCCTAGAGCAGTGAGATAGAATGGGAGTTGGAAGGTCTTAGAAAGTACTGAAATATTTTGGAAAGAAGGCATAGATAGGACACGAAAGGGCTTCGACATATAAGACTCACAGTCCTGATGGAAAGGTGTAGTGAAGATGCTGGCAGACACCCTTGACAAACCACGTGACACATTGTTGAGGACGCCCCTGAAGAAAGGCACAATACCAAGGGATGGGAAAGAGGGGAAGACGTCATATCTATCATCAAGGGAACATGAGGAGGATTTGCTGATTCAACACACCGGTCTCCTTATCGAGTGTGGTCTGTAAAGTACTGGAGGGGATGACCAGAAAGCCATAATACGACTTCCTAAAGAGGAAAAGACTACACAAGTGAGAGATAATATAGTGTCAGGGAGAGGAGATCATGTGTAACGAACATCTTAGATTATCTTATGAGAGAGCGAGCTTTGTTTGAGATGAAAGAGAAGGCTGGGTGGATTGTCTGTATCTGAATCGCCAGAAAGCATTTGACACTGCCATTTAATAGGGGTGGTAAAGAGGCTGAATCTTCAGGTAAGAATAAGGAGGCATATTACTTCGACGAAAGAGATGATCTTGTCTTCAGGGAACAGAACAGGACTGTCAGGGGAACGACCTCCAAATGAGTTGAGGTTACTGCTGGTGTGCTGCAGGGCTCTGCTCTGGGACCATCGCTGCTCTTGATCAATGTAAAGGATTTGCCCCTATAGGGTAGACTCCTATCTGAATATGTTCGCTGATGATGCCAAAGTCATGAGGGAGACAAAAAGTAAGGCGGATTGTAAGGGGATCTAGGCAAGTTCCAAAGCTGGTCATATACATGGTTTATGAAATTCAATCCAGCAAATGTGAGGTGATGAGGATGGGACACAGTGAAAGAAGGTCTCCATATGAATATAGTATCTAACAAGATATAAGCTGCAGAAATCTGCAAATCGCCCAAGTTCCACCTTTGGAGATTTTACATTTTCCTTTACTTTAGTGAGGGAGACAAAACTGTTTGCTGCCAAATGATAGAATAGGATTCCAACATAAGGATAAGGAAATATCCAGGAAGCTGCTCATGTCCTACCTTAGGCTAAGAAATGCTCTCAAGTTTAGCACTCGCACTGAACGAAGCGCAAAGATCTAATAAAGGGGAACCTTAAAGGGGAACAGAGATGGTACCAGAATTTAGAGAAAAGACTTACAGAGAAGAGCTAAAGATCTTAAATTTATCCACCATAGCAGAGATAAGAGTAAGAGGGAGAGGGTAGGGGGATGACCTTATCACAACCTTTAAGTTTACCAGGCAGAGTTGAATGAAGCCAAGAGCAAACCGTTCTTTGAAAGAGGCACCGACAGAAACGATCAAAAGCCATAACATGAAGCCATACAAGAAAGTTGTCTCCGAAAGGATAAGAGTTGTGGATGAATGGGATAAGCAGACTGGTGATACTGTGGATGAGGATAACACACGGGATTATTTGTATGACACTAGAGATGCTTCGAGGGTTGGGGGCCCCAGTAGGGTATAACTCCCTCCTCCTACACTACGCAAAGTCAGTTGCGAATTACACACACACACACACAAACACACACCCACACACACACACACACACACACACACACACACACACACACTCCTACACATGTTGTATAAATACTTGTTCACTTATAGGCATGCAAATAACCAAAAGCCTAAGTAAACAAACATATGCCGGAATACAAATTAGTCAAATAGAAAATCAGAGAGATACTGCTATTATTGTAATCCACGTCGAGATTTCAATTAAATCAATCTTTCATTCTTTCGGTAATTCTCAAAATAAGGATGAAGTTTGGTCAAATCCCTACTGTGTGTGTGTGTGTGTGTGTGTGTGTGTGTGTGTGTGTGTGTGTGTGTGTGTGTGTGTGTGTGGCTTGGCAGTCCTGGTGACCTGCAGGTGTACAGATCAAACAATACCTGTTACTTCCTCATTCAGACCCCTCGCCAGGGATTACAGCCAGTTCATGTCCCCTCAGCGCGCAGAGCAAGATGCTCCCAAAATACTAACGCCATCCAAACATGACGGGGTGCGGCACGACCCCATTGCGATTATTCTGTCATCATGAATTATATCAGACTGATAAATCTTCGCGACTAAACACTCCACCAAAGACTGAGACATGAAGTTCCTTCCCTCCCTCCCCAGCCTCATATTTGTCACGTAGGAGCAAATATATATATATATATATATATATATATATATATATATATATATATATATATATATATATATATATATATATATATTTCTATGAGTCTACGGGGAAAATGAAACACGAAAAGTTCCCAAGTGCACTTTCGTGTAATAATCACATCATCAGGGGAGACACAAGAGAGAAATATAACTGCCAGTTGATATACATCGAAGAGACGAAGCTAGGACACCATTTGGTAAACATGTGATTATTACACGAAAGTGCACTTGGGAACTTTTCGTGTTTCATTTTCCCCGTGGACTCATAGGAATATCTTGATCACGCGCAAAATTGTGATCCTTTCCAATATATATATATATATATATATATATATATATATATATATATATATATATATATATATATATATATATATATATAAATAGATAGATAGATAGATAGATAGATATAATTTGCATTTACAAATTAATTCTTTGTCGTGCGAAGACGGAGATCATAATCTTTTTTCGTGTAATGATGGAAATACAGTTGGGGAGAAATCACCTCCACTGTCCTACCTCTAGAGAGAGGAATACTGTAAAGTCTGTAAATGTGACCAGGTACTGTAAATGTCATGTGTTGGAAGGTACTGATAATGTCATGTGTTGGGTGACATGTGGGTCCCCTGGGAAGACGAAATGACTGACATGTGGCGAGCCAGTCAGTCAGTCAGTCAGTGAGTGAGTCAGTCAGCCAGTCAGTCAGTGAGTCAGTCAGCCAGTCAGTCAGTCAGCCCAGCGTCCACCACATAAATAAGTGACCACTTGGCTGTGGGCGAAATGTGCTGGCCATTGACTTTCATTAAGTAGTGTGTATGAATGTCTGGTGCACATTGATGCACGCATGAAGGTAACTATACAAATGTTACACACAGAGTCTTGCGTTTCTGTTACGAGATTGGTCAAGGATGGATGTATGATGTTACATATAGACTGTTACGTTTCTGTTACGAGTTTGGTCAAGGATGGATGTATATCTTACACATAAACTGTTACTTTTCTGTTATGAGTTCATGTTTTCCTCTTCTTTCATATGAGTGCGTGTATACAGCTGCACGAGCACAGGTATATGCATTAGGGTATTCGCATGCAAGCTCATGAGCAATAATGAATATATAAGGTATATCGGTTTACTGATACATACATACAGACATAGACGCATACATACACGCATACATACATAGATATATACATGTACACATACATGCATACGTACATACGTAGATAAATATATGAATGCATATATACATACATACATACATATCTGTGTGAGGGCGTGAGCAGAGGGTAGATCATGTTTAGGTCAGAGCCATCGTTGTATTTCCACTTAGTCCTGTGTCTCAGCTAATGGGCTACACCAACGAACAAATAATTAACCTGAACTTTCTATAAACCCTTTATATATATATATGTACATATATATATATATATATATATATATATATATATATATATATATATATATATATGTACATATATATATATTCAATCGTATATGTTGTTGCCTCTCCTACCATAGCGAAGCAGCAACAGATGACTGATCCTACGGGGAAAAACTCGTCACTCGCTCCTCCTCCTGTTCAGACTTTTCTAAAGTGAAGATACAGTAGGGGAAGATACCCAGCCTCCCGCCCCTCACAGTCACACCCTCGACCACACGCAGGGGAAGATATCCAGCCTCCCGCCCCTCACAGTCACACCCTCGACCACACGCAGGAGACACGGGAAGCAACTCTTAGTCCGTGATAAGTATGTTAAGTTCTATTTTTCACTCCAATAAATCACTTAAGAGGCAGACGCTTACTTCAAATATCCGATGAGAGAGGTGTACGAATCCTGCAATACCTATTATTACTCTGCCGTCCATCCCCTTAGCTGGGGTTATAGCCAGTCCATGGCCGCGACACGCAGAGCAAGATGCCTAAAAGGAGAAATCTCTCTCTCTCTCTCTCTCTCTCTCTCTCTCTCTCTCTCTCTCTCTCTCTCTCTCTCTCTCTCTCTCTCTCTCCACACAAACACACACACACACACACTCCCGCACAGTCGACGTTCCTGCCACTCAACCTCCCCAGCAATATTCCTTCCTTTACACTGGTATGCAATTAGTATGTGGCGAATACACTGAACAGGGCTGAGGGCATGTATCTCACGGTGTCTGTACACAGGAGTACATGGGAGTACACGGGAGTACATGAGGTTATCATCTGGGGTACAGTATTAGTACACTGAATACACGAGAAAGCCAGATTACAGATGACGGTAACTGTGTCTTATATCATTCTTCATCGCCTGTGAAACAGGGGAGTAAAGCTAAGGGCTCCCGAAGACACAGAGGATGAACCCGCCGTGGAGTGGAGAAAGCACAAGAGGAAGGATGGGGCAGATATATAGGTGGAGGGCGGAGGGAGACGTGGTGAAGGTATTTGAAGGAGTCCACTTGGTATGTGCTCTGGAACGCCCTCTTTTGTATGGCAAAACGTTCTACAGGATAGAGTGCTGGTGGGGACGGTTCCACAGCCTCAGGAGGGAGGGGTCCAGAGCCGCGGGATCACGCACAACCTTGTATCACAACCAGAGGATTCACAAACCTTTAAACCATAACCGTGGGATCCAAAACGCTGTACTACAACCACAGCATCCACAGCCCCTCGAGCCATAACGGTTACGGTCGCAATCACAGGCCTCCCACAGCCTTTGTACCACAGTCACAGGATCTGAGAGAATAAGACCCATTAACTCTATCCCTGGCACACTCATCTCCTAAGACAGACCCCCCCTCCCCTTCCTTGCCTCCGCTGGCAAATCTCTCATGCCTAAGCCCTTGATGCCAGGATGTCCCACCCAGCCACACATTCTGGCATTCAGAAATCGTTTACGATCCCCAAAACACGGCATCTACCAGACTCCTAACAAGAAATAAACAATGACAAGTCAACGAACATCAAAGAAACCTTACTGGTCGGTCCCCAAAACGATTTTCTTTTGCCTCACTGTCGATAACCCCAGTCCATATCTCCTGAGCACTCACGGGGTAACTGGTGACTGTCAGTGATGTCTAGATGCTGTCTAGAGTCTCTCTAGAGACGGTCTGGGGTATCTAGAGGCTGTGTCGGGTATCCAAGGACGCAAGTTATCTAGAGACCTGCTTAAATCTTTTGAAACTAAGGCAACTCGAGACTATCAAGGGTTTCTAGTTCTGTCGATCGTATCTGGAGACTGTCTAGGGTGTCGACACTATCTAGGGCATCTAGAGACTGTTCAGGGTACCTAGAGACTATTTTTGGATATCTAGAAGCCATCTAGGGAATCTGGCGACAGTCTAGGGTGGTTTGGAGACATTCTAGGGTAGGATAGTACCTGGATACAGTTTCAGTTATCTATAGACCCTTGTATGATATCAACAAACTTGTTTCAGTTATCTAGAGACCCCTGAATGATATCAACAAGCTTGTTTCAGTTATCTAGAGACCCTGTATGATATCAACAAGCTTGTTTCAGTTATCTAGAGACCCTTGTATGATATCGACAGACTTGTTTCTGTTATCTAGAGACCCTTGTATGATATCAACAAGCTTGTTTCTGTTATCTAGAGACCCCGTATGATATCAACAAACGTGTTTCAGTTATCTAGAGATCCCTGTATGATATCAACAAACGTGTTTCAGTTATCTAGAGACCCCTGTTATCTAGAAACTGTAGATGATACCCGGACTATCTATGGTCGTGGGAAGCCCGTCCAGGGAATTCACTGAGTTATCCCCTGAGTTCGTTGACTGTTCTTGGCGTCTGAGGACCGTCTATACCGTCCTAAGACTACTCGTAACATCCAAAGACTGTTAATAGGATCCAGTGATACTGTATGACACCGTAAGACTATGTGCGACACTGTAAGTCTATCTACAGCCACACACACACCCCCTCTCCCCTTCAAGCCAACTTACGACACCCTAAGACTGCCCACAACAACCCCGAGACAGCATGCGACACCTTACGACTGTCTACGACGCACAGAAGACTGGTTACGACATGTATAAACTGTCTACAACACTCATAGACTATATACAATACCAAAAGACTCTGATTAATACTCAAAGACTGCCTACGACACCCAAAGACTGCCTACGACACCAAAAGACTACCTACGACACCCAAAGACTACCTACGACACCAAAAGACCACCTACGACACCAAAAGACTGCCTACGACATCAAAAGACTGCCTACGACACCCAAAGACTACCTACGACACCAAAAGACCACCTACGACACCAAAAGACTGCCTACGACTTCAAAAGACTACCTACGACACCCAAAGACCGTCTGCGACACCCAGAGTCTGTCTACGACGCCCTAAGCCCGTCCACGACGTCTAAGGCCATGATCCCCCACTCCAGTGCCATCCAGCTGGTGATGATTGCCTCATTATAGTCGTCCCTACATCAGGCGGGGCGAACGAGAGTCCCCAGGATTGTCCCAAATGTCCCTGTGGAAGATCCCGGTCACGTGGGACGTAGGATCAGGAGGCTGGCTGGCATGTCGTGTTCTACGTAAACACAAAGGATGGTTTACGTAAACACAAAGGATGGTTAATGTAAACACAAAGGATGGTTTATGTGAACACAAAGGATGGTTTACGTGAACACAAAGGATGGTTAATGTAAACACAAAGGATGGTTTATGTGAACACAAAGGATGGTTTACGTGAACACAAAGGATGGTTTACATGAACACAAGGTTGGTTTACGTAGACACAGGGATGGTTCACGTGAACACAAGGATGGTCTACGTGAACACAAAGGATGGTTTACGCAAACACAAAGAGTAGTTTACGAAAACACAAGGATGGTTTACCTGAACACAGTGATGGTTTATGTGAATACAAAGATGATTTACGAAAACACAAGGATGGTTTACTTAAACACGAGGACGCTTTATGTAAACACAAGGATGATTTACGTAAACACAAGTAGGTATTATGTAAAGAAAACGTTTCTGGCCTAAAAAAATCCCAGCAATTTCTGGTACATTTTTTGTGATTGATAGATTTGCTTGAAAACTTAGATAATAAGAACATTTTCAGGCTGAATTCGACTCTGAGGATTGAAATATATATTGGGTGACATTCAGGCCTGTAAATAAGTAATTAATGGTTATTAAGAAGAGTGTAAAATTATTCGCCTCGCATTTATTCGATATCTGTCGGCCTGGAACACATTATGAGAAGTATAGAAGCATTTTGTCCGATTTCAATTCTAAAACCAAAATTTTGGGTGAGCTAAATACTCGGGTATTATATAGAACCGAGGGACTGTGTGGTGTATGTGCGATAGCCGACCTATCGCACCGTCGCCCTGTCGCACCGTCGACCTGTCGCATCGTCGACCTGTCGCATCGTCGACCTGTCGCACCGTCGCCCTGTCGCACCGTCGACCTATCGCACCGTCGCCCTGTCGCACCGTTGACCTGTCGCATCGTCGACCTGTCGCACCGTCGCCCTGTCGCACCGTCGACCTGTCGCATCGTCGACCTGTCGCACCGTCGACCGGTCGCACCGTCGACCTGTCGCACCGTTGACCTGTCGCACCGTCGACCTGTCGCACCGTCGACCTGTCGCACCGTCGACCGGTCCTCTTCGAGTCACGGTCCTCCTCGACTTTCCGTGTTAGGTCGCGGAGGACTCCCGTTGGTCTGGTGGTTCTGAAGGTCGATAGCTGTCAAGAGCAAATCCCATAGGATTACAAGGCCATACGTAGTCGCGGGGAATTTGAATATGTGTGTGTGTGTGTGTGTGTGTGTGTGTGTGTGTGTGTGTGTGTGTCAGGGTTGCTGGAGGAGGAGGAGGAGGAGGGGCTGCTTCCCCACCCTCCCTCTGATCACTCGAGACACACGATGACTTAGGAATGTTCTCAGCTCACCAGCGTACTGAGCGGGAATGTTCTCAGCTCATCAGTGTACTAAGCAGCAATGTTCTCAGCTCACCAGCGTACTGAGCAGCAATGTTCTCAGCTCATCAGTATACTAAGCAGCAATGTTCTCAGCTCACCAGTGTACTGAGCAGCAATGTTCTCAGCTCATCAGTGTACTAAGCAGCAATGTTCTCAGCTCATTAGTGCACTGAGCAAGAATGTTCTCAGCTCACCAGTACACTGAGCGGGAAAGTTCTCAGCTCACCAGTGTACCGAGAAACAAGATAGGGAAATAAAAGACTAACCCTACGGAATTAAGAGCCATCATATGAGGGGAATATATCAGAAAGCAGTGGGCAAAGGAAGTACGTCGCTCTGGAGAACTAAAGTAAGAGGTGGAGTCTTTCTAAGTTAATATATTCCCAGAAATTTCCCTCTTAAACAATCCCTTTTGTCTTTTTCTCTTCCTTCTATCCACCATATCATTGAGAAAACACGCCATGACATTCGTTGGCTATTCCCGACCAGTGGCAGTGTGCTTTGACCATGTATTGACATCACAGAGAGCACACGTTTCGTATCCTGGAGTACGATGACCATGTATTGACATCACAGAGAGCACACGTTTCGTATCCTGGGATACGATGACCATGTATTGACATCACAGAGAGCACACGTTTCGTGTCCTGGTATACGATGACCATGTATTGACATCACAGAGAGCACACGTTTCGTATCCTGGGATACGATGACCATGTATTGACATCGCAGAGAGCACACGTTTCGTATCCTGGGGTACGACCATCACGGCAAAATGTCTGAGACGATGATATTTTTCCCCCTTTTTTCCTCTCTCTTAAAGGCCTCGGCGTCGAACCCTAGTCGAGATCCGTGTGACAGATCTCTTAATGGGATTACGATTTAATTAAGTCTCACCCACCCACCCACCCGCCAGTGATTAAGGATTGCCGTCCTTGAGGTGAAAGACGATTTCGGTGACAGATGCAGCAAGGAGGAGGAGGAGAAGCAGCGTGTGGCGAGGCGGGGAAAATGTGCAGGAAGCTGAGGCATGATGTGTGTGTGTGTGTGTGTGTGTGTGTGTGTGTGTGTGTGTGTGTGTGTGTGTGTGTGTGTGGAGAGAGAGCCGTAGGCGAGGATGTGGTGCAGCACAGAAAACGGGCGAGAACGGAAGTGTAGAGTGAGGAAAAGATGGAGATGTGGAGGGTAGCAAGATGGAGATGCGGAGGGTAGCAAGATGGAGATGTAGAGGGCGGATAGATGGAGATTTAGGGGGACCAGAAAGTCAGAGATATGAGGGGCCCATGAGATGGAGGTATTAAGGGAAAGCAGTGAGAATGGGGAGGTAGAAGTGGAGTGGAGGAGGTTTGGAGGGTGGGGAGAGAGAGAGAGAGAGAGAGAGAGAGAGAGAGAGAGAGAGAGAGAGAGAGAGAGAGAGAGAGAGAGAGAGAGAGAGAGAGAGAGAGAGAATACAAAGCAATACATAGGAGACAGACAGCCGTGGGCACTTATCTAGGTTTTCCGCTTATACGTCTCCTCTACATATTCCCTACTTCCAACTCAAGTGTATCAGACAAGAATACAAACAGTGTGAAGGCTCACTTCCTTCCTACCTTCCATTCCCTCTCATACCTCAGAGTCTGGGCGAGGCTTTACGCCACTGCGTGTTGGCCTACGAGCACATTACAGATTACCCTTAATTGAGTACACTCATTTTAAACAGACGGCTCATCAAGCCTGAAATTATAATGACGGTACCTTTGAGGATCAAAGACAGGATCCAAGGGTACCAAAACCTGTCTTTGAGGATCAAAGACAGGATCCAAGGGTACCAGAACCTGTCTTTGAAGGCCGACAAAGGCGCCATCTTCATGTAATTTCTTTTTCGTAAAGAGCCTTATATTTTTTCCCCCTACAGGGCCCGAGTGGAAAAAGCCATAAGATGTGAAAATGGATAAATGATAAGGAAAATATGTTTTAAGAATACAGGCAAATGACATGGCTGATTGAGACGTAATCATTAGTCGAGGAAATGAATGAAATAGCTAAAGGAGAAAGACAGAGAAACATGGATGAAGACAGCATGTTAGAGTGAAAGATTTAAGGAAAGACAAAGAAGGACAGAGCGATTGGACATAGGCACCAGGTCGAGGCTAGGTAAACGACTTAGTGAGGTCAAGTCGCCCCTCAGTGTGACGGTCAGAAGCTAGGCTGGGGGTCACGGCCAGATGAGGTCAGGTTCTCCTCAGGTGCAACGGTTAGGAGTTACGCTGATGGTCACAATCAGGTCCTCTCCAGGTGTGACGGTCAGAAGTTACGCTGGGGGTCACAGTCAGGTCCTCCCCAGGTGTGACGGTCAGGAGTTACGCTGAGGTCACAGTTAGGTCTTCCCAAGGTGTAACGGTCAGGAGTTACACTGGGGTCACAGTCAGGTCCTCCCAAGGTGTGACGGTCAGAAGTTACGCTGGGGGTCACAGTCAGGTCCTCCCCAGGTGTGACGGTCAGGAGTTACACTGGGGTCACAGTTAGGTCCTCCCCAGGTGTGACGGCCAGAAGTTACGCTGGGGTCACAGTTAGGTCCTCCCCAGGTGTGACGGTCAGGAGTTACACTGGGGTCACAGTTAGGTCCTCCCCAGGTGTGACGGCCAGAAGTTACGCTGATGGTCACAGTCAGGTCCTCCCAAGGTGTGACGGTCAGGAGTTACACTGGGGTCACAGTTAGGTCCTCCCCAGGTGTGACGGTCAGCAGATACGCTGGGGTCACAATCACGCGGGGTAAAGTCCTCCCCAGGTGTGACAATGAAGAGGTAAGCTGGGGGTCACAACCCGATAATCTCCCTCACAGTGAATAAGGTTATGAGGTTTTCCAAATTGTCTTTTAACCTGATCCCCAAAACCAACCTAACTTTGCCAGGAGGATTCGACCTCAGTGAGGCTCTAGAATAGATAGAAATGAAGAGAAAAAGAAACTGTCGGATCCTTAATTCCCCCCCCCCACGACGCAGGCCTAGATTCTATCCCTCATCTGTAAAAATGATCGTATGTCATCATTATATATATATATATATATATATATATATATATATATATATATATATATATATATATATATATATATATATATATCCCTCTTCCTGTCACCAGAATCTACCTATCCCGACCACAATCTAAACCTGACCCCACCCCAAAAAAAGATCCATTTCACACGGACTCTCAAATCAATTTCAGTCTATCGTGGAGGCAAATACCGCATCTTTAGAGAGCGTCCCGAGGTCCAATATCCAAGTGCAGGCATCCAAAATGGAGGCAGTGGCCTCCTAGCCTAACTTTGGCGGGAGTTTAATTAGCTCATCGGCCAATGAAGCCGGTCTTTGGTCAGCCTCGTCTGGATCGGCCGCCGGAAAATTTTTGTCCGTCACATTTGTCTCTCGTGTGTGTGTGTGTGTGTGTGTGTGTGTGTGTGTGTGTGTGTGTGTGTGTGAGGGAGTTTTCGTGGGCAAATTTGTGAAGTGCTGGTTTTGCAGGGACACTTGTGGGAGGTATCTGTGGTTGTATGGGTAGAGGGTGTGGGAAGAAGAAGAAGAAGAAGTAGAAGAGGTCTCCTTCTATCAAGGGACAGTGTGGTGTGAATTCATGGGTTTTGATGAAGGTTCTTTTCTTTTAAGGGCGAAAGTTGTAGGTGAAGTCCACCAAGAGATTTCGTGAGTGAATTCTCAAGGGTGTGGATGGTACACTCGGGATTCTGTAGTGGCACCCTCTAGGTGTTCTCCCGGGGCTAGGGATTCGTAAGAGGTTTCTAAAGGAAATTTCTTCAGAGACTCATTTCGAAATTCGTGGTTGCAACTCGCACGAGGGAGTCAAAGACTGTAATGCGTTAAGCGTTGTTTGTGAGTGGTGGTTTCTCATCATGTAGTCACTGGTTTCCTCGTTTCTGTCGTATATAATACATCGAACTCTGGGTATACTGAAGTGTCAACTTTCCGATTCAATGTCTCCTTAAGGATTCGATCGTCTGTTCGACACCTGGTTCTTCTCGAAAACCCGGTGTAAACAGACCTATTTTCCTGTTGGGTCTCGTGAGCGAGACGTGATTGTGGAGGTAGAAGGGTGTCTCTTTATCAACCATATGAGTGAGAGAAGTATAGCTTGTTGTACCGTAATGGCAAAATCGTTCGTCTTCGTACATACAACGCGGATCTAGAGCATCAGTCGTGCAAGACCGAGCAACGAGAAATAGCCTAGTGGTAAAAAGGTCATTAAATTGTACGTTTGTGTTGCTCATTGGTGATCAGAAGGAATTGCATCTCCTTGGGTTGTGCTAAGTCGTCTTGGATCATGGCTGGTTGAGGATGGTGGTACAAGCATCGTATCGAGTAACTCCTCCAGTGTGTAAGAACTTTATATCTACATGTAAGTGACTCCATCACTACATATCCACTGATAAAGTCTTGCGTGGTGGACACTGGAAATGATCCTCGATCGCAAACTATCATCCTGTAACAAAAGTGCAGCAGTCCTCCGTGAACACACTTATGCATACATCAAAGCCCAACTTAGAGAAATTTCTCATCTAACTTCTCTCTGGTTGTAAAGTCCTATGGTATATTACAGATCCACGTAGCCATTTCGATAAAGTACGTAAAGTACTTAACACCGAAGAGTTTAGATCAAGTTGCGGCTTGATAGCTAAAGGCATCAGATACCCTTTTTTTCCCCGTGACCTCTGACCTCTATAGAGTATTGGAAGTGACTCACCATAAATACATCCTATTAATTGTATGGTGCTTGTGGAATGGCATGTGTATTGCTGCGCTTCGTCTCATTTGACAGAGATTAACGAGCAGTAGTCCGAATTAGATATATGTGCTTGGACTGTACGACCCTTGACCCCATAAAATCCCTTGTGACGTCAATGGAATGTTAGAAAAAATGGAAAAGGTCGTCTGGATGTACTGAAGCAAATTATCATGTCCTCTAAAGTTTAAAATCACTCGGTCTCAAGATGAAGGAATTGGAAAAAAATTGATTGCTGAGAAGAAAAAAGAAGAAGAAGAAGAAGGAGAAGAAGAAGCAGAAGAAGAAAAAGAAGAAGAAGAAGAAGAAGAAGAAGAAGAAGAAGAAGAAGAAGAAAGAAGAAGAAGAAGAAGAAGAAGAAGAAGAAGAAAAAGAAGAAGAAGAAAGAAAGAAGAAAGAAAGAAGAAAGAATGAAAGAAAGAAAGAAAGAAAGAAAGAAAGAAAGAGAGAAAGAAAGATCGAAAAAGAAAGAGAGAAATAATAAATAAAGAAAGAAAGAATCTGAGAGAGAAAAAAAGATCTTTCACCATAGAAAAGGAGGTACGATGATAGATTTTCCCGGCTCTTCCGATGATAGGGAAGCTGGACAAACTTTTAAATCCCTAAGCTTCGGACAGAGACTTGCCCTGTTCCCAACGTAGACCCGGAAGTCTTTCTTTTATCGAAATCGGTTGGTCAGAAAAGAGGAAGAAGAGGGGGGGGGGGGGGGGGGACAAAGAGAGGGGGGGGGGACAAAGAGGATGAGGAAGGGGGGACAGAGAAAGGGATGGTTCGAGAAGAGGAAGAGGACGTGGGACGGAGAAAGGGCTGGTTCGAGGAAAGGAAGAAGAGTTGGGACGGAGAAAGGGATGGTTTTGAAATGGAAGAGAAGACAGGAGTGTGTCCAGGTGTATGATGCGTGTGGGTGAGTATATGGAAACGTATTTTTGGTGCCTCATCTATATACCTCCCACAGACTTGAAGGTGTGTATGTAATCGTGCTGGGTAAAGCTTTGGTTTCCTGTAAGGGAGATTCACGGAGCTAAGTCAAACGTTGTTCATTACGTACAGCGGTAGTGGATGGCTGGCTGGAGCCTCCACAAGTGCTTCGAGACTTCGAGGGAACCAAGAATGTTCCAGTGTCTTTCCTTCTTGTTGTTGTTGAGACCTCGGAGTTGTCTGCAGTCTGTGTCTCGTCGTTGTCTTCAAGTCTCTCTCTCTCTCTCTCTCTCTCTCTCTCTCTCTCTCTCTCTCTCTCTCTCTCTCTCTCTCATATGTTATTTTATCTTTTCTCCATCTATATAGTTTTCTCTTAGTGTCATCAGCTGGTGTGTATACACCCCCCCCCCCCACACACACAGTTACTGATGCTGAAATCTCAAACATTCTCAAAACTCAAAATAACCCACCCCACCCATCGTCTGGGACATATCAATTAATACAGGAATGAATATTCAAAGTCAGAGTCAGTAAGTCTTCCAACAAAAAAAAGAGCTTCTTGTCATTCGTGTATCGGAAAGTTGATCATCCGTTCAACCAATCAACCATGGCTGGCGTCTGAGACCCGCACGAATGCCTTGTCTGTGCGTGTACACACGAAACGTAAGGAGATTCGTGTTACCTTTTCTACTGCTGTAGATCTCAGTGTAGCGGCTCATGGGAAAACTAATGGATTGTGATTTTTTTTACTTGAATAATGTTAGTTGATGATGACCGAACTCTTGTTATGTATTGACGTGACGAGTGTAATCTCTCTCTCTCTCTCTCTCTCTCTCTCTCTCTCTCTCTCTCTCTCTCTCTAAAAAAAAAAAAAAAAAAAAAAAAATAAAGCCTACCCTTGTCCCAGTGTCGCCAGCAAGCTTTGGGTGGGTGGATAGTTGGGGAAGGAGGTAACTTATCGCCCAACATACAACAAAAATAAAGTAAATTATAATTAAACGAAATTCAACGGCATCGTTGACCCGGGAGGGAGTGGCAGAGTGACCCAGTCCTTGGGAGACGTTGGGAGGGGGGGGGGGTGTTTGCGGGTTGCAGTGGACGCCGGATATAAAGCACGACTTTATTATAACAACGCAGGCGACAGTGGACGACGTCCGTAGCGACCAGCTGGAACGAGGAGTGGTCGCCCATGGGTGGCGTTGTTTAAGACGAAAGCCAAGTCATGAGCGCGTCTCGCCCTTCCAATTACGCCCACCTCATTTCTTTTTTTCTTTTTTTAGAGGCTGGGTGAGGAGGAGGGAGGAACTGTGGGGTGCGGGGAGGGAGGGTAACTGCATCACGCCACTCAGGCCCTCCCGGCGTCTGGCGAGGTGGAGGGACAACGCTGGGAATATCTTAACAAATGCAATGTGCCCAGCCAAGCCAAGCCAAGCCAGCCAGCCAGCCAACCAGCCATCTTGGTGCGTTTGTGTGTGTGTGTGTTTGTGTTCCGCTCAGGAGGCGTGGGTCGTACTCCTCAACTGTCCCTTCTGGTACCTGGAGACGAGAGAGAGAGAGAGAGAGAGAGAGAGAGAGAGAGAGAGAGAGAGAGAGAGAGAGAGAGAGAGAGAGAGAGAGACTACACTCATCACGTCAATACATAACAAGAGTTCGGTCATCATCAACTAACATTATTCAAGAAGAAAAAATAAATCACAGTCCATTTGTTTTCCCATGAGCCGCTACACTGAGATCTACAGCAGTAGAACAGGTAACACGAATCTATCCTTACGTTTTGTGTGTACACGCACAGACACCGGCATTCGTGCGGTTCTCAGACGCCAGCCATCATTGATTCGTTGAACGGGTGATCAACTTTCCGATGCACGAATGACAAGAAGCTCTTTTTCTTTCTTTGGAAGACTTACTGACTCTGACTTTGAATATTCATTCCTGTATTAATTGATATGCCCCAGACGATGGGTGGGGTGGGTTATTTTGAGTTTTGAGAACGTTTGAGATTTCAGCATCAGTAACTGTGTGTGGAGGGGTGGTGTGTATACACACCAGCTGATGACACTAAGAGAAAACTATATAGATGGAGAAAAGATAAAATAACGAGAGAGAGAGAGAGAGAGAGAGAGAGAGAGAGAGAGAGAGAGAGAGAGAGAGAGAGAGAGAGAGAGAGAGAGAGAGAGAGAATATATTATCGGATTCGGTTGGTGATCCGTCATGCAAAATTCGGATACGCGCCAACTTTTGCTCTGTCTCGTCAGCCAGTGTCGTGTGAGGCCACGCCAGGTGTACAGGAGTCATGCGAGGTGTTCTTAAAGGTCATGTGAGATGTGAGGTAAAGTGAGGTATGAGGTTATATGAGGTGTGTGTGTGTGTGTGTGTGTAACGTCATGCATGGGAGGTGAGAGATGTCATTGTGAAGTATGTGAGGTTGCATGAGGCGTGAGGTCATGTGAGGTTCTATGAAGCGCGAGGTCATGGGAAGTGTGCGTGTGAGGTTATATGAGGCGTGAGGTCACGCGAGGTTGTGTGTGTGTGTGTGTGTGTGTGTGTGTGTGTGTGTGTGTGTGTGTGTGTGAGGTTTTATGAGGCGGAAGATCCTGTGAGGCGGAAGGAAGGACTAGCAAGGTATGTAGAAACTGTCGTGTGAGGTGTGAGGTTATACGAGGTGAGAAGTCGTCATGCCGGCTGTGAGGTCACGTGATCTTAAGAACAGGGAGAGGACATGAGACGAATCAGGTCAAGTGGTGGCGTGAGGTGGAAATGTGAATAAATGCAACACGAAAGTTACGTGGGACCTCGAAGCTTTCTCTGAATGCCTTAAAAAAATTTAGAATCGTAAAACTTTCCTAACAATCAACTTGACAGAGTAATTACCCTAATGAATGGGCCTTTTACTTAATGTCATGTCGTTCTGCGTCATCAACATCATCCTTCATTAACTCTTTTTATGATGACAGCCCCACGCTACGTTTTCTTTATAGAGTGTTATCGAAGCAGGCAAAACTTCGTTAATGTCAAGATAAAAGATATGTTACTCATGTTCATTACTCGTTCTTGGATATACTTGTTTATATGTTTATATCCTGAAATGTAACTCAACAATTAGATGTATTCGATGAAAAACATCGATTTTAAGTTCAGCGAAAAGAGAAAGATTCTCCATCAAGCTTTACATGAGCCACCATCGTACAGGAGAGCAGCCCAACTCACTGTATTCCGTATTCATCGCTAACCACTCACGCCACCCACCACCACCCGTCAATGGCTGCAACTCTCGCTGGCGACCATTTTTCCTTTGCATTACCGGCAGCGACAAAGAAATAAAAACAAAAAACATTAGTTTCAAACCTGGGGTAAGCGGCACAGAGAAAATAAATCATGGTCGAGACTTCAAGACAACGATGAAACAAAGTTACAGACAAAGTCCGTAATATTGACGAACAGTGCAAACCTGGGACGTCTTTGGTTCTCTCGAAGACCCTGAGGACTTAAGGAGGCATCAGTTATCCACCGATGTACACAATGGACAGTGGTTAACGAAGCGAATCACCTTTCACAAACCAAAAGATAGAATGTAGTTACAGACACACCCTTAGTCTAACGTAAGTATATGAATGTCACACAAAAATGAAAACGCACTTCCAAAAATCAACCCCATCACCATCCTCTCCTCTAACTACCCTAGAATATGGTACCATGAATGATGATGGCAGGAGGCTCCGAGGGTAACATGAGAGGTTGCAGAAAGCTCTGTTCCATGGGAAGTGGCAAAGGGCTCTCAAGTTACCATGGGAGATTGCAGAAAGCTCTGTTCCATGGGAAGTGGCAAGGGGCTCTCAAAGTTACCATGGGAAGTGGCAAGGGGCTCTCAAGTTACCATGGGAAGTGGCAAGGGGCTCTCAAGTCACCATGGGAAGTGGCAAAGGGCTCTCAAGTTACCATGGGAAGTGGCAAGGGGCTCTCAAGTTACCATGGGAAGTGGTAGAAGGTTCAGAAGCTAATATTAGGGAGGAGGTGGCAGGAGGCTCCTCACGTATCGTGGGAAGTGGGGAGGCTTTGGAGGTACCTATGAGATGTAGCACGGGGTTGCTGGGGTGCCGAGGGAGGTGGCAGGACGTTTCGAACGTCTCATGGGAGGAGGTGGATGGCGTCGGAGGAACCATAAGAGGGACAGGAAGCTCCATGGGAGATGGTAGGAGGCTCCTTAAGTACCATGGGAGGTGGTAAAGAGGCTCCTCACTAGTCGTCCCTCTGAAGGCTTTGGCTGGCGACGGGTCGTTTCCTACCGTTCCTCTGGAGGCCTTGGCTGGCGACAGGTCGTCTCCATCCGCGTCGTCTGAGTTTGGAAACTCTAGTTAATAAATTACGAGAAGACCAAGAACCTGGAATAGCTTTTCTTTTATCTTCTTTTATCAGCCAATTCCATTATGCTGGAAGCGCTCTTCATCTAACATTCTCTAGTTTTTGACCAATAACTACCACCTTAGACTTGCTGGACTAGTTCTAACTCGAGGAAGACGACAAGCATGACCTAATATAATCAGGGAAATGAATGGCACTACTTAGCATATGGTAAAACGATCGACAATCTATCCCGTCAATATTTCCTTCACTACATATATTCTTAAAAGTTCCATGACGCTAAAATATGGCTGGACACTCTTGTCGCCCTTGTAATTTCAGTCTTCCTGTTGAGTTAGCATGATGTTAAAGTTAAATTAGGGATGTTAGATTAGTATGATGTGAATGTTGAATTTAGGGGATGTTGAATTAAGTGTTTAGGTTTGAGGAAGGAGGACTCTGGGAACGCTGAAGGCTAGGCATTATGGTGTTATGGTATAACATAGTTGTGGGATGAGCAGACATTGTGATGTGGGGGGAGTAGTGTTACAATACCAACCTCCTTCAGTCACGGTGGATCTCGACCCCCTAAATGCATAAGCCCAGGCTTCTGTCCTGGAGGAATTGTTGTGGTCAATACACTACTAGGCCATGTAGACGCCGCTACCTCTAAGTAGAAAAAGAAAAAAGTGTGTAACGTCTCTAACACTAAACTCAGGTTTAGACTTATCACATCTCAATAGATGACTAAGTCAGGATCATTGTAAATACACACGAAACAATCAACAAACAATATACAGAAAATACGAAAAGATGCAAAGTATAATCTAAAATACAAGATTAGACGCTGTGGTGGACTCGCCATCGAAGCATTTATTCTAATTTGACCTGAAATGTGCAATCTTAGATATAAAATAAGGCTCTCAAACCTTCTACAAATGCTAGTTTTGTTGGAGGGGGGGAACCTGGTGCATGTCTAATAGAAACACCCTCTTCTTTACTACATCTTCCCCTTTTACTACACCCCAGCTTCACTACACCCATGTGTTCAGTACACTACTCGTCACTACACCCTCGTCTTCACAGCACCTGCATCTTTACCGCACCCTCATCTTTACCACCCGTTCGTCTTACACCAAGCTTATCCTAGTAAGTTCAAGGTTGTACCGAAGGTAATAATGATAATGATAATAATCATGATAATGATTATGTTGATAGCAATGATAATGATAATAATGACGATAATGATAATAATGATAATGATAATAATAATGATAATGATAATAATAATAATGATAATAATGATAATAATGATGATAATAATAAGAATATAATATAATAATGATAATAATAATAATAATAATAATGATAATAATGATAATAATAATAATAATAATAATAATAATAATAATAATGATAATAATGATAATGATAATAATGATAATGATAATGATAATAATAATAATAAAAATGAATCACAGTAATAGATAGATAGATGTCATATCAATTAATAATTGACAATGACGATACACCCTCATCTTTGACGCACTCTTGACAAGCTCATCTCCACTACGCAATCGGCAAAGTCATCTTCACTACACCCTCGACAATGCTACTCCACAACGCAACAAGAAGTTCCCGTAACGACTAGAAAACAACCCCTTGGAAGCTAACTACAAGCTGGGAGACACTGGAACAGAGAAATCACATCACCATAGATACAATTCAAAATCTTCACCACATCACAATACTGGAACATAAATGACTTCCAAGAATCAGGGCAAGAATTGTCAAAGCTGTTCACTCATCAGCATTCTAAATAATTTCACACACACACACACACACACACACACACACACATATATATATATGTATATATATATATATATATATATATATATATATATATATATATATATATATATATATATATATATATATATATATATAACAGGCGAGATACCAAAGGCCCATCGAGGGATACAGCCATAAAACTTTACACTAAAACCCACAAAGAGTTTTGAGTTCACCCGGTCCCTGAGGGTTCCCTTCGCCCTACGAACTCGTGGTCACCAGTTAACCACATCCAGTTTGCGTTACAGAATTAACCAGACCTTAGATACCCATGGTATTTTGTCGTCACTCGACACGCCAGAGTTATCCATATTCTAACGACTGGCCTAATCGCTCACTCTTCCTAATACGTACGTGGCCATCTCTCTTATATTATCAAATCCATATGTTAAGATAGTTTTACTTCTCTTATCTAGGTCTCATTATTCATCATTTGATCTTATTACTTATCATTTTATCAGTATAACATTTCTTGTCATCGTTCACTCGAAACTTTATTTTCAGTCATTGACATTATCTATTTCCATCTTCCCATGTTCAACATTTTCGTCTCTTTATTGTTCCCTCTTTTTAATCTTCATATATCCTTTTATCCGCTCCTCTCTCTCTCTCTCTCTCTCTCTCTCTCTCTCTCTCTCTCTCTCTCTCTCTCTCTCTCTCTCAATGAGCTGCCGTCTCTTTCTGCACTTCTCTCTCTCTCTCTCTCTCTCTCTCTCTCTCTCTCTCTCTCTCTCTCTCTCTCTCTCTCTCTCTGTTTTTCTGTCTCCATCCCTGTTTTTTCAGTAAACGTTCCCATCTGAAGTGTTTGAAAATTTTTCATTACGTAAGTGACTCTGTGATAAGATTTCTCACACGCCTTTTATTTTTTTCTTTTGCGTGTGGATTTCTCTTTCATACCAATTGATATTCTAGAACGGAGCCCTCCCGAGTAATGTCATTTTTTGTCCTATCGTTTCGATGTTTTCTACCGATTCTGAATGTCTGTTTGTTTCCATCCATCCCCTCCCTAACATCGGAACGAACCACATACGATGCATTTAAATAGCAAAGCCTTTATCTACATAACATCCCCAACTTACGTACTGTGTGAAACAGCCACATCCACAAGATAAGCTTTCGACCTTACCACTTTCATGTAACACTTCCTCTGACAGAACGAGTGAGGAGTGAGAGAAGGTAAGATGTATTCATGCAAAGGGTGATAGTGAGTGTGTGTGTGTGTGTGTGTGTGTGTGTGTGTGTGTGTGTGTGTGTGTGTGTGTGTGTTTGTGTACGAAGAGGTATGCATGACCCTGTTTTGTCTATGTGGGCTCTGAATAGGGCACACCTAAGTGGACGGTGCGCAACTGTTTACGGGATAACTCACTGTCAATAGACGGATACATCTCTACATCATCTCCACCTTGGGAGTTGGCTAAGCTCAACATCCACACAGTGCGGGTCGGGGCGCACCTTGCTCGCTAAGCCAAGAGGCTCCAGGGTCGGCAGGAGTTCGGATCGGCGCGAATCTGTCTTCGAGTTCGCTAAGCCAAGAGGCTCAAGAGGCGGCAGTTCGGGTGGGCGCGAGCAAGTTCGTCCATGATAGCGCGTATATTCCCCTCCTTGATGGCCTTAAAGCGGAGGATTTTACGACCAGCGAAATCTCCCTCAAGTTGGCGAAAGTCAACCCAAAGAGCGTTTGTAGCCGCTTTTATGAAGGCAATTTCCTCTCGGCAACCTAAGCACGGCGCTTAATAGTTTTACAGAGTCCTTAAACGCATCGCTACGCTTGAGAAAAAAAAGGGAAAAAAGAAAAAAAAAAGAACTCGCTAGATCAAGAATGCTATCAAGTTCACATCCTGGTAAGTGTGTGGGTGTGAATTAGAATACCAATGATACTGACGAGAATATGATTGGTTTACTGAGAAGAATATGAACGTTTTATTTGTGTAAAATGATAGTGGAAAGACAGAGTTCGTTTGTATATATAAATCATAAATCAGAATATGAGTCATCCACTCCCTTGTATTACTGATAAGAGAATATATATATATATATATATATATATATATATATATATATATATATATATATATATATATATATATATATATATATTCCTATGAGTCCACGGGGAAAATGAAACACGATAAGTTCCCAAGTGCACTTTCGTGTAATAATCACATCATCAGCGGAGATATAAGAAAGAAATATAAGCAGGTGATATACAACGAAGAAACGCAGCTAGGACGCCATTTGGTAAACAAGTGATTGTCCAAAACAATCACCATAGGTTTTTCATCAGGCCAGGGATCAGATACGTAAATAAGGTGATGATAAAGCGAAAATTTGAAGACAATAAGGAGTACAGAATCCGAGACTATGTGAAGGGAATTCGCCAGAGGAGGACGTCTTGAGATCGTGAAGGCTGCGTCTTCAGGAGGAACGTTACTGATGAATACACGAATAACAAATGAGCATCAACTCCCAAGTCAAGGGAAAGGAATAGAGTTCCAAGGAAGAAGAAGAAGAAAACGAGGAAAGACGGACGAAAATGGCGGCAACACGTCTGTGTCATTTCAGCAGATAATCACAAACTGAGGCAAACTTATTTACAACTTGGTGAAGATATATGTCTTTTCAGGAGCCACCCAGCACGGAGCGCGAAGTTTTGTATTCAGATTCAAAAATGTTATTTGGGGGGAAAATATCATTCGCTTGTATGGCAGCTTACAGGAAAGGAAAAATTCTGAATATAATTACGTGTGACTAACAATTCAACTCCTTGAATACGATGGCACGACCCTTGAGCACGAAGGTACGACCCTCAAACACGAAGGCACGACCTTAGAGCACGACGGCACGACCCTTGAGTGAACGACAGTACGATACCTGACCACGATGATATGACCCTTGAGCAGACGGCACGACCCTTGAACACGACGATACGACCCTTGAGCACGAAAATGCAACCCTTGAGTACGATGGTACGAACCCTTCAGCACACCGGCACGATTCTTGAGCACGAACGACCCTTTGGGTATGATGACCTACCCATACAACCCTAACTCTAAAAAGAAAAAAGGGTCGGATTGTGGTCATCCATCAGACGCAGAGGTCTTACCTCCGAGCTCAACGGGGTGGGTGAACACCAAGCCAGCCCAAGGGGACGTCTCTCGACACCATCTAAAACCCACCAGCGATGCAACGCTAAACCCAAGTCACTTCAGCCCCAAAGGAGACCAGGAGAAGATCCAGCAATGTGTCCTGGAATGTGTCCTGGAATGGGTCAATCAGGACTTGTGAAAGGGGCGAATATATACATAACACCCGACCATCCTCTCCTACGAGTGAGCAGCAAGAGAGGAGGAGGAGGAGGGGAAAAAATTCCCTCTCAAATGATAATATGAAATGCTGCGAACGCCCGAGGATTAGTCTGAGCAAACTGGCGCAAACATTGCTCTCCTTCTTGGAATTTCCTTTAATTGGATTCTTGGTTTCTTTGATATACTCAGCGAGGAAGTTTTCTCCTCGGGGAGATAGTGGTACCAGGAGGAGGAGGAGGAGGAGGAGGAGGAGGAGGAGGAGGAGGAGGAGGGAGGAGGAGGAGGAGGAGGAGGAGGAGGAGGAGGAGGAGGAGGAGGGAGGAGGAGGAGAACCAGATGGTGAGGAAGGATAGAGAACGTAGACGTCATGGAGCAGTGGTCTGTACATCGTCACGACCCAGAGGGCTCAACACCGTCACGTCCCAGAAGGCTCAACACCGTCACGTCCCAGAAGGCTCATCACCGTCACGTCCCAGTAGTTAACACCGTCACAGCCGCTGCCTTAGTACCGTCACAGCCACCGTAACAGCCCCATCGTGGTCGTGAGTGAGCTCTGCATCAACCCAACCCTCACACTCTTTCCTGCTCCACAGAAATCAAACTCGATCCGTTCGTCACACGAAAGAGTAATGTACGATGAGTCCACTAACGTCCTAGCGATCGATGAATTCACGAACGGAAGAGCTTCTAAATATGCTTTTAGTTTTGATCAATGTATTTATGAAAGGGAAGAGACCAGCATCAAGGGACCTCATAGCGGAGGAGCAGTATCGGGGGACCTCAGCGCGGGAAAAACACCATCAGGGGACCTCGAAGTGGGGGGGAAAAAGAGCATTGGAAAACATCATCATGGAAAATAATACATCATCGGAAAACCTCTTGATTGGGGGAAAAAAACAAAACAGCATCGCGCACCTCATGGTGGGAGAAACACAGCATCGGGGGAACAGCTACATCAATAAGAACAGCAGAGTGACCAACAGAGGGAATGGGGTGACCAACAGAGGGAATGGGGTGACCAACGGAGGGAATGGGAACAACAGAGGGAATGGGGACAACACAGGGAATGGGGTGACCAACAGAGGGAATGGGGACAACAGAGGGAATGGCGTGACCAACGGAGGGAATGGGGACAACAGAGGGAATGGGGACAACAGAGGGAATGGGGACAACAGAGGGAATGGGGTGACCAACAGAGGGAATGGAGACAACAGAGGGAATGGGGTGACCAACAGAGGGAATGGAAACAACAGAGGGAATGGAGTGACCAACAGAGGGAATGGAGACAACAGAGGGAATGGAGTGACCAACAGAGGGAATGGAAACAAGAGAGGGAATGGAGTGACCAACAGAGGGAATGGAAACAACAGAGGGAATGGAGTGACCAACAGAGGGAATGGAAACAACAGAGGGAATGGAGTGACCAACAGAGGGAATGGAGACAACAGAGGGAATGGAGTGACCAACAGAGGGAATGGGGTGACCAACAGAGGGAATGGGGACAACAGAGGGAATGGGGTGACCAACGGAGGGAATGGGGACAACAGAGGGAATGGAGTGACCAACAGAGGGAATGGGGTGACCAACGGAGGGAATGGGAACAACAGAGGGAATGGGGACAACACAGGGAATGGGGTGACCAACAGAGGGAATGGGGTGACCAACGGAGGGAATGGGGACAACAGAGGGAATGGGGACAACAGAGGGAATGGGGTGACCAACAGAGGGAATGGAGACAACAGAGGGAATGGGGTGACCAACAGAGGGAATGGAAACAACAGAGGGAATGGGGTGACCAACAGAGGGAATGGAGACAACAGAGGGAATGGGGACAACAGAGGGAATGGGGGCAACAGAGGGAATGGGGACAACAGAGGGAATGGGGTGACCAACAGAGGGAATGGAGACAACAGAGGGAATGGGGTGACCAACGGAGGGAATGGGAACAACAGAGGGAATGGGGTGACCAACAGAGGGAATGGAGACAACAGAGGGAATGGGGTGACCAACGGAGGGAATGGGGTGACCAACAGAGGGAATGGGAACAACAGAGGGAATGGGGTGACCAACAGAGGGAATGGAGACAACAGAGGGAATGGGGTGACCAACAGAGGGAATGGAGACAACAGAGGGAATGGGGTGACCAACAGAGGGAATGGGGTGACCAACAGAGGGAATGGAGACAACAGAGGGAATGGGGTGACCAACAGAGGGAATGGAGACAACAGAGGGAATGGGGTGACCAACGGAGGGAATGGGAACAACAGAGGGAATGGGGTGACCAACAGAGGGAATGGAGACAACAGAGGGAATGGGGACAACAGAGGGAATGGGGTGACCAACAGAGGGAATGGAGACAACAGAGGGAATGGGGTGACCAACGGAGGGAATGGGGACAACAGAGGGAATGGAGTGACCAACAGAGGGAATGGAGACAACAGAGGGAATGGGGTGACCAACAGAGGGAATGGGGACAACAGAGGGAATGGAGTGACCAACAGAGGGAATGGGGTGACCAACGGAGGGAATGGGAACAACAGAGGGAATGGGGTGACCAACAGAGGGAATGGAGACAACAGAGGGAATGGAGTGACCAACAGAGGGAATGGGGTGACCAACGGAGGGAATGGGGACAACAGAGGGAATGGGGTGACCAACAGAGGGAATGGGGACAACAGAGGGAATGGAGTGACCAACAGAGGGAATGGGGTGACCAACAGAGGGAATGGGGACAACAGAGGGAATGGGGTGACCAACAGAGGGAATGGGGACAACAGAGGGAATGGGGACAACAGAGGGAATGGGGACAACAGAGGGAATGGGATGTTTCCACCACCACCACCAGACTCCATTCCTCCACAACTTGCCGTGATCTGGTTCTTTTCCGAAGTCAGATATGTCTCCCCAAACAGTACAACACTTACTTCCCGAACGAACACTGCGTCCGAACACCTGGCGGGCGGGCATACGAACATGCCAGCTGTGAGGTGGCTGACTAATGAATGCTATTCCTAAACTACTTGGCCTTAAAAACTCCTCCTAAGCCAGCTAGCTTGTAAACCCTTTCGGAACCGGATGGCTTGTAAGTTCCTTCTGAGCTAGCTGGCTTGTATATTCTTCGCCAGCCAGCGAGCGACCCAGAACCTCACTCATGAACCACCTGGCACTGCAGACTTTTTCTGGACCAGCTGGTTTCCTTCCTCATTCTGAGTCAGCTGGTCGCATGAACCCTCTTTCTGAGCCAGCTGGCCTCTATCCTCCAACAGTGCCAACTGACCTGAACATTCCTCTTGAGCCAGCTGGTCTGTACCCTTCCTCCAAACCAGATGGTTTGACCATTCCTCCTGAGCCAGCTGGCCTGTACCCTCCCACAAAGAAAGCTGGCCTGAACACCCCTCCCGAGCCAGCTGGAAGACTCTGAGGGTTTACGGCGGGCTACAAACGTCCACTTCAGGCAAGACGTTACTGGCAGGATATTTTGCGCCTTTTACTTCACACAAAAGACTATTGAATGCGGTCGTGTGAGGCACTGCTGGTCTATTTATGCAAGGAGGGGTTAGAGAGGGATTCTGGGAGTTGGAGGAAGAATTGAGCCGAGAGGGAGGGGAGGACGTAAGTGGTTGCCAATTAGGTTAAAGGGCCTCTCCTTCATGTGGGGAGAGGGAAGGGGTGTCTTTACTCCGGGAAGGGTCCGGAGGGTTCTGGGTCTTGGGAGGGGGAAGGGAATGTCTTTGACGCAGGAAGGCAAAGTTCTGTGTCTCCATGATGTATAGAATTCAGAACCTTACCCTCGAAGGCGTTTTCTCTCAAGTGGTCACTCCCTTTCCCCCTTGAGGTAGATAACAGTCGAGCGTCACCAGCCAACTTTCTTCGGAGGAACAGACACAACATACACACCTTCCCGCCACAGGAGCCGACTCCTGCCTCCTCTCCCAACGCCCTTCGAGGCCACCTCGCCACCTTCACCGCCTGGCTTCCTCGTGAGGTCGGCAAGTTTGGTCATTCCAACTTGTGTGAGCATATGATAATTAAGCCAGGGAGGAGAGTGGCAAGAGAAGGAGGAGGAGGTGGGGGGGTCTTTGCTGTCGTGTCAGCCTCGATAATGTGGAGACTGGGACGGTGCTCAAAAGATCTTCTGGAACGGGACAAGGGTCGTCTGGAGTGGTCATTGAGGCGGGACATGACCTCGGGGATCAGTCAGAAGTCGGTGGATGGGCCTTTTGATATTTCGGATCGATTCGAAGAAGTCGTCGGTCGCCATCCCTCTGAACCAGTCGTAACGTCGTCGTGTCTGTCTTCACGATGTCCCAAAAGACGAATCGAACCACACTGTCGTTCCATCGCTGCTCCTGACCACCACAGGATCCCTGGCAAAAGGCGGCTGGAATGGATGATGTCGCCGTTGAATTTCATTAGAAAGAGGGTGACTGTGTTGTCGGATCGGCGCCAGGAGAGAGGAAAGATAAGCAAGGGCGCTGGGTGAGAGGGGCACCAGGCAACTGGAGTCGTGTATCGGAAACCACCCGAGCGAGGAGAGGTAACTTGATGAATAAAGAATTCAAGTCAGTGTGTCTTCCAGGATATCGATCCTCGGCTCTCCTATGACCACGTCAGCGAGAGGAGTTCCTCAGACGTGGCTGAGGAATGGGTTGGCTGTCGTGTGCTTGAAGGGGCCCGCGAGGATGGACATAACTGGAGTGAAGTGGGTTGGGCTTCGTTGACCTTGGAGTAAAGGTAAAGGGGGGGGGGGGTCTCCATTACAAATGCCATGAGCTGGACTGATGTTCGGTTGCCCCCACCTCCCTCCTCCCCCCTTTGGTTGCGATGTGCAAGATCTTGGTTGTGTGAGACTTCGCTGAGGATGGCCTGCGTTGAGGTAGGTTGAGGTTGGGGTATACTGTGTTCTCTCTCTCTCTCTTTCTCTCTCTCTCTCTCTCTCTCTCTCTCTCTCTCTCTCTCTCTCTCTCTCTCTTTTAACGTTGAATGAGGTTGAGGAAGACCTTGCTTGGTATGGCCTGAACACAACGTGGTAAAAAATATTCTAAATGCATCTCAGCTGAAACCACCAATAGAAGGAAAGTATCTCGACTGAAACCACCACTACCATGGACGCATCTCGACTGAAACCACCAATACTATGGACGCATCTCGACTGAAACCATGAAGAGGTCTCGACTGAAACCATTATGAAATCGCGACTGAAACTATGAAGAGATCGCGACTGAAACCATGATGAATCCGCGACTGAAACCATGAAGAGATCGCGACTGAAACCATGATGAAACCGCGACTGAAACCATGAAGAGATCGCGACTGAAACCATGATGAAACCGCGACTGAAACTATGAAGAGATCACGACTAAAACTTCCCACCCAACACTCCTTAAGTTGAAATTACATCTTCAGTCTCTGAAAAAGTTTTATCCCACATTTCCAAAAAGAAAAGAAGAAGAAGAAGAAAAAAATCTTCCGTGCATCACTGTTACCAGAACAAGACTTTGCCGCTGTTGAAAAATCACGTACATCATCGCCAACAGAAGCGGGGCGACACTCCCACCTGTCCCAAGCACCGTGAGAGAGAGAGAGAGAGAGAGAGAGAGAGAGAGAGAGAGAGAGAGAGAGAGAGAGAGAGAGAGAGAGAGAGAGAGAGAGAGAGAGAGAGAGAGAGTAGAAGAATAGAAAAAAAAATATACGAGATATAAAAGATGTATGAGACAGATGAGAGACTCGGATCCCGGGAAAATCGATCGATCGATCGATCGATCGATCGATCGATCGATCGAGAGAGAGAGAGAGAGAGAGAGAGAGAGAGAGAAACTGCCAAGTTCGCTGTAACGAGGGTAGGGAAGGGCCAGGCCCTCGAGTCAGCAGGATGTAAAATTTAGATTTGATTGTTGGAGTCCGATATGTGGGTGGGGTCGGTGGGCGAGGGTGTGGTAAGTAGGTCGTGTGCGGGGGGTGAGGGGTGGTGATTGTGGTGAGGAAGGGGGTTGAGGAGGATGGTGGGTGAGGGGGAGCAGTGAGCGGTGGTAATGGTGGTCGTGGTGGTGGTGGAGTTGATATGTGTGGTGAGACATGGTGGCGTGGAAAGGTATGGTGGCTCATGTTTTCAGTGGCGTCACAGTGGGTTTGATCAAAGGGGGTGTTGTAGGTGGCGCTATACCTCCCCAAACGTACACACAGTCTTATCACCAGCTACACCTAGTGTACATGCTATACACACGGTGGATTACCACCACGTACACTATAGTATAGACAGTATCTACACCTCAGTATGAGCATTACTTAAACCTGATATAGACACAATCTCCACCAAGTATAGATACTATCTACACCTACCAATTATACAGCCTCCATCAAATATAGATACTTCCTACACCTACCAATTACACTACCTACACCCACAACTTCTATGAATACTACTTACCTCACATAGACACTATCTACTTACGCCAAGCATAGATACTGCACCTGTGCTATCTCAACTAAGATATATATATATATATATATATATATATATATATATATATATATATATATATATATATATATATATTCCTATGAGTCCACGGGGAAAATGAAACACGAAAAGTTCCCAAGTGCACTTTCGCGTAATAATCACATCTTCAAGGGAGACACAAGAGAGAAATATAACAGTCAGTTGATATACATCGAAGAGACGAAGCTAGGTCCTAGCTTCGTCTCTTCGATGTATATCAACTGACTGTTATATTTCTCTCTTGTGTCTCCCCTGATGATGTGATTATTACACGAAAGTGCACTTGGGAACTTTTCGTGTTTCATTGTCCCCGTGGACTCATAGGAATATCTTGATCACGCGCAAAATTGTGATCCTTTCCAATATATATATATATATATATATATATATATATATATATATATATACATATATATATATATATATATATATATATATATATATATATATATATATATATATATAAAACCGGCGTCAGCTCTACGGTTATGGTAATATACATTCCTGGAATGATATTTTTTCCTCAGTAGCCGTTCCTGTACTGGCACCACTGCTCAACACACTCCGCCAGTGATACCAACACAAAATGCGTTCCTTGGCATTACCTCCCCTTAAAATCCTGCTCCCCGTTATCATTATCATATATCGTCCTATGTTGATATACAAAATAATCCGATATCATATTGAACCATCGACGTTCAGTATTGCCTTATATCACTATCAACACTTTATATGTTCCATGACTGATAACACAGAATATAGTCCTGTACTTATATCACCACAGTGTATTTCCACATCAAATATCAAATACTCGAATATCATTCCAGATACAACTTTTGAAAAGGTATTCTGGTGTCGCTCTCCTGCAGATGCGATGGTTTATCATTTCTTTGCCATCAATATGATACGAGGCTTCCGTGTTGTAGTGGTTAGTGTCACTTACGATGAATCACGAGTGGTTCTGCTACGGGTCAAATCCTAGACAAGGCAGGTGGCACTTCCAGAGGCTGAAGCGTTGGTGGGGGAAGACTGGCAATCCTATAATGACCCAACACTTCCAACAGTATCGTCTTCATGGCTTTCTTAACAATACATTCCCCATCATCAATATTATGGGTTTGGCTTCTTCAGCCCATCATTACGATCTACATATATAGTACAAAACTCATGAGAAACCTAGTGAGATACAGTTATACAGAAATATATCTTAAAATGCAGAGACAAAAATGTGATCCATCGTGGCAAATTATATATATATCAACAAACATGAAATGAAACAGCAGCAGACAACCAGGTCCCAACGAGGATGTATTGTGATGGTGGTAGAGATCACAATCACACGGGTTAGTGTGGTAGGAGTAGAAGGACGTACAGTAGGAGTGGAAGAGCAAGTGCTTTGCCTCGGTGGAAGATAGCAAGGGAATATGAAAGCAAACGACGGCGGGTAGGAAGGGAAATTGAAAGCAACTGACAGCTAGCTAGATTCGACGAGATCCTCCTTAGGAGTATAATGAGATCGTACACCTGACGAAGACCTTGTCGCAGCTAGTTGAGGATAATAGATAGATAGATTCGTAGCTCCTGCTTTCACTAATAGGATGTGGAATATGTGAGCTAGGAGATTTGATGATGCTCTTTGTGGGAGATTAACTGGTGAGCTAGAAACAGGCAGATCCAAGAGGAAGTGAACAAAGACTTGTGCCCCTTATGAGAGATTGTGGCGCTGTTATCTAACTAATTATGTATTAGTAACGGAGAAACGAATTATTGTTGCCAGTAATGATTTCAAAGAGTTCGAAAGGTAATGAATATATCGGTCAGTTCAGTTTGTAGGTTAGATGGTCAGTTGTTTATCGTATTACAATTGGATTGGCTCACCATGGCAGAGTTAAGAGGTACGAGACCCATCCGTCTATAGATGTACTAGGCTATGTTATCATCACTTGTGAGTTTACGTACACGTT
Organism: Panulirus ornatus; assembly: GCF_036320965.1. Lineage (NCBI taxonomy): Eukaryota > Metazoa > Arthropoda > Malacostraca > Decapoda > Palinuridae > Panulirus > Panulirus ornatus. Next base: position 13,018,155 of record NC_092237.1, read on the forward strand.
CAAGAGCACCTATAGATGTACTAGGCTATGTTATCATCACTTGTGAGTTTACGTACACGTTCAAGAGCACTGGTTTTGGCCAAGCTTCGAGGGTGAATTTGATATTCGAACTGACAGTTTATTCATCGATTCTTTAAAGTCCTCCCACACTACTTGCCCCAAACGCCGTTAAGTTAGAATGTAACATGAAACGCCAATTCCTTGTCATCCTCACTTACTATCCCATGTTCGTTTATAATCGGTTCTACAGTGTCTTTCTACTTTGCTTCACTTGTCTTACATATTCAAAGGATTACATTGGGTTTATTCTTAAGATTAATAGAGGATTTTCACGTTTACATTCTGTCTTCTAACCTGTATGCATGTCCCTTTGTGTTTTCCATGGTTCCCGACGACTCTCATTGCTTTTCCCCAGTAACTTGAATTTCTTATTCGTGAGAGAGAGAGAGAGAGAGAGAGAGAGAGAGAGAGAGAGAGAGAGAGAGAGAGAGAGAGAGAGAGAGAGAGAGAGAGAGAGAGAGAGATTTGGAGCATGTGTGCATGGCTAAAAACACCCCCACCTGCCTGTACACAGGGGGAGAACCATGCATGGACAATAGTGAGCAAAGGACTTTCAAGATACGCAGCATGAACCCCTCGTAAGTTGCTTTACACACATATATACGTTGCATACGTTGCCCTATATTCTCCTCCGTGTTATTGAATTGACTCTACAATCCGACGCACGTTTACGGTAAGGCAATGAATCCCAGAGAGGGGAGAAATAACAACAACAGAGACCAGGAGAAATTACGTAAAGCTAGTAAACTTTACGTATCAAATACAAAAACGCAGATACGACTATCTTTTTTTTTTTCAAAACGAGATACGTTCATAAACTGTCTGTATAAGTCTAAAAAAAAAGAGGGAGGGAAAAAAGATGCGGGCTGTTCCATTTATACCTGGACATCTCTCACGACGCCTCTGGGTAAATTAAATGGAACTGTCAAATAAAAAAACTTCAGCCATTTTTATTGCAGGACGGCAGTAGTAGTGTATTGTTCCTGCATGCTTCAGTTTTTTTTTCCCTCCTCCTTCCGACAACAACAGTTTATAAGTTGTAGAATCCTCTCTTTCTCTCCCGTGCCCCGATCCCTTTGTCTCGGCTCCCAAAGACCAGAGGTCCTAATTAATTACATTTCTCTAACCTGTGGCACAGGTAGGGTTGGTTGTTTGGAGGAGGAGGAGGAGGAGGAGGAGGAGGAGGAGGTTCGAAGAGATGGGGCAGTGGTAGACAGGGAAATGGCTACTCATTGCCTCTCGGGTCAAAGAAGAGTCGTTCTTACGTCGCCTGTGACGGAGGGTATTTATCGCAACGCTGGTCAACTGTGACGGTCCTCAGGTAGGAAAAGGGTCAGATTCTACTTTCCCCACAACATTCTCAACAAATGAATGGACCCTAATATGAATCTTTCTTGGACAATAAGACCTCCGACTAAGCTGCGGGTGCGCCCCGTTTGGGTCGGAATCTAAGAGCATGCAAGTTGCACTCGCTCGACCGTACCAAACAAAGAGCGATTACTTTTATCAGCGACTTTTCGTCACTTAGCGCACATGAATTGTGTACACACACACACACACTCGCGGTTATTCATAGTAACACAGCGTACGCAGTGCGACCATTAGCGCAAAGACGCTTTACTTAAGCAAGTACGTGATAAACGAACGTTGGTATGTAAGCCTTGAAAGACATACACGAACAAGAACACTTGTACACAAAGCCAAGAAGTTGCTATGAAACACCTACGTGTATTTGCACATATGCATATACACAGATGAAATGAAATTAAGCAAGGAACGTGTTAAAAGAATGTAAATAAGTACTAGATATAGAAATGAGTGTGGTAGACGAATGAAATAGAATGACTGAGGACATGCATTGTGCAGACAACATATATATATATATTCAAGAGGCTGTATGACAATAGAAAATGTTCAAGAGATGGGGCCCTCACTAGTGTAAAACCCTCCCCATACGATAAAAATAGGTAATTACATTAATCAATTACATGCACACAATGTTCTTATAGGACCCGCGAGTGTAAAACTCGCTCCTCATACGGTAAAAATAGCTAATTACATTAATCTATTACACATGCACACAGTGTTCAACCTCGTAAGTGTAGAGCTCCCTTCTTGTACAGTACAAGTAGGTAATTCCCCCCCACACACCTATTCCTCACACACACACAGACAGACAGACAGACACACACACACACACACACACACACACACACACACGAATGAAAACCTCCCTTTCCTATGCATTACAATTAGGTAAATAGGGATAGGTGATTACACTCACACAAACTAAACACATTCAGACAGGCTCACTCATCTGCTCTGTTGACAACCAATCGTATGCCAATCAACCCACAAGTGTGACGTCACTGGCCAAGAATTTCCAAATGGATATGGAAGAAAAAAGAGAAGAGAAATGTTGCATGGAATACTGAAACGAAATATTGAAATTTGTAAATGTTGTGACATTCGTAAAAAAAAGAAAAAAAAAATGTGTATTACATTCTATTGTGCGTTACAGACTTCGTGGTTTTTTTTAGTTTTTTGTTTTTTTTTGGCCAATTTGGTCACAATTTTCTTTTTTTCTTTTTTGATAGTGGAATTCACAGCCTTTGGGCAAGGGAATTACGAGTTCATTAAAATGAAAAATAAGTCATCAGCGCTTTCCAGGCAGAGCTTATCATCTGCGTCGGTTCAGCGAGGCTACGAATACACGAACGAAAGTATATTTCTCGTATACTTTTTGAGACACGAACAAGGAACTCGGTCCCACTGAAAGTACGACCGTTCACTGCTTGTGGGGTCTCGATCCCACTGACAATATGATCATTGTTTACCTTTAGAGCACGACGGTAAGACGGAGGTACGTTCACTAAGCGCGACTGTACGACGGCGGTACGTCCAATAATCGCCAAGGTACGACGGCGGTACGTCCAATAAGCGCGTCGGTACGAAGGCGGTACGTCCAATAAGCGCGACGGTACGACAGCGGTACGTCCAATGATCGCCAAGGTACGACGGTGGTACGTCCCATAAGCGCGACGGTACGACGGCGGTACGTCCAATAAGCGCGACGGTACGACAGCGGTACGACGGTGGTACGTTCATCAAACGCGACGGTACGACTCTCGCGTTATAATAAGTTAATCTTTGACCTGATCCTTAAGGGTCAGGTCAAAGAACAAGCCAACATACTCAAGGGTCGTACCGTGAGGGCAGCACCTGCTAATAATACGACCCTGAAATACCCATAGACCAATGCTCTACTGCCCACAGTCTAATGTCCCATTGAACCTTATGTTTGCAATATTCTTGGCTTCATCTAAACCCCAGAAATCAATAAAGTTGGATCATTTCTCATCAGCTGACATTGGCTGGGGTCAGCCCTACACACACTCTCTCTCTCTCCTGCAGTAACCTTTGTCACGTGACCTGACAAACCAAAGGCAGCTTGACCTGACCGGCCCCAAAAGCCTGTGTTATAGACTTCACAAGATAACGTTTTACCTGGGGTCAATTCTGGCTTGGTTTTAATCTGACCTCGCTTAGCCTGGCTTGAACTTAATCGGTCTTCGCTTAACCTAGCTTGACCTTAATCTGTCTTCGCTTTACCTGGCTTGACCTTAATCTGTCTTCGCTTAACCTAACTTGACCTTAATCGGTCTTCGCTTAACCTAGCTTGACCTTATCTGTCTTCGCTTAACCTAGCTTGACCTTAATGTGTCTTTGTTTGACTTAAATCCGTCTTTGCTTTACCTGGCTTGACCTAATCTATCTTCGCCTAACGTGGCTTGACCCCCATTTCGCTTGACATATCCTATATTGGCTCGACCTAATTTGGTTTTCTCTGCCCTGAACTAACATCAAGCCTCCACAAGCATACCTTGCAACATGAAGGCTTGCAAACAAACACTCTCATGTCCACTAGAATCCATCAGGGTGGCTCAAGAAATGCAAAGGAAGGCAATCACACACAGAGTAGTGAGCCCCTTAGAGGCGTTTTCTTTCGGTACGAAGTGATTACATCCAGAGAGAATCATGGAGTGGGAAAGAGTAGAAAATCGAGGCCATCTACGGAGCCGACCTCTTGACACAAAAGCAGACGTAATTCATTCTTTTTTTTCTCATAATGATTAATTAATTATTGATTAATTTCCTCGTGTAAAGCAATATCGTCGTTTTCTACGTATGGTTTCTTTGATGGAGCGATTTCCTCCCCCTTCTGAACCAATCAACAGAGGCGTCCCTCAAGGTTGTACTCTGACGCCTGCTCTCTCTCTCTCTCTCTCTCTCTCTCTCTCTCTCTCTCTCTCTCTCTCTCTCTCTCTCTCCATAAATGATCTCTTCACAGCTTCTAACCCTATTCACTCTTATGCTGATGACTCCACTTTGCGTATTGTAACTTGATTTTCCCTCCCTCTCCTCACTCTCCCACTCGTTTTCTTTCTTTCACTGAGCATATCTCCTCTCTTGATTCCCACCTGGGCAGCAGCAGCATTACGGGGTTAGGAACCAGTAACCTGGTTAAACTCAATAGTTCTAAAATCTAAGATCTACCTATTCCTTTTCAATAACTGTCACTCGTTTCCCCTCCGTTCCATTTCAAGACACAACGGTTCACCTATGCAAGAGCAATAGACTTGTTGGATATAATTATATCATCCACACTGTTCTGGAAACCCCATATTACCAACATCATAAAGTCTGCTTCCTGAAGCTGAAGGTGTAAAGGAACAGGAAATTAATCTTCTTTGTGGCGAGCTGTTTCATATTTCCAGGTGTTCTTATTCACCCCAACATTGTTCTTCCTCCACCTCTAATAGCCTAAGGGAATATATATATATATATATATATATATATATATATATATATATATATATATATATATATATATATATATATATATATATATCAGGAGAGATTGAGTGTAGAAAGGAAAAATATGAGCGTAAATGAAACTTGGGAATGCGTAAGAAATGGAAGGTATTAGGGAAGCAGTGCTGACGTGCGAGAAAAGTGTGTGGCATGGAAAAGGTGGGAAGTGGTAGACTTGTGAGAAAGGGTAGTGAGTAGAGGGGTGAAGATCTTAAGTTGTTAGTGATAATAAAAAGACAGGTGTATGGGCGTTATTTGCAGGGAAGGAATGCAAATGACTGGGAAATGTGCAAGAGAAAGAGCCAAGAGGTCAAGGTGCAGGGGCTGAAAAAGAGGGCATATGAGAGTTGAGGTGAGCAAGTATCAGGAAACTTCAGGAGAGAATAAAAAGGAATGAAAGGAGGTTAACAAAGTGAGAAAAAGTATAAAACAAATGGGAACCTCACTGAAGGGGACAAATAGGGAAGTGCTAATAGGCAAAGGTGAGAAGAAGAGGAGATAGAGCGAGTCTTTTGACGGACTGTTGTACTTATACGTGTTCGATGATAGGGTGGCGAATGTGGGTTTGTTTTGGACATGGAGGTGTGATAAATGACAGAGTCACGGTAGGTGGTATGGTGATAAGAGAAGAGGTTGTGAGAGACTTCTTTAAAATATCCTTTATCTTGGACCTTCCAAGAAAGCGCTAAAATTTCGTCATAGTTCTCTAAGCACAAAGCTCCTGCTCTATACGTCGCGTCTGGAGATATCCATCCAGAATGACACTACGATCATCCAGAACACTGAGCTTAGCTCAATGATCTTGCAAGAGATTACAAGCTTAGGTCTATCAGTGGGTTGTGTGCACCTGTTAGTGTTGAAGCTGGAGGTTCAGAGGAACCCTTTCATCGGTCTTTCACAACGGTTCTCCTTTGGAAGACGTTTTGTCTGCTTGCTGGAGGAAGAAGCCCTTGATGACACCTTGGAGACACTCGCTGGCGGGGAGGAGGCAGTGGTCAAGACGTAGCAACAAGTGATGCTGTGTATCGTCCAGTGTTGCCGTTGACGAGAAAGTGTCAGACTGGAGGGTCATGGACGCTGCCAAGATCATAGTTGCCTCGATGCAACTTATATAGTTATTCTTTTGCATCATATGGTCTTTGTCTTTCACCACTGCTTAGATTTCATCCAAGTGGTCACACTAGGTGACTGGACAGTCTGAAAGATCTTGAAAGAAGGGGGGAAAAAAATAATGAAGATGGCGCGTGTATAGATAAAACTGAAAGTTGGGTCTCGCTGGGGAAGCCATCGCTTACACCCTCCTGCAGGAAGAGCAGAGATCCATCAGTGTGCTGCGAAAGGGACTAGAGTATTGGCAGTACGGAGATGTTCTCCATGACAAAGCCAAGAATATTGGAAGCTTTGACGTCGAGTGATCATGAAACGCAGTCGTACATTATCTTGATTGCTGGCTTGAGGCATGTCCTCCACATCTCTCCTGAAATACTCGTGCTGCAAAGTAACTTGTTATCATTATCAGAGTTAAGAGTTCAGAACGTGAATGAAATAGATTCATTTTATGGAAGAGAAAAAAAAAACTCACGTTTTACGTAATGGTTCTATATGGACGAAAATTTTGTGATATCGTTCGCTAGACAGCGTCATAAAAGATCCAAACAATATAAACTATACACATCACTAGAGAGCACCGGCGAATCTAAACTTTCCCCTAAAAGAACCAACTTTTCTCTCCCATTTTCTCTAAGGTAAAAACTACGTCAGAATGGAAGAAAAAAAAAAAAGTTTGACTTACGCGCCTCCATCTCAGTGAAGAGTTCAAACCTCTCTGAATCCTTTCTCACGGTGTTCTAAGTCCCCAGCATCTTCCCTCACTCACACCCTCCTCACACCAGCCTTACAATCAAGTCTCACTTCGTAGAGAATCGTGCAGATAGTAGCTGGTGAGGACGTGCAAGGAAGACACGCCCTCACATTCCTACATCCAAAGGACCCCTTTTTCATTTTTTTCAGTGGACAGGGTCAGAGTGTACTTTAATGACAGCCCAACAGGGTGGAAAGGCTTCTACGTGACTGTATACAAGGAGGGGAAACATGGCTGGGTATATAAAGACGACAACACTAAAGCCGAGAGACTTGCATTACTTCAGTCACTCGGGGTTACCAGTAGAGGCAGGCGACGAAGCACTTGACGTGTGGAATGCAAAAATAGGCGAAGTGATTCTGATGTAAACCCCTCAGTGAGGACGCACAGTACTTGAGCGTGCGGAGGTGCTCATCAACGCTGACTGATCCTTGTTGTTCTCAGAGGCTGTACAGTGCAACACTGGGGATAAAGGCGACTTTTTTATTGCCGTAAACCTCAAACACCTTTGGAGAATACGTTAGCATATCCTGGTATACTTTCTTCTCACAAGCTCTGTCTGTATAGACCATCTACCACCCCGATCCGTCTTCTCTTTTTCCTAAGTTCATGAATATATAAGTACATTTGAATAAATGAATAAGTGAATGAATAAATTTTTTCCTTTACTCGGCCCATCTTCGAAGATCTCTTTAAACTTCTCCAGAAGCCGTCCCTCACAGGCTCACCATTCTGAACCAACCCGCTGCCGTACGAAGTACAGTTTGAATCAGTATCGAAGGCCCGGTGAACGAGGCAAGGATAGAACTCGGCTGCAAGGAACGCAAAACTTCGAGGATACTGACCTCCAATTAGCCGCCTAGACTGTGCTGAACTTCGAGGCTGAGGAAAGACAACTGAAGCTTGCCGTTCGTAACGTAATATATTTTCGGCAAAATCAGTCTACCCTTTTCTCGGTTAAGACTAAAACGTGAGATACACTTCAAGGCTTTTTATCATTAACACTTCACTGAAAGAAAATGACATTCAAATTATAGTTTTTAAGGACCATATCAGCTTTATAAAGCTTCAAAAGAACTCCAGGAAGGATGAGAGAGGGAGGGAGAGATGCGTCTGGGTTGTGAGAGAAGCGAGTTAGGGGGGGTGGTGAGGAGAGGGAGGCTGGTGAGGAACTGTTAAGGGAAGGGGTAATGTGGATGGCGGATGGAGGGAGGGTACGTGGACAGGCTGGAGGTGTAGGAGGAGAGGAAACATCTAGGGTTTACAGAGTGGGAGAAATGGGAGAGGATTCCAATGTCATTATGGCGAGGTTTGGAGCTGGAGATAAGTAAGACTCTTCCTTTGATACTGAAGCTGAGAAGTAGGTGAAGCGAATGCTCTAACAGGGATGGGCGAGGCTTTGCTTTTAGCAGTGAAGCAGGGGAGGGGTGACAAAAGAAAAAAAACAAAACCAAAAACCAAAACAAAAAAAAAAGTCTACGAGAAAGTAAGCTCCATTTTAGAGAAAAGAGAAGGATGGTTAGTTGGTTTGTATCCAGACTGCCAGAGAACATTTGACACCATACCTAATGGGACAATGATTAGGAAGATGGATCACCAAGCAAGCAGAGTAGGGAGCAACTTCGATGGACAGTTTATCTTAGTGGAAAGGAGCAAGAGCCGCATGTCAGAAGAGTCTTCTCCAAACGGGTCGAGGTGACCAGTGGAGTGTCACAGGGCTGTGTTCTAGGAGCGCTACTCTTCTTCGTCTATGTAAATGAATTACCTGAAGGTATGGAACTCCTGCTGAAAATCCGAGGAGGATTGCATCAGTCTTACAAAGCTTACTCCAAAGTTGGTCTTTGATGAAATTCAGCCAAAGCGAATGTAAACTAATGAGGAAGCAACAAATTGAAAGCAGGCGTTAATACGATTCAGGATCCTGTGGGTTGAGAGAGGGACTTGGGTTGCGACATCGCCCCTAACTTGTCGCCAGAGTCTCACATTAAGGGGAATACTTAAGGAGAACGCACTGTGTGCTGGCAGACATTAGAATAGGCTTCAAGTATATGGGTAAGGAAATATTTAGCTAGCTGTTCATATCCTACATGGTGCCAAAATTGGAAAAAATGTATCATCGACGCATCGAAAGGAGCATAACTAGCTAACAGAGAGGGTCCAGGGCGAAGATAGATAGATAGATAGTTAGAGAGAGAGAGAGAGAGAGAGAGAGAGAGAGAGAGAGAGAGAGAGAGAGAGAGAGAGAGAGAGAGAGAGAGAGAGAGAGAGAGAGAGAGAGAGAGAGAGAGAGAGAGAGAGAGAGAGAGAGAGAGAGAGAGAGCAACAAACTTGGTACCAGAATTAAGAATGC